>NC_043712.1:35609725-35758863 GCF_006229205.1 Suricata suricatta | reverse complement strand
CTCGCAGCTGGAGACACAGCTCTCCTCGCCCCCCCCCCCACACCCCACCGCCAAATATACACGCTCTGGGCTTTCTGTACCTGCTTTGTTCCCTACTCCAGAAGAGGCCAAGCTCAAGGGCCCACCTGAGACTGAAGGCACTTGTACATTCTCGTAGGTGAGTTCCTCATCTTCATCAGCCTCTGGGTCTGGAGAGGAGAGAAAAGGTGGAGGTGGGGGTAGGGTCATGAAGGAGCATAAGGCTGCAAAATCAAGAAGGTGCCTCTTCCACCCTTACCCTGTCCTAACCGGCTGGAGATGCTCTTCTTCAGGGGAGCCTTCACAAACCGCAGGTCTGCATAGGTGATGGCCTCAGCCATGGCCCTGAGCACCTCTGCTCCCACCCTTCTCCCCCTTCTTCCACTGGCCCCAAGTTTCCCTTGACACTCTCCCCTCTGTCTCTTCACACTCAGGCTCTGTGTTCCTTCTGTGACTGCACAGCTTAGTGCTTTGCCCTATGACTTCCAGTTACAAAAGAGGAAGATGTGAGCAAGTCTCCGACAGATGGGTTCAGTGAAGCGGACAGCATCCCTAAGCCTCTACCAGAGGGACAGCGATGGGAAACTGAGGTCCAGAACATGTGGGAAGAGGCTGGAGGTGTCACTGGATCACCACTCAGGTCCCTGTGTCCTTCCTGTGCTCCCCCTCCATGCACCCTAGACCCGCTTTGGCAGTACTGGGCTCTAAATGCCTATCCTCCTGATCATCTACCCTGATTCGCCCCATGCTCTTCTCTTGGCTGCTCTGTCCACGGGCTAATCTATGTGTTGTCAGAGCTCTTTTGTGCCCAACTAAACACAGAGGATCTCCTCAGTCACTGCTCTAGAATGGAACTCCATCCTCTCCATCACGTTGGGGTACCCTACTTTGGAGCTCTTGCTTCTCATCATCCTGGAGTTCCCGGCAGATACAGGCTCCCAGAAAGAGAACCTTGGTTTGGTGGGGCTCATTTCCCCATCAGTTTGGGGGCTGTCAGGGTAGACTCAGCTCCTCTCCAGCTGTAGTCCTTCAGAGCCACCAAGGACCTCACACATAGGAAGGTTCTTATTCCAAAGCCCTTCCTGACAATGTGACAGCCCTTTGGAGGATGCAGAGGATCTGGGTCCACAGGGCTTCTCTTCGATAAACTCCCAACAGACTCCCTCTTCACAAACTTTCCCTGGCCTTCTGGACCTTTGTTCCCTACCGATCACACGTTCGGCCAACAGCCCCTTCCTCATTCCCTCTTGCCCTCTGTTGGACTCGAGACAGCCAAGCTGGGTCCAGCAAGCTGAGTTCAGGAGGCAGAAGCTTGGGGATAGGCCTGGGTGGGGGGTGAGGATGAGGGACAACCCACAGTTTGTGCACTTTTGGAAAGTCCTGCAGCAGTGATCACTTCTAAACCCTTGTGGGGGGTCCGGGAGCAGGTGAACAGAGGAGTGGGGTGGAGGTAAAGAAGGGCCGCCGCGTCTGAGAAGGGAGGCAAGGACACAGAGCAGTGTTGGGGCTGAACTCACAGACTCTAGACCTGAGGTTTTGATATTTTCTTAGTTTGGTTTTAGTGTTTTCTCTTTCTTCTAGAGGTTTTCCTTAAAAAAAAAAAAAAAAGTCTCAACATTGCCCCTTTACACCCAGCCCCAAGCAAAAGGGGAGCATTCGTAGCAGAAGAACAGGGGCTGGGAGGCCCTCATGGGTGCCAAGGGCCTAGCTGAGAGGGAAACCAGTGGGGGAGGAGGGGGTGTTGAACAGTATTTCAAAGGTGCTCCCTAACGTGACCCCAAAGGGCTTACTTCCATGGGTGGGAAGAAGCTGGAACAAGATGAGGTATGTAGGCGGAAAAAACCACTTGTAGTAGGTAACATCTGCCCCCGCAGAACCTCTTCACACACTGCCACCTCTGTGCGGAGGAAAAAGGAAGGGGAAGGAGGTGCTCACCACACACCAACAGCCATCGTGTATGACTAGTGGGGTGTGGAGGGCGCTGTAATGGGCCCTGCAGGTCTGTTGAGAGCTCTGCCCAGCAGCATCCCACAGCCCACCCAGAAAAAGTGAGGTAGGAAATCACATTTGTCACCTGAGAAGAGGCAGGTATGTGCCTGTGTGAGTGTGCGCGTGTGTACTTGCACCCCCAGGTCTTTGCAGTCTGTCGGGGTATCTGTGTGAGGTGAGCATCTATGTCAAGGCCTGCTGGCAAGATTAAGCTCAGAGGGTTCTGTGGGCTGAAGGGTGCCTGTGAGAGCTGTTCTTTTGTCCCGTGGCAGGGAATGAGAGGCCATTTTCAGAAAAGTCTTAAAAGGTCATGGGGACAGATTACAGAAATATTTCTTTTTTAAGGCTCACTGTTTCCTAAGGTGTCCCTGCAGCTGTTAACCGTCCTTGCTTGATTAAAGTTTCCAACAACCTTATCGCCTCCCCCAGTCACCCTATCAGGACCTCCTACATATAACGGAGAATGGTGCGTGTTGGTGGCTCCCTGGGGGCCTCTGGGGTCTGTGAGAATGAGTGGGAGCACAGAGAGCAGCTGGTGACACGGGTGGGTGGGGGCGGTCAGGGGACTTGTATCTGTGGTGTATGGGGGCGGGGCAGTGTGTATATAGATCTGTTTTGCAGGAACATTTGCAGGAATTCAGTAAACTATAGATAATGTCCCAGTTTTCAGAACCAATACACAAGTGAACATGGCCTGGATGCCAGGTAAAACACCAAACCAAGTCTCCAGTATGTGCTCAAAAGAGAATCAATGGATATGCTGCCTAAATGGGACCATGGAGGGGCTTCAGGAGAGGGGGTACCCAAAGGCACCTGGAGTGAGCTAAACTGTGCCCCGGCAATGGCAGAGACAACCTCAGCGGTTGTGGCCTGTATCTCTGCCCTCCTTAGCTCTTTTGATGATGGTTATATGTCTCTTTATAACATTCTGCTTTCCCTTTCAATGCCTTCTTTTCTAAACAGGGTGTGAGAGTGGGATCCTTCATCCTCACGTGTGTCACATGGGGCCTTTGCAATATTGGCATTCATATTACCTTTTTTTTAATGTTTTATTTATTTTTGATACAGAAAGAGACAGAGCATGAGAGGGGGAGGGGCAGAGAGAGAGAGACACAGAATCGGAAGCAGGCTCCAGACTCCGAGCAGTCAGCACAGAGCCTGACGCAGGGCTCGAACCCACGAACATGAGATCATGACCCGAGCTGAAGTCGGAGGTCCAACTGACTGAGCCACCAGGCGCCCCTCATATTACCTTTCAAGATTGGATATCAGAGAGGAGGACTGTAACTCAGGCTGTGCCTCCACCTGCCTAAATATCAGGAGAGCGTGGGGGCTTTTAAGAGCTGAAAGGCCAGTGCTGTGCATTTCAGCTTTTCCAGGGCCATTCTGTCATATGAGCACAGACAGCCCGCTTCTTGCTCTCTCCTGGCCTCTCCACTGTTCCTTACAGGGACTGGGTTGTAAAGGTAGAGAAGAGGAGGGAGCCCGGCTTGAGGACATTGGGAAAGAAGTCCAGCCCACATCAAGAAGTCAAGGAAGTCTCCTGAGTCCCTGAAAATCAGGTTATATCCATCTTCATTACTTTAGTCCACTGGCTCTGGGAGGCCCTAATCTATAGACAGAGCACGGTGGGCAGAATAATGGCCTCTCCAAAATGTTCACACTTTAATCCCCAGAATCTGTGAATATGTTATTTTACTTGACAAAAATGTAAATGTGGTTAAGGACTTACTGAATTTGGTAAAACATCCAAGAGATGTTAAATAATGAGAATAATAGCAGGCATCTCTGTCTAAATGTTGATTTTAATGGAAATGGTTTTAATATTTCACCCTTGAGAACAATATTTGCTGTTAAGTTTGGGTTATATTTCAGCAGTTTCCCTCTTTTTATTTTTACTTAGATTTTTTTATTAGGAATTGTATTAAATTAGGCTGGCTCTAAATATTAAATATGGGAGGTTTTCTTCTTTTCCTATAGTTTTGACTAAATTAAATGCCTTGGAAGTTATCATTATTTAAGAATAGATTAAACTTAGCTCTGGTGCCATTTGAATGCAATCTTTTCCAAAAGTAGGTTTTTAATCACCTTTTTAATTCTAGTCTTTCCTAAGATAAGTTGAACAATTCAAGCTTTCTTCTTTTTTCTTGGGCCAATTTTGGTAATTTACATCTTTCCTAAAATGTATCCATTTCCTCTAAATTTTCAAGTTAGTTGATAAGGAATTTTAAGTTGCACATTTTTTATAAGCCTTTAATTCTTTCTTCTATCAGGATATTTTCTTTCTCATAACTAATATTGTCTATTTTTACTCCTTTTTTCTCTTTTCTTGTGCTTATAAGAGGTTTATTTTATTAGCCCTTTTAAAGAACTTTTTAAAATGTATGCTCTTTAGTATTTTTGTTGATTCTCCATTTCATTCATGTCAGCTTTTGATATTTCCTGATGATTTTTGGTTTCTTGTTCTTTTTGTAATCTATTGAAATTCCCTTTTTTTTTTCCTCTCTTTTTTTTTTAAACTTGCTATCTTTATAGCATTTGGGGCATATATAATACAGGGTAATTGAGAGGGTATCTGGTATTACGCTATTTTTATTTTTTCATTAAGCATTTAAATCTTGTAAATACTATAATTTTGTTCTTTTTTAAAACCAGCTTTACTGGGGTGCCTGAGTGGCTCAGTTGGTTAAGCAGCTGACTTTGGCTCAGGTCACGATCTCGTGGTTCGTGAGTTGGAGCCCCGCGTCAGGCTCTGGGTTGTGACAGCTCTGAGCCTGGACCCTGCTTCAGATTCTGTGTCTCCCTCTCTCTCTGTCCTCCTCTGCTCACTCTCTGTCTCTCAAAAATAAATAAATGTAAAAAAAATTTTTTTAACCAGCTTTACTGTAATTTACACACAGTAAATTTTATCAATTTTAAGTGTACAGTCCTAAGAGTTTTGACAAATGTATTCAGTCATGTAACCACCAGCACAATCGAGATACAGAAGATTCCCATCATCCCATCATCCTAAAAGTTCCCTTCTACCCCTTTGCAAGCAATCCTCAACCGTTTCCAGGCAGTAACTTCAATTCCCATTGTTGGATACCAGTATTACCACTGCTTTCTGTCTATCTACATGGTATCTCTTTCCAATATCTTTATTTTGAATCTTTATCATTTTGCCTTTTTTCTTTATTGTTTATCTATTTTTGAGAGAGAGAGAGAGAGAAGGAGTGCATGCAAGGGGCATAGAGAGAGGGAGATGGAAGACCTGAAGGAGGCTCCTTGCTGACAGACAACAATGTGCGGCTCGAACTCATGAACTGTGGGATCCTGATCTGAACCCAAGTAGGGCACTTAACGAACTGAGCCACCCAGGTTCCCTTGATCACTTTGCTTTAAGTATGTTTCTTCTAAGTAGCATTGACCAGAATTTGATTTATAACAAAGCCTTAGAGTCTTTTAATGGAAGAGTTCAGTCCCCTCATATTTACTCTACTGAGTGATATATTTGATTTATTTCCATTTTACTTGTTTTTGAATTTGTAGACATGGTTGTGAACCCCTCTTTACCTTTGTTGCATTGAATGAATGGCTGTTCATCCCATTTTCTCCTTGTTAATTTGGGGTTTGTCATTCTATTAATAGTTACCACCCTTTGCCCTTTTCTCTAAAATAGATGCACATGATTGTTCTAGTATGTGAAAACAAAACAACTATTTCCATCATACTTTACTTACCTTCTACTTCCTCCCCAACTCAATAAGAAATGGTCTTTAGATTACTTTCACTACCTTTCCTCCTGCTCCTCCCCCACTCGCATCCGTGGAACACTTACTTTGCCTTACCTTCACCACCTGATCCCAGAGTTTTCTTGAGATGATTTAGTCCCAATTAGAAGCTCCTTTACAATGGATGTATTCCTTCTGTTTCAAGAGTTTTAGCATTAAATGATGTGCTATACATATATAGAAATATAGATATAAATAATAGATCATGGTTCGTTGCACTCCACTGTTTTCTTTCCTCTTCCCTTGACCTTCCCCTGTCTTGAAGTCTGTTATAATTCATGTGTTGTTTCATTAGAGTCTTTTCTTAAAAGTATTTCTCAGATGAGATACTGAATATTTTTTACAAATCTTCAGATATCTTTCTTTCCTCCTTTGCTGGGTGGGTCCTGGCTGCAGGCCTTTTCTTCCATTAACTCTATTCGTTTTGCTGTCTTTTAAACTTCCAGAGTTGCACGTAAGAAGAAAGAACTTTCTTTCTGCTTGGAAACGTGTAAGATGTCCCTTATCCTCAGAGTTCAGGAATTTTAACCTGTAAAGAGATGTCTTTCTTCAGATCAGGGAAATTTCACCTATTATTTCATTATAACCTTTCCTCTCCTGTTCCTTTTCTCCTGGAACTCATAGAATTTGCAGGCTAAATCTCCTGGGTCTAGTTCAGTCTCCCATCTTTCACCACATAATCTGCATTTCCATATTTTTGCTACATGTTTTGAGATATTTCATCTGTTTAATTTTCTGGACCTCTTTTGGGGGTTAGGAGTAACCATCCTCTCCTTTGATTTATGTATGGAAATTTTTAGTGCTGATATCACATTTTCTAGCTCAGGTAAATCTTTTGTTTAACCTTCACACATATCTCTTCCAGGCTCCCATTCAGTCAGAGATTCATTTGTTTCCTCCAGCAGGTCTCTCTGCCCACTGGTTTGCCTGCATTCTCCTGACCTCAAAAGCTGAGAAATTTAATCCACCATTAGTTTTTTAGAGAGCTGGAGAGACTCAGCAAAGCCATTGATTGTTCCTGGGAAGGCGGCTGTTTCTGGAACTTGCTGCCTTCCCGAAGGTCCTTGTTCTTGGCTCTGAGGCTATTCTCCAGAAACTGGTCTGCAGGAAATTCTCTCTGCCAGGAACTCAACAGAGCCCCTTTAAAGTTCATCCTCTCTAGCTGGGAGTTGTCAGATGGACTGTGGAAGGGAGCGGGTTTCCATATACTGAGACTCCCCTTGATCTAAGTAGTGTAAGTATTATCGACAGGTACAGTGATAATCACCAAAAGACTTAAAAACAGAAGCCATTAATAATAGGTGACTCTGGGAACTACAACTGGCAGTAGGAATGGGCTGAGGGAAGAGCCTTTTACTCCCCCCTCCCCCACTCAGTGCTAAGTTTTCTTAACTTCGGCACTTTTTAAATTTTTTATTATTATTTATTTATTTGTTTATTTATTTTCTTTCTTTCTTTTTTAAATTATTTATTTCTCAGTTTACATCCAAGATAGTTAGCATATAGTGCAACAGTGATTTTAGGAGTAGATTCCTTGATGCCCCTTACCCGTTTAACCCATCCCCCCTCCCACAACCCCTCCAGTAACCTTCTGTTTGTTGTCTATATTTAAGAGTCTCTTCTGTTTTGTCCCCCTCCCTATTTTTATATTATTTTTGCTTACATTCCCTTATGTTCATCTGTTCTGTATCTTAAAGTCCTCATATGAGTGAAGTCATATGAAATTTGTCTTTCTCTGACTAATTCTGCTTAGCATAATATACTCTAGTTCCATCCATGTAGTTGCAAATGGCAAGATTTTATTCCTTTTGATTGCTGAGTAATACTCCAGTGTGTGTGTGTGTGTGTGTATGCCACATCTTCTTTATTCATTCATCTGTTGATGGACATTTGGGCTCTTTCCATACTTTGGCTATTGTTGATAGTGCTGCTATAAACATTGAGGTATGTGTGACCCTTCAAAACAGCACACCCTTGGATAAATACCAAGTAGTGCGTGGAATGCTGGGTCATAAGGTAGTTCTATTTTTAATTTTTTGAGAAACTTCCATACTGTTTTCCAGAACGGCTGCACCAGTTTGTGTTCCCACCAGCAGTGCAAAAGAGATCCTCTTTCTCTTCATCCTCGCCAACATCTGTCATTGCCTGAGTCGTTAATATTAGCCATTCTGACAGGAGTGAGGTGGTAGCTCATTGTGGTTTTGATTTGTATCTCCCTGATGGTGAGTGATGTTGAGTGTTTTTTCATGTGTCTGTTAGCCATCTGGATATCTTTTTTGAAGAAGTGTCTATTCACATCTTTTGCCCATTTCCTCAGTAGATTATTTGTTTTTTGGGTATTGAGTTTGATAAGTTCTTTATGGATTTTGGATACTAACCCTTTAGCTGATATGTCATTTGCAAATATCTTCTCCCATCCCGTCAGTTGCCTTTTAGTTTTGCTTATTGTTTCCTTCACTGTGCAGAAGTTTCTATTTTGATGAGGTCCCAATAGTTCATTTTTGCTTTTGTTTCCCTTGCCCCCAGAGATGTGTTGAGTAAGAAGTTGTTGTGGCCAAGGTCAAAGAGGTTTTTGCCTGCTTTCTTCTCAAGCATTTTGATGGCTTCCTGTCTTACATTTAGGTCTTTCATCCATTTTGAGTTTATTTTTGTGTATGGTGTAAGAAAGTGGTCCAAGTTCATTTTTCTGCATGTCGCTGTCCAGTTTTCCCAGCACCACTTGCTGAAGAGACTTTCTTTATTCCATTGGATAGCCTTTGCATATAGTTGGCCATATGTTTGTGGATCCATTTCTGGGTTCTCTATTCTGCTCCATTGATCTGAGGTGTCTGTTTTTGTGCCAGTATATTTATTTTCTAACATTTATTTATTTTTTGAGAGAGAGAGAGAGAGAGAGACAGAGGGTGAGCAGGGGAGGGGCAGAGAGAGGGAAAACACAGAATCTGAAGCAGGCTCCAGGCTCTCTGCTGTTAGCACAGAGCCTGATGTGGGGCTCAAACTCATGAATCGTGAGATCACAACCTGAGCCAAAGTCAGACACTTAAACCTACTGAGCCACGCAGGCATCCCAGCACTTTTTAAAAAAAATTATGGAAAATAAATAAATAAGGGGCACCCAGGTGGTTCAGTTGGCTGAGTGTCCAACTTCAGCTCAGGTCATGATCTCACAGTTCATGAGTTCAAGCCCCATGCTGGGCTGTGTGCTGACAGCTCAGAGCCTGGAGCCTGCTTCAGATTCTGTGTGTGTCTCTCTCTGTCCCTCCCCTGCTCATGCTCTCTCTGTCACAAAAATAAAATAAACATTAAAAAATTTTTAACTTAAAAAATAAGTAAGTAAATTAAAAATGCTTATTTATTTTTGAGGGAGAGAGAGCAAGTTCACTTGAGTAGGGATGGGGTAGAGAGAGAGGGGGACAGAGGATCTGAAGTGGGCTCTGCGCTGACAGCAGAGAGCCCGATGCCGGGCAAAACTCGCAAACCGCAAGATTATGACCTTAGTCAAAGTTGGACGCTCAACCGACTCGGCCACCCTAGTGCCCCTGACCCTCACCACTTGTAACTCTTGGGGACAGAAATTCTGTATGATGAATGGCTGACCTGTGTGTCGTAGGATGTTCAACAGCATCACTGGCTTCTACCCACTATGTATCAACAGCACTCGGTCCCCAGCTGTGACAACTAAACATGTCTCTGAATGTTGCCAAGTGTCTCCCAGGGGGCAGAGTCACTTCTGGTTGAGAACCACTGTTGTATACCTTTCAGTTCTATTTGATTGTTTTAACACATGTGCTCACACTATTCCTATAATTAAATATTTAACTGAGATCATGAGTCAGGGGAGAAAATATGAAGCTGTTATGAGGAAGCAAAAACAAGAAATAGAGAATTTATAATGGAGGCTGAGGAAGCAAGTTAGCAAAGTGGGGAAAAAGTAGGAATAAAAGAAGCAGAAACCCTGTCAGAGAGAGTATCTGAGCTGTGGGACAGGAGGGGCAGGAGTGGGAAGACCCACACACTCCTTTTTCTGAAGTCCCCAGTGATGCTGAGCTTTGAGATCTGAAATCCAATAACAGTCTGCAGAGACCCAGACATACCATAGCCACTGTTCTGTGATTCCCACTCCAGTTGGCTTCCTAATTGCCCCAGGTGTCCTAAAAATAAACACCCCTTCACTTTTAAGCCAGGCTAAAGGAGTCTATTCCTTACAAACAAAGCCCGTAGACTTGGTGCCCAATGAGGAGATGGGCTCTCCGCTGTGTGTGCCAGTGCTATGTTCACTGCTTAACAGAATACTTTAAGAGGGATTCTGTTTGGGTGCCTGGGTGGCTCAGTTGATTAAGCATCTGACTCTTGATTTTGGCTCAGGTCATGATCCTAGGGTCGTGAGATCAAGCCCTGCATCAGGCTCTGCTCTGAGCATGGAGCCTGCTTAAGATTTTCTCTCTCCTCTGAGCATGGAGCCTGCTTAAGATTTTCTCTCTCCTCTTCCTCCCCTCTCCCCCACTCACACTTTCACACCCTCTCTAAAAAAAAAAAAAAAAAAAAAAAAAGTAAATTTAAAAGAGAGAGACTCTGCTCAAGCAAAACAGTGGGAATGATGACTAGGCTTCACATAAGGTCTGTAAGAGTAACTCTAGAAAGCTTTTCCTGGGAAGGGGGAAAAATAAAGACTTAGGCTATCCATCAGAGTTGTCATGTATGGGAGAGAGAAGAGTGATTGTATGATTGTAGCTCAGGAGGCAGAATTGATGACAAAATAACAGGGAGGCAGATTTCGGCTCCAAATTAAAAAAAAAAAAGTTCTCTCAAGAAAAGAAAGACTGGAAAGGAGCGAAGGAGTGCTTGGTAAGGTAGTGAGGTCCCTATTTCTGTAAATGTTTAAGAAGAAAGTGGTGGGGTGGTTCCTGCAGTGGGTGTAAGCTTGGGCCAGATCTGTCAGCCTCCTCCCAGCTATAGAATTCTAGTTATTTAAAAGCCTGGAAAGGGGTACCTGCGTAGCTCAGTCGGTTAAGTGTCTGGCTTCGGCTCAGGTCATGATCTCATGGTTCGTGGGTTTGAGCCCCGCGTTGGGCTCTGTGCTGACAGCTAGCTCAGAGCCTGGAGCCTGCTTGAATTCTGTGTCTCCCGCTCTCTCTCTGACCCTCCCCTGCTCACGCTGCCTCTCTCTGTCTCTCCATAAATAAAAACTATTACAAAAATATTAAAAGCCTGGAAAGAGGCATATAATAGGCAAAATATTTTAGGGTCAAATGGCACAATAGTACATTTAAGTAAGTCAGAGGAGGGTAGCTGGTGGAGGAGTTGAGCCATAAGGGAAGAAAGATCTCAGAGGTTCAGCATCTTTCACTGGCCCTGGTGTACTGGTCTTTCCCCCACAGCATTAGTCAGAACTCGTGGTTGCAAGAGATAGAAAATCTAACTTAAAATGACTTATGCAAACAAAAAAAAAAAAGAGAGAGAGAGAGAGAGAGAATGCATTAGGTTATATAACCAAAAAGTTGATAAGGCAGATCTAGCTCTGGTCATGTCTGGATCCAAGGTTCAAATGAAGTTATTAAGACTTGGCTTCTCTCCATGTCCCAGGTCTGTTTCCCTCCTCATAGCCAAAACAAGCGTGGAAGTTTAGACTCCTCTTTAAGGAGTACAGAGCAAGGCCAAGGGCGGGAAAAGTCTTGGGTGGATGGCTTCCTACGCCCGGCCCCACCTATAAGTAATTCCTTAAGAACTTATAATCTTTGAGCATTTGTTGGTCCCAAAGACTTTTCCTTTTTGGGTCTTAGGCTTATCCTCTATCCTCTTAGCTGGAATTTCAGGAAGAGGGTGAAAGCTGGGACTCCAGAGGGCTCTTGTGGCTTCACCTAATGATCTGCCCCTGGGAATTTCCCAGAAATAGGGCACTCCTTATGGCTGGAATCATACACCAGTCAGGGAAAGAAGACCACTAAGGAATGCACTCCTGGAGCTACAGAAGGGAAAAGAACTACCACGTATTTGGGAAAGGAGTTGACCAGCTAGAGAGATGAGGCATGGGATTCCTCTGAAGGTGTCTGAGGTGGATCGAGCTTCCCCAATTTGTTTCCTAGATACAGGGATCAGTAAGTTGCCACAGCCCTGGCCTGAGGGCCTGAGGGCCTATGCTAGGGCGTGAACCTCAGCGATAGACAAGACACTGAGAAAAATTGAAAGGTTGTAGGGAAGAGAGACGGCAGAAGATCCAGGCTTCGGAAGGAAAACAAATTTCGAATCGCACCCAGCTCCAGTGAGGTCGCTATGTTCCTCGAACGCGGGAGGCGCTGTTCAGGGAACCGCAAGCTCAGCGAAGTTAAAGGGTAAACCTGGGATATAGGTACGATGGAGGCTGGGGCGGGGGTGGCGGGGGAAAGAAGGGGAACAGGGAACGGGACGGGCGGGACTACATTTCCCAGCATGCCACGGACCGAGCAGCTTTACACATGCGCAGAGGTCGTGGCAGGGTCGCATGGCGCCTGGCGGGGGCGCTCGGGGTTTGGTAGTGAGCTGGCGGAGACCTCAGCAAACACGGGAAGTTGGTTTTGGGGCGGAGTTTAAGGCCTGGGTTGGTGGTGTTGATGGCTCGGCTGCAATTTCCGGCTCGTCGCAGGTGGTTGGTGGGACCTCAGACCCCTTCTCTTCCAAATTCAGGCTCTCAAATCCCACAGGCCGCGGACACATTGGGCAGTCTTCAGACTAACAATTCCCCAAACTCTACCTCCTGCTGCCAGTAGTTCCCTGCATCCTCTGCGAGCCCCCGAAGCCACCTTCCCTCCCACACAGCTTCAGCTGCCTGCTCTTTACTGTGACCGGGGCCTCTTTTGGGGGGGGGGGGTCCCTGTTGGAGTCCCCAGAGGTCCAGAAACCTCGGGGCATTTTGGTTATTCTGTGTGTGTGTGCAGAGGGTCCCCGTGTCACTGGGACCACCAGGCTGGACTTAGGCGCACCGTTCCCTCCTCTGGTTTTCTCTGAGACTGTGAGTGGGAAGGAGAGAAGTTCGGAAGTAGAAGCCTTGGTTTCAACTGTCTTCTACCTGTGAAACCTCTCAAATGTCTCTCAAGCCACACTTGCCTCTTCAGAGGCCCTAGGAAAATGGGGTTGTGGTAGACCTGAGGTTGTAGCTGGTGGCAGCGCAGTCATAGAGGCCATGGGGAGAGTAGGTCAGGGGCTGGTGAGCTCTGAGTGCACATCCTGACGATGTTCTAGTCACAGCAAGTACAGCTTGAGGAGCTGGGCTCTCGTCTCCACCCCAGCACTCACCTTGGCACAGACCCTCTTGGTCCCTCTTCCCTACTTAAGACTGCCCCAGAAGTGCTCTGTGAGCAAAGTTCACACCCCTACAATGTGAGGCCTGTTGCACACTGATAAAAATCTAAACACTTTCTGAGACATAGAAGTTTTATTTGAAAACCTGGGGACACGACAGAGGCAGCAGGATGTGGACTGGTATTTTCCTGCCAGTGTTCTCAGATAAGAAGCCAGGCTTGGGTTCCTCATGTCACTAGGTTCCAGGATCCCTCTAGACCATGGGCTCCTAACAAGTATACCCATCCTTGTCCTCTCAGGCTGTTCCCCCCTTCCACCACTGCCCACTTCTTGTGTCTGAAGGGACACAAGTGTTAGGGGTAGACTTTAAGGGAGGGGGAGTGGCGAGGATCTGCTTAAAATCCACAAGAAGGAGGAAGTGAGAACCTAGGGAGCTTGGGGCATTAGAGGAATAGATGGGGAGAGGTGGATGAAAGGGGGCCACTACCTTTGTTTCCTTCATCCCCAAGAAACTGGGGACCTGCTTACTGTTCCCCTGAGATGCATCCCTCATAGCTCAGATAGGAAGTTTGGGGAATGGTACCTCCTGTGACTGGGCAATGGCTGCATGTCTTTGGCGGGGGCAGGGGGCAGGGTGCTGGGAAACAGTCATGCCAGGGACAGGGTAGCAGTAGCCCCTGCAACAGAGGAGGCTGGGGCGATGCTTGTTGCACTCTGCCAGGCCCTCCATCTCAGCTGGGTGCAGGCTGGCTGTTGGCATAAGCCTGGTCTGGGAAGGAAGCCCGTGCTCTGCGAGTTTGGGCACACACTGAGGCGTAGAGCTCAGGCTCAGGGCCTGAGGCCTGGGGCTTTGGCTCTGAATCCAGCACCACCTCTGAGTACTTAATAGGGGTTCCAGGGCTGGGGATACGGCCCTGAGAAGGCCGCAACTGCAGGCTGGTATAGCACATCGGTTCCTCTGCAGCCTAGAAATTCAAAGCTGTTAGAAGCTCACTGGACCCTTGGAAAAGCCCCCACTTCCTTCCCTCCCCTCTTCCTCTGCCACAAATGACTCACCGTGCTGGGGCCTCTAGGTGTTGGATCCTGCTGATCTGGCCCCGGTTCCTGAGACAGCCGACCTGGGGCAGGGAACAGTAGTAACCTGGTTACTTCTTGTTCCTCCTCCTGCAGTCCCTTTTCCCACCCACCCAGGACGTGCGTGGCCTTTGTGCCCCTCCCCTCTGTCATCTTCCTACCAGTCTGAAGATAATGCAGGTTCCCATATAGGGGGACCTCTTCCAAAGACCCTCCAGAGCTGCAAGACAGAGATTAGAGGATAAGTGGGGACTTCTTGGTAAGGAGAGACTCTTGATCACCTATCTCTGTTGTCCCCTACTCACTGTCCCAGTCCTGGATGGCTCCTGCTTCCGCCACTCGTCCATCGGCACAAATGTGCAGCCAGTGAGATGAGAAGCAGCAACATCACAGCCCCTAAGAGGGTCCACAGTCCCCAGGCCCCGCTAATGGAGGGGATTCCTGTGGATGCCAGAGGATGGAGGGCATTACTGCCCAACCCATCCCTCCAGGTCCTAGCAAGTGACCCCTCCCCCTGCCCCTGCCCCGCCCAGCTCACCGGGTGCTAGCAGTTCCAAAGTGCAATTGTTACCACTGCTCATCATGACTGCTGATGTGGGAGCTGAGTCTGCGAGTCCTGCACCGAGGGGTCTGTCTGGTTTATGACCTGTTAGCTGCTGCAGGCCCCTTTTACTCTCATCCCTCCCTGGGCTTGGCACCCACAGCTCAGCATCTCCAGTACTGGTGGTGGCAGAGTCACTGGTTTCCGGGGAGGAAGGGGGAGGGGATTGATGAGTGAAAGAACAAAGACACCGCCCTGTGCCTGCACCTGCGCCACCCAGCAGTTTCCAGGCTTCCTCCCCCACCCCTTGTGGCCCTGTAGCCCCTTTGGCCAGAGGAGAGGCAGGCCTGAGATTACTGTGCCACTGTGCAGGTGAGCCCATAAAGACTCCCAAGGGACAAAGTAGCATGAGGCAGGACCAACAAGACAAGGAAGCCATGCCTTACGACAGAGATTCCCTTCTGCCACAGGTGTCTGCCTTTTCTCCAACCCTGAGACCCATGAGAGAGAATGTATTTCTCACTGAGCATGCTATAAAGATGAATGGGACAGGGAGGCCTCCCGCTACCTACAATCCCACCCCACCCTAAGGCTGACTAGGGGATAAGATCACCATTGTCGTTCTTATTATTACTGGTATAATAGTTTAGGGGATAGAGGAAACTTAAATTCCTTGCTCCTGGCCCACTTCATCCAAACTGTCTATAAGAACTGCCAGTCCTTTGGGGCACCTGGGTGGCTCAGTTGGTTAAGCATCTGACTTTGGCTCAGGTCATGATCTCATAGTCCATGGGTTCAAGCCCTGTGTCAGGTTCTGTGCTGACAGCTCAGCCAGCTTCAGATTCTGTGCCTCCCTCTCTCTCTGCCTTTACCTCGCTCACTCTCTGTCTCTCAAAATAAAAATAAAGATATAAAAAAAAATTTAAGAACTGTCAAACCTAAAAGTTAGTTGAATTATAGAAACCTCTGCCTATCCTGGGAAGCTGAGCCATGTCTTTTCACTTGTTCACTTCAGGGAGTAGAGTACTTGCCCTGCCCATATAGACCGACCACATGGGCTACTATTGATGTGGGAAGAAGGATTTCAAGTTCCTTAGACCAGAGGTCAGTGATATGTCTGGCAATAGTGGGCCCAAATTCCCTAAAGGCAAAGATCAGTTGAAGACCATTTATCATATTATTCCTGTCCTGAACCACATGTTTACATTGACTGTGCCAACTGGCTTAGGTTCAAGGTTTGAACTACAGTACTCTGCAGCCAGGCTGCCTCTTGATAGTCAGCTAGACTATGACAACTCCCCTGATTGTGGGTCTCTCCTCCCTGCCTTACCCCCTACATTCCTGGAAGAACAAGAAGATACACTCCTATTTCATTCATTTAGTTAACATACATGTACCTCATTTAAGCCACACGTGCTGATTGCTTGCTTATATGCCAAGCTTTGGAGATAAAATTGTGAGTGGGATATGGTTTCCTTCCTCAAAGTGCTCTTGATCTAATTAGGAACATAACTCTATGTATCCGAGACAACTAAAAGGCAGCGTGGAACACAGGGAAACTATCCAAGTCTGCCTGGAGAAGTCCTGCGTGGAAGAGCGGGGGTTGGGGTGATAAGAGGTACCTGATAGGGAGACAGAAAAGAGTTGGAATCTTTGACTTGCCTCTTACCTGTATTGTACCTGATTAACTTACTTAACCTTCCTGAACCTTTGTTTCATAATTCTTTAAAAGAGCTTAATTATATTTACCTCTTGGGTCATATTTCTTTCAACAAGGATTCATTGAATGCCCACTAGTACCAGGTGCTATACTTAGCTATAGGAATAAAATGATAAAGAAAAGAAATATGGCTTCTGCTCTCCTGCAATTTATAGTCTAGTAATATTTTCTTTTCATAAGTAATTTTCATAGAT
Organism: Suricata suricatta; assembly: GCF_006229205.1. NCBI lineage: Eukaryota > Metazoa > Chordata > Mammalia > Carnivora > Herpestidae > Suricata > Suricata suricatta. The sequence goes on along the minus strand of NC_043712.1, from coordinate 35,742,279 downwards.
TAATTGATTTTTAATTAACTGATTTTTATGAACCAAAGTGAATTTTCCCCCCCGTTTTCTTAAGACATAATTGACATGTGATAGTGGTTTTGATAAGGGAAACAAAGGCAAGAAAAATGTAGTTCAAGTTTCCTTACAGCTTGCAAGCCTACTCATACACACCTGAAACATGCAGAGTGTGACCTTCCTCAAAGAACTTGTAGCTGCCTTAGTGCCTTAAAGTTTGTTTTATTAAACACTAAAAGTGACCTTACTTATCTTAACAGCAACTAGCCCCTCAAGGTCCTGAAAGCCTTGCTTCAAAATTCCTTAGAAACTTCCTTTATTTCTATCCCCCTTTCCTCCCGAACTTAAAAGTATATAATCAGTCACTCCTTAATCAGAGTACAGCTCTTTCTGCACCAACCCCCATACTATAATAAAATCACCTTTTTGCACCAAAAATGTCTCAAGAGTTCTCTCTTAGCTGTATGCTCATGAACCCCACTTCAAATTTCATCAATTTGAAGAAAGTACAGTGGCTGCACTAATGAATTAGGAGTTAAGGGTTCTGAATGAAGAAAACACTTGAGATCTGAAGGTTGTACATATAGATATTAACTGCACAGAAAGGAAATCTCAGTGGAAGGTGCCCAAGCGTTATAATTTCAAGTGCCTGGCTCAAAGAAGCTGCTTAAGTTAAAATCACTAGTAAGTAGGCACAATTCTAAGCATTTCACTTGAATTATCCCACTTAATCATTAAAACAGCAATGAGGTACATCTGTATTATCATTATTTCCATTCCTCAGAGTAGAAACTAAGGCATAGAGAGAAATTAAGTAACTCGATCAAAGTCATTTAGTTTTCGTAGGGGAGGCAGGATTCTAGTCCAGGCAATCAGTCCATATTCTACGGTGTGTCATGCTACACAACAAATGGTGGCTATCGCAGGCATTTTTGCCCACTGGAGAAGGTAGGGAAGAGGAGGTCCTCGCAGGAAGAGGGAATTGCAAAAAATATATATATATATATAATAGTGATACAAAAAATGTGTTGGGGCCCCTGGCGTGTCTGTCCTTAAGTCATGGAGTCTTGATTTTGGCTCAGCTTCATGATCTCACGGTTCATGGGTTTGAACCTTAGGAGCCTGCTTGGATTTCTCTCTCTCTTCTCTTTTGCCACTCCCCTGGTCGTGTGGTAAACCACACGAGGAAGAGGTGTTTCAGTGGCTACAGGGGCCCTTCAAGAGCCCGGCTGAGTGGGCCTAGTCGATGATCCCACCGCGTCCCAGCCCAGCTAAGGGCTAGTCTGTGGCCTCTTCCGGCCTAGGAGATGCCAGGTTGATCCCCGACGCGTCTCCGGCCAGCCAAAGGTTAGGCATTTCTTTTTTTTTCTTTTCTTTTCTTTTTTTTTTTTTTGTTTTTGTGTGCAATCTTTATTCCAAATATTTGTTAAAATACCATTACGTTATTCCACTCAGGACAAAAGCAAAAACCACCCCCTGCAGAAACTTTGGAACTATGTACAGAACTTTACAGAACAGAGGACAATGCTTTGAAAGCTGACTGCGGACCAGAGGATGGAGTTCTGAGTGGGCTCAACGAAGAAAAGGCAATCGGGGAGGGAAGGTGCCCGTCTGAATGAAACTTCAACTTCCATCAGGGAAAGTCTTGTGATGTTTAGACTGGAGGCTGTTTTTGGAAGGTTCAAGCACAGCACAGGGAGTTCCATGTGTCTATTTGGCTATACCCCTGGTTGAGGGGCCATTAGATCGTTGTCACTCAGATTCCTGGCCAGCCAAACGCCCGCAGCAAAAACTCCCAAATTGAGGATCAAGTTCCTCCGAAAATCGTACCTGTCGGTGGCGAAGCGGTAGACGCCCCGAAGCCAATCTCCCACTTTGTCCGGAATTTCGGGAGCTTCATTTGCCCTGGCTGGGGCGCTCACGCCGATCCCACTGGAAGCCATAGTAGCACCCCAAGGTTAGGCATTTCTAAAAATGAACAGCCGCACTGAGAATGAGCCCCGTGTGGTTAGCGCGCAGAAGCGCACTGCCTGCGTAACTGTAAGAGCTGACTGATGACGCCCCTGCAACACGCCGCTCAGCTCGCCCTACACGGGGTCGCTTCTTGGCGGACTTTAACGTGAGAAGCAGGGGAAGTCTCCGTGCGCGCGCACGTGGCACTCTCTGCCATTGGTCCGGGGACTTTCCCCTAGGCATAGAATAAGGAACTAGTCCCCCGTTTGTAGCCTAGGAAACAGGCCTTCAGCACGAACTGTGTTTAACTGCTCCGCATCAGACCTTTTATAGGTCCAATATAATATTCATCTTATGATTAGGGTGAATAGGTTGGTAGCATAAGAAATAGAAACGACCTCCCAGCATAATCTTAAAAGGCTATAGACTTCTAGAAGCTTCCTGATTAATAGAATTTCTAACTAGATAAGGAATGAATTAATTTAAGAAAGCTGGGCAAAGGTTCTATGCTAATAAGCCTGCCCCGCCCCTCGGTGTGTGGGCGGGGCCTACCACTGCAGGGCTCGGAGCCGGACCCACACACCGCTCTGCGTACGCATGCGTACTGGGGTTCCCGGACTACGCTGGCTCCGCCCGGAGCCGTCACTCTGGTCTGCAATGGCGGACTCAGTTTCACGTGTGGGTGTGTTGGGGTTGCTACTTTTGTCTGCACTGACCGGGGTCCTCGGAGACCGCCCCAGCCCCGACATCCGGGCACACCCAGGTATCAGTGAGGGCTACTGGAGGGAGGCTAGGACTGCCCACGGGTCCCAGGCCCCAGCTCTACTGACCCGCCTCTGCCCTCCTCCCCAGGAGACACCCTCCAGGTTGGCCGTGGGGCCGCGGAACCCCGGCGACGGCCGCCGCCCAAGGACCAGCGCGAGCGGGCCCGGGCCGGGGCTCTGCCTTTGGGGGCGCTGTACACCGCAGCTGTCGTGGCTTTTGTGCTGTACAAGTGTTTGCAGGTGCGGGACGACCATGGGTGGGGATACCCCGGGCCTGAATTTCCCATGGGGGCGCTGTGGTAACATGAACAAGACACATTTCCGTCAATCCGTTAAACGAATGTAGTAGAGTTCCTCGGCTTTCCAACATTATGGGGTTATTTTAAGCATCCAGCGAGGTAGCGAGTGTGAAGGGCGTTTGGTGAACTGTAAATAAATAACGACCACCACCATTAATTGTCCCGACAATACAATGAGAGATAAAGCCACTTGCTCAAAGTCCCCGAGAGGAAGTAGTAAGTGGTAGGGCTGGGATTCGAACCCAACAACTAAATGCCCGTACTACAGAAGTGTGGCTCTTGGTAGGATTCAATCTTGGCACCAGATGTGGATTGCTGTAGCCACGGTGTTCAGGTACCAAGCCTCTCGTGTTCACCTTAGAAAGGAGGCCCTGAAATGTGAACTGACAGAACATTTTAGTGTACCGAAACGGCTGAAATGGAAAGTAGTAACTCCCAGGGCTCTATCTTAATTTGCATTGGGAAATAGAGGGCTGAACCCATTTGGAGAGGATACGAAATTAAGGATAGCTAATCATAATTCCAAATAAAACCATGGACAGGCCAGGATGAGGGCCTGGATTTAATGATGAAATTTAATGAGAATTGATCATCTATTCTATTTTTGGACCTAAGTACTGTCTGGAAGAAACCTAACTTAGCGGTTTATTAGTTGAATAATAAAGTTCAGTTGTGTGATGTGACAACCCACTTCCCAAATCAATGCTAGGAACAAAGTATTGCACCTTATCTTCTCATCAGAACATACCTGGAGGATTTTATTCTTAATTAAGTTGCTACTTAAGAGTATTATGTGGTCAGTAGAGCAACCAGAGAAAATCATGTCAAATGAGCACCAAATGAATAAAATTGGCAATGTTCTACCAGAGAGAGAAGACATGGGGAAGGGGAGTGGGCAGGGACCATTGTCTTCACATTCCTGAGTGTCTATGAGGCTGAAAGGACAGGATTTTGGAAGACACCGTGGAAAGAAGGGACATGAAGGACAAGTTTTGGTTTTGTATAAAACTAACAACCAGAGCTTTAGCAAACTGGAGAGAACTGCTCATTCCTGGAGGGGTTTCATTAGACTCAATGACTGTGGGGGGGCAAACTCACCTATTGCTTCAGGTCCCAAGTGAGGAGCTGGACTAGATGTGATTGTGATTCTCTGAAGTAAAACCCCATGGCTCTCTCTACAAATTATCCACCTCTCACTGGCTTTGGAGACTGAGGTGATGGAGAACCTTGTTGTTGCAGTTTAGCCCTCTCCTTCTTCTACAGCAGGGGAAAGAGGACACTGCTGTTCTCCAAGAGGAGGCAGGCAAGAAAGAATCACTGCAGTCAGGTGGGTTTCGCACAAGTCTGTGTTTGGTGGGGGATTAGGAGACAGCAGAAGGTGGAAGTAACCATTGCTCTCCTTTTCTCCCTTACCCCCAGAGCAACAGTTGGCCCAGTTGACACAACAGCTGGCCCAGACAGAGCAACACCTGAACAATCTGATGGCTCAGCTGGACCCCCTTTTTGAACGGTAAGAAGAGCAATGAGCCTGTGGCCAGGGGAACTTGTGATAGGTGGAAGAGGTGGGGACACTTTTGGGGTACCTCTGAGTGGATATTTCTGCAGTGTGACTACCCTGGCTGGAGCCCAGCAGGAGCTTCTGAACATGAAGCTTCAGACCATCCACCAGCTGCTACAAGAGAGCAAGCCAAACCAGGGTGTGGAAGTTTCAGAACCAGGTAAAAGGTTGGGAGGGGAGTTTGGTGGAGGTAGTGACAGTTTCTGAGACAGGAATGTGCCTGATCTTTCCCCTCACAGAGGCCGGCGTACCCTTTCGTGAGGACTTATGTATAGAGAAGGAGGAAGAGGAGATGGTGGAGGAGGCTGGTGACAGTCAGGCCTGGGAGGAGCCCGTGAACTGGAGCACAGAGACAAGGAACCTAGCTACTCCCTGGGAAGTGGAGCAGGGGCTACGGAGAAGATGCGGCAAAGCTGTGGGAGGGGCCGCCGTCCCAGCCCGTGCCTGGGAGGAGGAGCGACAGCTGAAGGTTTAGTAAAACAAAGTCCGTTCTTGTGACTGGATATTCCCGTGTGCTTTTTCCATTCCAGCTGGTCATACACACACCCATACTAGGTGCCCAAGAACAACTGGGCCTTCTTGAAAAGCTTCCCTTATTAGGACAAAACGAGGCCACCTTCCAGTGTGAGAGCTGATAGACAGAGGGAGCTCTAGTTCTTTTCCTTGTATCCCTGAGGCCACCACCATCATGCCAGCCTTCGGGCACAAAACCCCCTCTTGATCATACCCCAGAGCTGAGATAGAAAGGCCTTTCCAAAAATAAAGAAAGCAAAAACAAAAACCACTTTACTAAAATCCAGTGGGAAAATAAATTATAGAAAGCTTCGTACAACATAAAAACATCCACATTTACAAAGCTGCAGTCTTGATAAACAACCAGCCATACATAGCACCGAGCTTATCAGTCCCAAAGCCCCTTATCCGTATTGGAGGGGCTGGTTCAGCAGAGGTTCAATTGGGTTGGACTTTGTTTCCTGATTCTTAAAGGCTGACTGGTCCCAAACAAACACAAAACGACCCTTCTCAAACCATGAAGGGGTCTGTGTTTTATTACTGAAGATTTCTTTGTACTCCTGACTCTGACCTATCCCTCAAGTATCCCGGGTTCTGGAATTTGTAAGATTCCTCTAGCTCTTCTGGCTGCTGTGGAGAGAAGATGGTCAGTTCAGGCCCTGGCATGAGCACTCTAATAAGACAAAATCCCTCATGGCATTGGGGGTGGGGGCGGCCCAGCAGATGGAGGACGTGAGATAGGATTAGAATTGCTGATTTCTAGCTCATGGGTCTTCCTGAGAGGAAAACACAACTTACCTGATGGCCAAAGTCAGACTGTGGTGCCAGTGCATCAGCTCTTCCTGGTCTGTGGACATAAGCAGTAGCTTCTCACAGGGAAAGGACAGCTGGGGAGAAATCACCTCTTAGTGCATGGTTCAGAAAGGTCCAGGCTAAAGGTGAAGGCCTTGCTGTTTCCATGGACATAATTTCAGGCTGAGATGAGAACAAAGCGTGAACCCCAAACTCCTGTTATCTCGATATAGGTGGTTTAGTTCCTCTGAAGGGGGCCCAGGCCCAGGAGAGAAATTAGGTGTTTGAGGTCTATTTTGAGCCACTCCTACATTATTTAGGGCTCCCGCCTATAACTTACGCTGAGCAGTCCACCACAGGGGCCTCCTGAATGGCCAAAGACCCTGTGGAGTTGACACTGGGCCATGGGGTAGAGGGCACGGCAGGCAAAGGTGCCCCTCTGCAGCAGGTGCAGTGGGGGTCGAGGTTTGGCCATGATGAGCACATCAGAGAAGAGGAAGAACATTCGGGGCCGAGGCTCCCCACGGGGAGGCACCACCAGTAGCCAGCCCTGACGGAGGAACCAGCGACCTAGGGGGTGGGCGAGCGGTTACTCTGGTGCAGCTTCAGGACCACAATCCATGGGAACAGAGGGAAGGGGGACTGAGGAAAGAGGGTGTATGTGCAGACTACCTGAGGTAAGCCCCTTTGCCTGGCGGCCACTGAGCAAAGCCTGAACACGCCGGAGGTGCTGGTCATTCTTCTGTCTCTGACCAATGCTGTGGACTCTCTGAGCAGTCTCACTTATCAGCCGGGCGGCCCCTGCAAGAACATCCCAGCCCTGCTCCCCGTACAGCTTTGACTTTGGGTGATGACGATGAAAGGCTATTCCAGGGGGGACTAGGGTGAGGGTCGGGTCTAACCTCCCGAAGAGCAGGCAGGGCAGTAGGGACATTCTGTACATGTCAATAGAAGATAGAGGCGCACCAGATATTGTTGGAGGTCAGAACCAGAAAGGGATACAGGAGAGGCAGCCTCCTGTCTGTGTTTCAGAAGAGCAAGAACATACGTGTGAGCTGTTGGTGGTCAGGGCTGTTGGGACGTGTGTTTTCAGCCAAAGCCACAACAAGATTCTCATACCTGGAATTAGACAGGTGGAAGGCCATGAGGGGAATTGGAGCCGGGCAAAGTTCCCTCTGCCTGACACACAGATCACCCCCTACATACACTTCAGTTGCAAGGGCAGGAAAGATCTACTTCGGATTATTGGGTCCCCCACCCGCACCCCACCCTTTCAACCGGGACTCAAAAATTAGGCTCATGCCCTCTGACCCTCTTCCGTCCCACACTGAAGAGTCAGGAGCAGACGGACCACAATTTGGGAGTCTAGATCCCATGATATAAGTTAATTAACCCAAGGAGGATGCTACAGACAACCTCACTATATACTTTTGACATGCCCAGGGACAGAAATTCCAAGCTAGACCAACCTCTCATCTGAAGAAACTTCTAGATACCTTGTCTAGATACCTAGCTCTATTACAGGTCCCTCCCTTCAATGCAGAGTTCCACATTCCCTGAGGCTGCAGACCCACTCAGGTGGGTTCACATGTACTCTTGCAAGGTTTTTAGGAGCACTTTGTCCCGGAAGAGAGGGAGAGGCAACGGGACAGAAGCCATGAACCCCACAAAGCTGAGAGCAGCAGTCTTACAGACTCTGAGAAGTTGGCTGAGTCAAGGTGAATTTACTCACTGCTGGAGCCTCTGCAGAGGCAGAGGGAGCAGGTCCTGAAGATGAAGGCTCCCAAACTCAGGGCGGCCTTCCTGAAGTCGCACAAACCTCCGGAAACGTTTATTTTTCTTTAGTTGTTCCTGGGGTGATGAAGAAAGGGTTGGCAGCAGGGGGAGAAGCCACCCTTTATATTGTACCCATCTGTGTGCCGTGCCCTCTGTAAGCTGTGTGCTGAGAGAACCGCTACAGGGACCTGTGCACAGACCAGGGCACCCTGAGGGCTCTATCAATGTAGTAACAGTATGAATGAAGTTTGGATCTCCAGAGGAAGAGGCAATGTATGGGGCAAGAAAGGATGAGCGGAAGGACTTGAGATCATCATTAGATTACCTGCAGGGTGGTCTGGGACCTCTCTGCGTTGGCAGCAAATTGGGTGTAGAGCTCCAGGTGGGAGCAGAAGCCTTCCAGCCCCTGTCCCCAGTGCCCTCCTTCGAGGTAGGGAAGCAGCTCTCTGCGTGGGTGAGGACAGTAAAAGAGCAGTCCAACAACTACTCAAAACACCACCACATTTAATTCGCATAACCTTGCCCCGGAGGTAGTGGTATTATCCCATTTTGCAGAGGAAAACCGCGGCAGGTTAAGGCACTGGGCCAAGACCACAGGTGAGTTCATTGGCAGACGCCGTATATGAACTTGGATCACCCTCACTCCAACCTTCGTGCGGTGCCAGAGGCCAGGGCTCTCCCTCTTCTCTTTCCCCACGTCCCTTCTACTCACTGGCTGGCGCCGTAAATGAGCTCCCAGGGCCCAAATAGGGCCTGGCGCTCCGCTGGTCTCAGGGTGCCCTTGGCTCTCAGAATCCCCACGAAGTACTGCAGGAGGAGAATACCGGTATATAGTCTGCAGGAAGGCGAGGCTAACGCCAAGCTGCAGCTAGAAACGGCAGAATGCCTGAGCTCCCTACATGCAGGAGGACAGTCCAAGTCCCACCACACAGACCTCGCGGAGACCCTCCCAATACCCTGGGGTCCCCGCCCCAAACGGGAGGGCGTGCGCGGCCCGCACCGTGGCCACCAGCCCCAGCTGTTCCTGGTAACGCCGCTCCGTCTCCAGCAGCTCCCGGGCAGTGCAGGCGCGTTTCCGCTCCCAACGGGCACGCTGCTCTTGCACCGGGCACCGTGCGCTGGCTACTAGACCCTCCATGCCTGGCCAAGAGGTGGATGCTTCCGGCTGCAGCCCGCCGGTGATTCAAATTTCAACCGCTCCAGGGTAGGGCCGAGGAGAGGAGTGCGCCCCCTGGCGCCGGGAGGCTCCGCACAGGACAGAGCATGCGCGGCGGCCGCCGACCTGCATCCAGTCTCTGCCATTACGTAGCCTCGCCCTACCGCCAGAGCGGCGCTGTCGGCGCGCGAAGCCCGCTCGGGCAGCGTCGAGTCGGGCATGTAGGTGGCCCTTCTCTGAGTAATGCTAAGTTGAAGCAGCAGTCTGAACTTTGAGTCAGGACACCGGCAGGGTCTCAATGTCCCATCAGTAAAATTAGGTAGGGGACAATAGTTATGGTACATATTGTCTTGGGCCTGTGCCAAACACTGGGGCACAGTCGTCCCCAGTGCTTTCACAACTAGGAAACCTCATGGGGTCACAAGGTTTGAAGCATTTTGGCTCAGACGAAAGTTGATAGATTTTAAGTTACTAACTCATTTTCTCCTTACATACAGTTCCAAAACCTGACAGCCAATTAGCTCCTGGTCAGCAAACATCAATAACCAACCTGGTGGTGGGAATTGCTGTAATTCTGGCCAAAGGCTTAAAGCTTGCTGTTGATTAGTCGGTGCTACCTAGCCAAAGATATTATGGACCAGATTTTTCTTATTTAGATCTTTCAAAAAAGTGGCAGTAGCCCTGGAGGGTAAATTGTCAGTGCCATTTTGTATGTATGAGAAGTCTTAAAGTGTGCTTACTCTTATGACCTAGCAATTGCATTTTTAGGAATGCATCCTAAAGAATAGATATGAGGACAAAAATATGTATACCAGGATGGGTGGTACAGTGTTGTTCATAACAGTCTAATAGTTCGAAACTATCTAAACGTCCAGTGGTAGAGAATTGGCTAGGAAAATTATGGTACAGCTATTTGAATGAATAATATGAATAATATGAAAGCATGAAAATGGTGGGGGCTTTGGGGCCCCTGGGTGGCTTAGTAGGTTAAGCATCCAACTCTTGACTTTGGCTCAGGTCGTGATCTCACAGTTCATGAGATGGAGCCCCACATGAGATGGAGCCACTCCCTTCAAAATAAGTAAATAAACTTTTAAAAATGATGTAAAAAACCTGTCAATAGGAAAAACACACATAGTATATTGCCAAGCCCAAACAAAGCATGCTACAAAGCTGTTCGTACAACATAATCCCACTTACGTATACCATGTATGTGACTGGCTGGAAGGATAAACAATTGAGGTAACTGTGGATGTTATCTCTAGGTGATCAGATTGAAGTTAATGCCCTCCACAAATATTTTTTTAAGCACCTAATCTGTGCCAGGCACTGGATCACTGAGGTTAAAGGGATGAATGATTCAAATATAGTGATTTTTAAAAATTCCCTTATGTTTTTCTCCTTTTCCCACGTTTTCCGCTTGAGCATGCATGCATTACTTTTTAATTAGAAAAAAAATGCTGTTAAGAAACCTTCAGTGGAAACCTTCAGTGGAAACCCCACTGTGGGCTCCTAGGAATTTGGAACCAAACCAAGAACCAGGGTACTGACAGGGTTCTCAGGTCACCTCTAGCTCTCTGACATTCTGAGAATTCCAAGGAGATATGCTGGACTTAGATCAGGGAAAAACAGCTTGAAGCATTGGATGGTGGAAAGAGAAAGTTTGGGTCAGACTGTACCTTGGACTCCAGTTGCAAGAAAAACGGAGATACCACTTAGGTAGAGGTCTGGTTACATTGTCTCCAGTGAATGTGGGACCGTCCACACTAAGAGTTCAAGAGTAGAAGGGGACAGATAATCCCATAGTAATTAGTATCACCATGAGTCTCTTCTGCAACCCTGGGATGAGCAGAAACGTGGCCCTCAATGTCTGAAGACCCAGACCCTAAACACTTTGGCCTTAAACATCACAGAGAGGTCATGTATCAGGCAGGTGGTGCCCCGGCCAATTGGTCCTAAGTACACCATGTCCCAACCTGGGGAGGCTCAGGAAACAAGACTCTGGGAGCTCAAACCTGTTTTAGTGTTTGGCAGACTCCCAGCAGCAAAGATATGATCCAGGGTCAGAGTCTACATTCCCCACCCACACCAGACACACAGTCACACAGAAACAAAGAGCTTAAGAAAGATAGCACCATGGAGAATTAAATTCAAAATTTAATTAAATTTAAAAGCTGAGGGACGCCTGGGTGGCTCAGCCAGTTGAGTGCCTGACTTCAGCTCAGGTCATGATCTTGCAGTTGGTTGAGTTCAAGTCCCACATGGGGCTTGCTGCTGTCAGCCTGTCAGCACAGAGCCCACTTCAGATCTTCTGTCCACCTCTCTCTGCCCCACCCCAGCTTATGCTCTTTCTCAAAAAAAAAATTTTTTTTTAAATAAATTAAAAAGCTGAAACAGAGACCTGCACATAGATGCAGATCTAGGCTCTGAAATGCTGGCTCAACGCAACTAAGATGGTAGAGAGATGTGTGGACACATAGAGCACTGCAGAGAAGTGTACCAGGGGATCCTGACAGAGACCTAGAAAGGAAAACAATGGAAATATGAAGAATATTTGGAAAGAGGGAAAATGGAGTAAAGCTGGAATGGGTGTTAGAGAAAGATCACACGCACAGACTCCGGACTCCAGTTAGCATGGTGCTTCTGTCCTCTGTCCTTCCCATGACCTCCTCCACCTGACCGAGATGTCATTACCACATTCTATCTCATTTAGGTCCATCCAATTCAGATACTACCATATACCTTCCATGTGTCAGTGTCTAACCAAGGGACTGACATCACAGCTAACCCAGACAATGAGCTGACCTTTCACATTGCACACTGGATCAGATTTCTGTAGACCTTAATTTGGCTCCAGAAATAGCAACTTAGACTGAAAGGCTGACCACCTCCTTGGAGGACAGCAATTGTTCAGCTGTGCAAGTTTTGGTGTACAGTACGACAGTTAATCTGACAAGGCAGAGAATTTAGGGTGCTATAAAAATGCACTGTCATATTCTTGGAACAGTTGTGGTTTGACAAATGCAAGTCATGAACAATCAACTCCCTGAGGGCAGGGAAGGCATCTTAATCAATTTGGTTTTTCTCAAGTCCAGGTAAGGAGATCTGTAGAGGGAAAAAAAGCTCAATAATGGTTAGTGAATAAAAGACTTAATCAAATACTGGACCCTGCCCTTATGGAACTCAAGGCTATTAGACCAGATAAAATGTCATAAATCACCATAATATAAGTTGGATGGTGGGCAAGGTAATTAGCAAGAGCAGGCAAAGAACTGGGTTGGTTCAGAGGCGCCAGGAATCTCTTCCTGTGGTATAGAGTGGGGGAGGTGGCCTTGAGCTGAGTCTTGAACCACAGAAAGTAGATGAGAGAAAAAGTAAAATTATTTAACAGAGTAGTGGGTGCACAACTACTGATTCATGCAGTGGAAGCTGGTTGGGACATTCAAGTGGGGTCCGTGGGCCCCTACTGTTCCAGGCATTACCTCTTTAGATAAGAGATCAGTAGAGTCCCCAGGAAGAAGTGAGGTAGCAGAACACCCTGAAGCTAGGGACTAGTTCTCAACAGGATTAGAAATGCTTGAAAACATTTCTCTAATCCATACAACCATACCGGTGCATATCTACTGAATGGTAGCCCCAGATACGAACTTCCTCAGATGGCCAGACTCTCTTATGGTTTGTTGAAGCCACAGAGACCTTATTAGAATTTGAGCTACAGAAAGAAAAAAAAAAAAAACTACTAGTAGAAGCTGTTCTCTAGTTCAATACTGTATCCTTAGGGCTTAGAATGGTACCTGGAGAATTAGAGGAGACTCGAATGTTTCTCAAAAGGGTAGGCAGACTGGGAACCCCAAGTGTTGGGGTCCTTTCACTTTTCATCTCCTTGCACCCACTCTCTCCTTCCAATCCATGTTGCACACCAGCCATCAACACAAGTCTCCTAGTATGAGACTTGGATTCTGTCACTCTCCTGTACAAGATATTTGACGCCTTTCCTTTACACAAAATGCCATTCTCCCCATTGTTTTTAGTAATTGAATTTCTGCTTCTTCAAAGCCCTGACTGATCACATTTTGCCTACTTCTGTATGACTTTCTGAGGCAGAATTGAGCTCTCTCCCCTGAATATTGGGGATAGTGTTTGCCCTCACTTACTAGACAGTGACCTCCCTAGGACAGGATCTGTGTTTTATTCATTTCTGTACCTTTAGTCCATAGCCCATTGCTGGACATAGTAGATGCTAAATAACTATTTGTTAAATATAAGAGTGAATAGTATTCCCGGTAGTGAGAACTAAAGAACAAAGATGATCAAAGGTCTGGGAGGGAAATGAATAGTTTAATTTGAATGGAGTATGAGGGATAGTAGGAGATAAAATGAAAAGGCTTCTTGGGTAGGATTTTGAAGGGCCTTGAAAGTCAACTAGAGGAAGAAGATGGAGAGATGGAAGCCAACGAAGGTTTTTGAGCAGAGGTGTAATATGATAAAAAAAATTTAGTTTAACCCGTCAGAGTCCCTCTCCTACATATACTCAGTTTTCCATTCATATTCAGACTTGCCTCCCACCTATCTGTCCTTGTATCCCCAGGCTTCCCCAGCAGCTTGTCCTACCCCTTTACCAGCTCCTTGGCTGGGCCAGGGATATATACATGGGCTGCTTCCCCTCTCAGCCAGAAGCTGTGGGGTCCTCAGCTCCCTGTCCTTCCCCATCTCTGCCTGGGGCAGGGAAGCAGGCCAGGGTTAGCTGAGGCTGGCTGGTGAGCAGCTGGGTGGTGCCAGGGGGAGCCTGTGTAGTGCCAGGTGGTGCCTTGGGTTCCAGGCTGAGCCTGTGACCCCGATAACCTCCTGCCTGTGCACATACCTGCCCCTCACTCCACCCCCATCCAGGCTTTGGTATCGGGGAAGGGGCACAGGGCCAGGCAGACCTAAGGGACTTTGGCTCCATCTCTACAAAAGGGCCCTCTGTGAGTCAGCCTGCTCCCCTCCAGGCTTGCTCCTCCCCCACCCAGCTCCTGTTTCCAATGCACGTACAGCCCGTACACACTGTGTCTGAGACACCCCACAGTCAGCCACATGGCTCCCCTGTGCCCTAGTCCCTGGCTCCCTCTGCTGATCCCGGACCCTGCCCGGGGCCCTGCTGTGCAACTGCTGCTGTTACTGCTACTCCTGGTGCCTGCTCATCCCCAGAGCCTGCCCCAGATGCAGGGGGCACCTAGGATGGGAGGAGATTCATCTGGGGAAGATGACCAACTGGATGGGGAAAACCTACCCAGTGAAGAGGATCCACTTGGAGAGGGGGACCCACCTGAAGAGGAGGACCCATCTGGAGTGAAGACTGAACCAGGAGAAGAGGACTCTCTAAAGCTAGAGGATCTACCTACTGAGGCACCCAGGGATACTCAAGGCTCCCAAAATAATGCCCACAGGCACAACAAAGGTAAGTGGGCATCAGCCCTCCAAATCCAGGAGGTTTTCCTACTCTCACTAAACCCCAACCCAGGCAGGGATTATTCAGGGAAGGAAAGGAACCTGTACTCTGACAGTAGCGTTTTCCATCCTTGGAGGATCTCACGCCACCAGACCCTTCCCCCACTTAGAGCTAGAAAGGGATCAATGGGGAGACAAAAGAGCACAGACAGGAGGTGAACAGGAAGAAATGAGAAAGAAAAAAGGGGATGGTTGGGGAGGAAAGAATTGAGGAATGTGGAAAGAGAGAAGACGTAAGTGAAGAGAAAGAAGAATTAGAGGGAAGAGGAAAGATGGGGGTGGGGTAGCAGAGGAAAAGCAGGAAGGGCTTGTAGAGATCACTTCATCTGCAGTCTACAGATGAAGAAACTGAGACCTAGGAAGAAGGAATAGCAAGTAGGGGGTGCTGCTATTTTGACTCAGAACCCAGGAACTTTGGGAAAGAAGTTGGAGACAGAAAGGGAAGAGAGTGTACTGATTTGGGCCTGGGGACTGAGGCCCACTTTACAGACTAGACAGTGGTTGCAAACGGGTGTGTCTGGGGCCAGTAGATGGTTGGGCCCCATAACATGGTGTTATGTTTGTCGGCAATCTGTTGTGCTTTATACCTGGCCACTTTAGGCATTTCCCTTACCTGCTATGTCTCTGTAAGGCATCTGAGTTGGAGAACCCCTTGTGAGGGGGACCCATCTCATGCTGGCCACTGGGAGGGACTGGGCTTAAAGAAGGGTTTTTCATCCTTCTCATTTATGCAGAGGATGACCACAGTCATTGGCGCTATGGAGGTGAGACACCTACCCCCCCGCACAGACTCAACCTGGGCATCCTGCTCTGCTGATCTGACCCCCCAGCTATCCCCGAACCTTGGTCCCGGGCGTCCCACCCACTGCATCCACCACTGCGAGTCTCCCAACACGGCCGTCCCCTGCCTGTCTCGGTCCACATCCCTGATTTCTATTTCCCGCCCCGTGCTTTCTCACTCCACCCCTTACTTTTTCTAGCCTGCTTCCCTAACAGTTCCTGGTCTTGTCACTAGACTTCCGGTCCACACTCTCTCACTCCAGGCGACCCGCCCTGGCCCCAGGTGTCCCTAGCTTGTGCAGGCCGCTTCCAATCGCCGGTAGATATCCGTCCCGAGCTCGCCGCATTTTGCCCCGCCCTGCAACCCCTGGAACTCACGGGCTTTGAACTCCCGCCACTCCCAGAACTGCGCCTGCGCAACAATGGCCACACTGGTGAGGGGGTCTAGCTGCAAAGCCTCCGGGAAGGGGCGGAGGCCATCTGGGGAAGAGACCCGGCCTAGAGAAGAGGGCGGGTCGAGGCTGTGCGAAACAGTTTGGCTGGCCCTCCCAAGTAAATGGCTCTTCCGGCTCACCTGCCTCTTCCCTCGTAGTGCAGCTGATTCTGCCGCCGGGGCTGGAAATGGCCCTGGGCCCGGGGCAGGAGTACCGGGCCCTGCAGTTGCATCTGCACTGGGGGGCTGCGGATCGCCCGGGCTCTGAGCACACGGTTGACGGCCACCGTTTCCCTGCCGAGGTGAGCGCGCATCGGAGAGGCGAAGGGGGCCACTGAGCGGGGGATCTTGCCCATTCCTACCCTCTGTTCCTCTCCAGATCCACGTGGTTCACCTCAGCACTGCGTTTGCCAAAGTCGATGAGGCCTTGGGGCGCCCGGGGGGGCTGGCCGTGCTGGCCGCCTTTCTGCAGGTACCAGCCCAGGACACCCGTATTCCCTGCTTCCCCATGACCAGAGCTCAGTGTATCTTGACCCCAGACACCCCATCTTAGCACACTCACCCCGCACCCGGCAATCCTCATTCACTCATTGGTTAATTCACTCAACACCCACTGTAAGCCAGACATTGAGCCACACGAATGAGTCAGAAACTTGTTCCTTGTGTCTAAGGAGCCTGCAGCCAGTGAGGGAGGCTGCCATGATAGACAAAGGACACATAGTAAGAGAGGTGGTCTTCAGAAAGAAAACTTGAGAGAGGAGGTGAAACTTGAAGCCTTCACTAGTGGAAAGAAAAGGGGGTATTTCATGCGGAGCCAAAAGTATATGTGGACTAAGAATATGGCCCACTCAGGGAATGGTAGGTGGAATGGACAGGACACCAGGAAGAGTGATTTCTTGCTTACTCCTTTAATTTCCACTTTGTGAAATGCAATAAAGCCTACAGAAACATTTAGTGACCTCTTTGGATCCGTAGTGATCAAGGCTATGTACACAGTGATTAGAAAAGGCTAGTAAAATAGAGGGGTGGTGAGGTACGTTCTAGCCTCAGTCACTGCCTAAGTGACTCCTTAATGTCACCCTCACAGCACAAAGCTCAGAGAAGTGCCTCTGAAATAGCATGTTCTTGCTTCAGAAGTCAAACACGAATTATTGAGGTGAATGTAGAGGTGACGTGAATACAAAGGTTATTATGGTTTTCTATGGGGAGACCATGGAGTGTAAAGGTGGAGGTGGGATCAGTGAGACAAAAAGGTAGTAGGATCCAAGTCACTGAGAGCCTTCTATCCTAGTAAAGTGTCCTTCCTCCTCTTCTAATTTGCTGTGGAAAACTAGCCCACCAAGCATATTAGGTTAGTTTGCAAAGTAAAAGTAAAATGACTGAGTAGTAACACATAAGATTTTGTGTTCCCCAGCATTCTCAGAGCTGAGAAGTGGGGGAGGGCTAAGGGAAACCTACCTTACCTTCAGGCCTCCAGCCGTGGCCCTAGATACCTGTAGGAACTTGTCTTGTACTGTTACTTCCCAGGAAGGCCCAGAAGAAAACAGCGCCTATGAGCAGTTGCTGTCACATTTGGAAGAAATCGCTGAGGAAGGTCAGTTTGTTAGTCTGGCCACTACCCTCAATACCCTTGTTCATAATAAGTTGCCTTTGGGGAGCCTCAGGTAAGAGGATGGAGATGGGCCCCCTCCCACAGGCAGGGACCGACGTGTGGACTGACAGACTGTGATGTTGACAATAACTATGAAGCTGAGCAGAGGTTGACAGGGGAAAGCATACTGCTGCCCACAGGCTTTATGGTAAAACAAAACAACAAAAAACCCCAGCAACCCAAAGTCAAACAAAAAAAATAAGAGCCAAAAAAATTATTTATAAATAATATTTAATATATAATAAATAACATAATATATAAATATGTATGTTTATAAACATACAAATGTATGTTATAAATATATGTGTGTGTATAATATGCATATGAATATACAACTATATTCATATATATGTATATGTATATAAATATAAATATATATTTGTAAACATATAAAGCATTTGGAACTTCAGAGGTTGAGTCTAGGAAGCTATAAGTTTTCTGGAAACTGTCTAGTTCTCCTTCATAAGCATCAAACATTTTAAATTTGTACTTTTGTTAGAAATGTTTCCCTTCTCAGCCACTCTGGGTCATTTTAAACCTCACCACTCTACTGGACCTTAGATTTTACTAAACTAGAAGGAACTGTGCATTTTGAATTTTTGGTCTGTTTTTTATAGTTTCAAATGTGTAAGTTCTTCAGCTCATTTTTCCTTTTGGTTCATTTTGGGCTTAAACCTGTAATCCAGCATGTTATCATAGTATGCAAAGGAAGAGTGAAGACTCAGAGGGAGGACTTCGGGAGCACTTCTTTCACTCTGGGAGGCCCCACAGCCTTTTACCTTTTCTGAGTTATGTCTTGTGCTGCGTTGCGGGAAGGGCCACACCTGGTGAAGAAGTGCTCTCAGGAAGTTGCATCCGCTTGGCTTCTGGGAGATGAAACTATATCCCTACACCCAGAAGCTTTGGAGGGGAGCAATCTAGGTGGGACTCCAGCACAGGTCCTCTCCGCAGACTCAGAGACTTGGGTCCCAGGACTGGATGTGTCTGCACTGCTGCCCTCTGACCTCAGCCGCTACTTCCGCTATGAGGGGTCTCTAACCACACCCCCCTGTGACCAGGGCGTCATCTGGACTGTGTTCAACCAGACAGTGAGGCTGAGTGCTAAGCAGGTGGGGCTGGGGCATGGTGGTGACATAGGGGATGTGGGGGAAAGAGGTATAAGGATGAGGTCAAGATGCATAAAGAAGGGCCTTTTGGGGGAAGAGGGGACAAAGGGGGTGAAGTTCTGAGGTGCCGGCTGTGAGTGGGCCTGTGAACCTTTCATTTTCTTGTCATGAGCCCCACTCCCACTGTCTACTGATCTCCCTAGCTCCACACCCTCTCTGGCTCCCTGTGGGGACCTGATGACTCTCGGCTACAGATGAACTTCCGAGCGACGCAGCCTTTGAACGGGCGAATGATCGAGGCCTCCTTCCCGGCTGGAGTGGAGGGCAGCCCCAGGACCGTTGAACCAGGTGCAGCTTGGTGGTGACCCATATTGCCATGTGCCCCCTGACCACAGTTCCCACATCCTTCCATGTGTCTTCATATGTGCCCATGTCTATCACTGGTAGTCATAGTCCCTGGTTCTAATGTCTCCTTTCTCTCTTTAGTCCACCTGAATTCCTGCCTTGCTGCCGGTGAGTCTGTGCCCCTTCTCCGGCTCCTGACCCTTGGCACTGTTCAGCCTTAGGGGCTAGGACACCCGTACCCCTTCTCCCTTTCCGCAGAATAGACATCCAACCCCAATAAGATAGAGGGTCAGATCAAGGGCAGGTGTTCCTCTGTTGTCCCCAGGGCAAAAGTAGGTTAGAAAGAAGCCCTAGAAGTCTAGCATCCTCCTTCCCAAACAACCTCTTTTACTTGCTTTTAGGTTAAAAAAAAAAGGTGCTTATCTTACTCATCCTTGTGTATCCACACCCATCCCTTTGGATTTTGGGACACTGAGGGCAGCTGGAGAACCTGGGGGCGGGGAGGGGGATACACTGAAGCAGGCTGAATCCTAGACTCCTCTTCACTCTGAGCTGCCTCTCCTCTCCCTCCAGGTGATATCTTGGCCTTAGTTTTTGGCCTCCTCTTTGCTGTCACCAGCATCGCCTTCCTTGTGCAAATGAGAAGGCAACAAAGGTATACCTACATACCTACGGGCTTCCTGGTGCCCCTCTTCCTCAGGCACCGCCCCACCTCCCTGGCTGGAGTCCAGAAGTTTCGTGCACTTTGTGTGTAAATGAGTTCATCTGTGGGGGAGGGGGTTGTTTTCTGACTAGGCTTTTGTGTTGTGTAGACTCCGAAGTGGGACCAAAGGGAATGTTAGCTACCACCCAGCAGAGGTCACCGAGACTGTTGCCTAGAGTCCTTGGAACCCGGAGAATGTGCAGAGAAGCCAGCCAGAAGAATCTGAGGGGGAGCTGGAGACGTTGTCCTACCCTTTTACCACTTCCTTTTTAAGGTCCAAATATTTTTTAAAATAAATGTTTCTAATAAAACATATGGAAGACAGCTTTGTTCTCCAAATCAGGATGGTGTATTCATTTCCTAATGCTGCCTTTAACAAATTACCACAAACTTTATGATAATGCAAATTTATCTTCTTAGAGTTCTGGAGGTCAGAAGTCCAAAATGAATCTTATGGGCTGAAGTCAAGGTGTTAGTAAGGGCAGGTTCCTTCTGGACACTTTGAGGGGAGGGTTTCCTTTCTCAAGAAGGTTCTAGAAGCCAAACATTCCTTGGCCTGTGGCCCCTTCCTCATTATCACTCCAGCCTCACGCTTCCATCATCACGTCTCTTATAACTGCCTTTGACCTTGCCTCCTTATAGGAACCTTTGTGATTACATTGGGTCTACCCAGATAACCTAGGATATGCTCCCAATTTCAAAATCCTTAGCTTAATCACAAAGTTTCTTTTCCTGTGTTAGGTCATATTTCACAGGATTAGGGTGTGGACATCTTTGGTGGTGGGGGGCATTATCTGCCGACCACAGATGTTATCAGAAGCGGGTGGAAGTGACTGAAATAGAATGGCCATGTGTGCGCAGCAGTGCCTGTGTCTGGGGGGCAGGGCAGGATTAGCCTCTAGGCTTAAAATCATAGTGAGGCTTTGGAGTTGAGGCTGCTCAAATAAATCGGTGTAGCTTTGCAGTTTTGCCTTCAGATTGTGTTGTCTGGCCCAGCCACCTGACTGAATGGAGGCAGTGCCCAGGACAGCGGCTCCTTTGCCCTGCGGGTAGTAGGACCAGGATGTTACCCCAGCCCTGCAGGGCCTCTCTGCGTCACAGCCTGGTCACAGCCCTCCTCGTTGAGCCTGGTGACCCCACCCCTTGGCTCCCTTTGGGAAGGAAGTCCTAGTGTGGAGCCTAGAGGCAGGCTCTGTTCAGTCAGGGGGCCTTCCAACTCCATTGCTCCCCTCAGGCATCCTCTTAGCCTTCTCCACTTTGGAAAACTACCACCATCACCAACACCAAAGAAAGGTTTAAGGGGCCCTGTGACACTGGTAACATCCATTTTATTGAGTTGGGTGGGGGCAACTATCCCCCGGCTGGGGGCAGAGCCAGCCCTCACAGGTTGTTGAGTTCCAGCAGGGTCTGGTCGAGAGTCTGATGAATCTCCACGTTCTCCTCCTTGGCACTGGCCAAGGTCTCTGAGGGGGGAAGCAGCACGTGAGGAAGGGCAGGGAGACACGAGGGGTGATGGGGGATGAGACAGACTTGGAGTGGGTTGGAGGCACAGGAAGACATAAGCACTTAGGGGGCTGAGGACCCGGGGCCAGGGGCAAATGGATGCACTGACCAAGACAGACATGGACTCAAGGCTTTGGGGTCACGGGGGTGGGATGGGAAGGCCTGAGTCATGAACTGATTTACCCTCCTTCTTTAGATGGTTTAAGAGTGTTAGAAATAGAAGGAAAGACAAAGACTGAGAGAAAAGGAAGGACGAGACAGACAGACGAAGCAGAAAACAGACCTGCAGGGAAAGCCCCATGTTGTTGGTATCCACATTTCCCCAAACTCTACCCCAGCCAGACCTTTCACAACCTTCTTGCCCTGCTTCAGCACCTCCCCACCCATTTCCCTTCCAGTCATTCCCTTAAATCCTGGAATTGCCGCTGAATGCTTGTAGGTTAGTGATAGACTTGGGTCTGCAGAGTCTGTCGGAGGCATTAGAGGGCTCACGGTGACTGACGGGGTTATGCGTGCCCACATGCAGCGGTGACAGAGTGACAGACTGGGAGTGCCATGTGGAGGGGGTTCTGACGTGGGCCAGTGTTTTGTGGGTGAGCTCAGCATGGGGGGGTGCACAAGATTGGGGGTGTCTGTGCAAGCTAGGGTTTCTGAGAGGGCAGGGAGACAGCATGGAGACCAAGTTGAGTTTATTAAGCAGCAGAAAGAGGTAGAGGCTGGAGGGTGGAGTGAGTGGTTGGATAGAAGGCTGAAGCAAGTGCCAGGGTGGGTGGCAGGTGTGGTGGGGGCTCTCCGAGGCTGCGCCCAGACTGGCTGTACAATGCTGACAATTTTGTTCTTCCTGCCTGTCCCCTCCCCACAGAGTGAGTGGAAAGGAGAGAAGGGGCTGAGGGGGCCACACTGGCGTGGGGCTTAGAGAGAGGTGATGTCGTTGAGTGCGTTGTCCAGCTCCTCGCTGATGGCCTTGTACTTCATCTTCTGTGCATAGACTTCGTCTGGGGGTGGGGGGGAGTCCAGGGGAGGGTGACCAGGTGGGAGCATGGGGAGAGGGAATGGATGGAAAGAGGAAAGGAAGGAGAGAGGGTAATGGAAAGAGAACAAGAATCAGAACAGGTAGACAAAGGCAGAGTGAGAGAAACAGGCTGGAGATCAAGCAGGACAGCCATCATCGCTCCCTCCTTCCCTCTCTGTACCCGACTCTTTTGCTTTTCTCTGTAGCCCAAATTGGCTCTTCCCCTTGGAGCTCCTACCTCCCCCAAGGACATGGGGGGTACAGTGCTTTGAATAAGCAGGGGTGCTCAATTCAGGGGGAGGGTGCTGGAGCCAGAAAGGTCTAAGGTCCTAAAGTTGGAGATGAAATTCAGGCTTGCCTGAAAGGCTAGAAGCATGAGAAGTGGGAATTATGAAGGTGAAACAGTTATTACAGAATAAAAAGAAAATACAGTTTAGGCACAACATTCTTAATACTAATGAGAAGTAGCCACAGAGTAGCAAATACCCAGATGTTTGTTTTCACCAAATCTAGCTTCAAACAGTATTTTCCATTAATGTTGTGAAAACCTAGATATTAAACCAAATCTCTCTATATTTAATAAAGAAGTATCTGTGACATAGCTCTATTGTGTTGCACTTGGAGACAGAATTGTCTAGGTCTGTGCTATTCAAAGTGTGGTCTGAGGCCCAACAGCATTGGCATTACCAGAAAGCTAGTCAGACATACACATTCTCCAGCCCAAAGTCAGCATTCACTTTGGAGTAGGACCCAGGAATCTGTGTTTTAAAAATTCTCCGATGTGTTCTCATGCACACTCATGTTTGAGGGGCACTGAGCTTGACACACTGCAACCAGCTACAACTCCTCGGATGGCTGGTGGGTCACACCCCAGGAGCTAGTGGGATCCCAGGTGGTCCAACGCTAATTTATCCGTGGCAAGTATTATGGGATGAGAAAATAAGTGATAGACTGATAGTCGGGGAGTGTGGACCTACTTAAAAAGCTTTGGGGGGAGGGTAGAGGGGAGTATCCCTCTTACCTTCCAGGTCATCAATGGTCTTCTCCAACTTTGCCACAGACCTCTCGGCAAACTCGGCTCGGGTCTCAGCCTGGGAGTTAAGGTAAGATGGAGGGATGACAAAAATTAGGTTCTCCCAAATCCTTTCACTTAAGTCAACCTCCTCTTCCATTCCTTTTCCTAAAGTCCCTGCCATAGGCAGTCTCTGGAGGGGATGGGGGGCTTGAGGGGACAGTGGGGACTGAAAGGACTCTCACCTCTTCTATTTTATTATTATTTTTTAAGTTTATTTATTTTGAGAGGGAGAGAGAGCATGTGTGCACTCGAGTGAGCACGGGAGGGGCAGAGGGAGAGACAAAATCCCAAGCAGGCTCTGCATTGGCAGCACAGAGCCCGACAGAACCGTGAGATCATGACCTGAGCCAAAGTCAAGAGTTGGACGCTCAACCGACTGAGCCAACAGGCGCCCCAAGACTCTCACCTCTTTTAGCTTCTCCTCCAGCAGTTTGATCTCCTCCTCATATTTATCTTCTTTGGTGGAATACTTGTAGGGACATACACACACTGTTAGTAGATGGCCTCCATAAATCCTTCACTCCACCGAGCACACAGGCTGCTCCTATCTTGTCTCCAGGGAACACCCAGCCCCTCCCTGGGTCCATTGCCTCCCTCCCCTACAGGACCCCTTCCTCACTGCCCCTCTACCCCCCTCTACCTTGTCCGCTTGGGCTTCCAGAGATTTCAAGTTGTTGGTAACAATTTTCAGCTCCTCCTCTAGGTCCCCACATTTACTGCAGGGGTGTGTGGCGGGGCGAGGGTGTGAGGGGATAGTGTGGGAGGCAGTGGAGATGGCACAGTGGGGAAGGGGTGGAGGAGAGAAGAGAAGAGCAAAGTTGTGAGAGTGATAGCAAGCAGAATTTCGAAGCCCCAGGCCTTTCCCGCCCCCCCAGCAGGTGAGAGAACAGCCTGAGATTAGGGGAAAGGTGAGCTGAGAGAAGGCACCATTGCCCAGAAAGGTCCAGAGAGGTCACTACCTCCTCCTCTGAGGCCATCAGGGACTTGAGGGCCTGGTCCATGGTTCGGAGTTCCTCCTCCAGCTGCCTGGCTCGGCTGGGGGCAGCAGTCAGGGGTCAGAGGACAAGACCTGTCCCTATGGCCCCAATCCTGGGAAACTGCCTCCCACTGTCCAGAGTGCCCCACACCAATGGGACCAGGCTGAGTTTCACTTGCCGCCTAGGGCGCCTTTACCTCTCAGCCACCTCAGCTCTTTCTTCTGAGCGCTCCAGCTCTCCTTCCAGGATCACCAGCTTCCTGGCCACCTGGGGGACGAGGGAGGGAAGGAGCAGAGCCCGAGTGAGTGGTGGGGAGCACCTGGGGTTTGGGAGGGAGAAGGAAGTGGAACAGGGCTGTCACCTCCTCGTATTTGCGGTCTGAGTCCTCAGCGATGTGCTTGGCCTCCTTCAGCTGCATTTCCTGCAGCTCCATCTTTTCCTCATCCTTCATGGCTCGGTTTTCAATGACCTTCATTCCTCTGAATGGCAGGGAGAGGGGCGGAAGTGGGGTCAGAACCAGCAGAGACAGGCGCCCAGACCCTCCCTGGCCCACCCCCTGGGAGGCCCCCTGCCCACCTCTCACTCTCATCAGCTGCCTTCTCAGCCTCCTCCAGCTTTTGTAGGGCTGTAGCCAGGCGCTCCTGCGCCCGGTCCAACTCCTCCTCTACCAGCTGAATGCGGCGGTTCAGGGAGGCCACATCTGCCTCAGCCTGTGGGTCAAAGGCCAGAGGTCAGAGGGGGCTTGGTCTGCCTTGAATGAGGATCAGAGAGGTTTCAGAGGGTAGTAGGTTCTTATCAGAAAGAATGTGTTTCCTGGCTTCCAGACTTTCAACCTGTTTTGCCCCCTAACCAATCATCTTCCGTCTGGACTCTACTAAGGTCCAAAACATGCATTTCTGAACAGGCTTCACTCCCCTGCTTCAGAGCCTCTTCTAGCACAGTGTATAATTAGTCTCCCAATAGTTACGTGCAGGTCTTTCTGTCCCCACTGACAGCACTCCAAGTTGGGACCAGGTCAGAGGAGCAGGGGTTCCTCCACAGCAAAGCCTGGGCCAGGTGAGGGGGTGGGGACACATCAGGCCAACCAGACCTCACTATTGCTAAAAACAGCCAGTCAGAGTCAAGGTCTCTGATGTCGCTGGCTGCCAGTCAGACTCCCAGCGAGGGGCTCAGGAGGCTGGCCAGGCCTCTATGGGACATCCTTGGCTGTAAGAAGGGGCTTCTTGCCAAAGGCTGTGTAAGTGACAGATACTCAACCCCTGATCTGCAATATAGAGGCAAAACCATGGAAGTTTTGCGGATGGTCCACTGAAAATGATGCCTTGAGAAAATGCGAGGGTAGAGCAAGAAGGGGCCCCACTAAAGAAAAAGGAGAGAAGCCTCACAGTTTGGTATTAGGAGCATCGCCTGTGAGTCAGACCATTGTGAGCTACTGCTCAGCCACTTAGCACTCATGTGACCTTGGGTCACTCACTTAGTTCCTCTAGGCCCGAGATTCCTCCTTTTTAAGTTTATTTATTTATTTTGAGAGAGAAGGGTAGGGACAGAGAAGGAGGGAGAGAGAATCCCAAGCTGACTCTGCACTGTCATCGCAGAGCCTGATGTGGGCCTAAAACTCATGAACCATGAGATCGTGACCTGAGCCAAAATCAGGAGTGGGATGCTCAACGGCCTGAGCCACCCAGGCACCCCTGCTCCTTTTAAAATTTTAAATCTGAGTTGACACAAACAGTTCCTCCTCTGTTGGCTTCTGACATAATACTCAATTAATCAACAGGACCAGTGGGAGGCTTAGAAAACGAAACAGGCTCACTAGCTTGCAGCTAGATCCACTGAAATTTGATCTCCTAGGCAGGAGCTCAGAAAGCTTTTAAGGTTTTTTTTTTTTTAAGCTTCCATGTGATTCTGATGATAAGCCAAGGTCGGGAAATAGTAAAATAAAATGTAGAAAACACTTGAGCACACTGCCTGCGGAGTCCACGCTCCATAAATGTTAGGTTGGTCCTGTTTCTCCATCAGAGACATATCGTAAAGAGCATGAGATTGAAGATTGGAAAGGAGAAAGGGCCAGTGTAGGGGAAGAAGTGAAAGAAAGGAGGGATGGGTGGCAGTCCTGGGGGTAGAGGGGGTAGAAAGCAGGTCCTGGGAGGTACCCTGCAGCAGGGGAAACACAGCACCATATATAGAAAGTAGTAGTTTGGGGGCACCTGGGTAGCTCAGTCGGTTAAGCGTCTGGCTTCAGCTCAGGTCATGATCTCATGGTTGGTGGGTTCGAGCCCCGCACCGGGCTCTGTGCTGACAGCTAGCTCAGAGCCTGGACCCTGCTTCAGATTCTATATCTCCCTCTCTCTCTGACCTTCCCCTGCTCATGCTGTCTCTGTCTCTCAAAAATAAATGAAGAATGTTAAAAAAAAGAAAAGAAAAAAAGAAAAAGTAGTAGTTTGTCCTCCAGGTGCTGGAGGCCACCTAGAGTGACATGGGCAGGGGGCCAGATGACTCAGTGTGGAAGGATTCTGGAGACAGCACTGGGGGTTGGGAAGAATGACTCTGGGGGACATTAGGGGTCTACTCTAGAGAGAGATGAGAATCTATAAAAGGAAAACTCTGTGAGAGTGGGGTGACAAATGACTCTGAAGAATCTGGGAAGTCTTGGGGTCCTCATCACAGGACTGATATTTGCCATTTTCTGCTTCTTAAGCTCTTCCCAGTTATGGATGCTGCTCTCTAACCACACGACAGGCACTACTGTCCCCACTGGATAAACGTGAAGAGAGAAAGGAGAAACTGAGGCACCGTGTAAATGAAGTGCTGTGTTCAAGGTCATATAATAAGTTTGGACACTGGCACTGCGTCCCCAGCTCTGTCCCTGTCCTCCCCTCCTCCCCTCCAGCCCCCACCAGCTCCTTGGGTTTCCAGTCCTGCCTCCAGCTGCACTGGGCCTTAGTTATTTATAGAGCGTCAGATGCCCACGGTTGTCTTTGCTAGCAGCTGCAGGTCAGTCCCTCCCAAGTGCCAGGGCTGGTGGAGAACCAAAACCAAGCCTAGAGGTCAGAGAAACCAACCTTGGGGCAGGGGGTGCGGCTTGGGGAACATGGATAACGGTCAATATAAACAGTAATGTCATCTTGGATCTCAGATGTTCAGATGTGTTTTTGCTAATCCTCCCATACCGCCAACCATAGGCTCATCTTAATCCTGGGTAAAAGGCAAGTGGGGAAATTGAGGCAGAGAATGGTGCAAGTACCATATCCAAAGTCATATGGCCATTCTCCAGTGCCAAGGTGGGGGTTGGGAATGGCAGAGGCAGAGAAGTCTAGTTAGCAGTGTGGGGTGGGCAGAGAAATCTCAGGACCTGCTAAGGTGGCTACTTTGGCATTTGTAGCCCTGTCCCTCTGCCCTGTGGCCTGGCTGGGTCTCAAGGTTGACAGCTTAATGAGGGTAAATGAGGGGCCATTAGAACCTGAGCTGGACCCCAGTGCACAGGAGAGTTGCTGGAGCCAGAGCTCAAAGCCAGGGAATTTCTAATGGCCCCCCAGGGGTGTAACTCAAGTCAGGCCCCATCTCTAGATTCCTCTCCCTCCTGCCCAACAATACCCACACCCACACCCCACACCCCACACATGGAGTTGCAGACTCTTCTCCCATTTCCATCTAGAGGATTAATTGAGATAGATGGTAAATTCTTGTACCCCCCTCCCCCCACAGGATGACTCACTGCTTGATCACTGTACATTCTTAGGGCTGGAATCAAATGGAGTTACAAGGTTGTGTCCTCTAGGGGAAGTGGTGGGTGGTTTTGATTTACCCACTGTCTTAGATTATTGGTGCCAGCTTGCCCTAGCCTGGGTTTCTGAGAGGAAACCATTTCTGTCCTGGTGCTGGGGACATCTAGGTCCCCTCCTTTCATCCCCAGGTCCAGGACACCTCCCAGTGCACTCCTCCACCCTACCCCAGCTCCACACTCACGTCGGTGGCCTTCTTCTCAGCCTGCTCCAGTTTCTCCTGGGCGTCCTTCACAGATTCAGAATACTTTTCCACCTCATCCTCTGTCCCCTTCAGCTTCTTCTGGAGGGCCTGCTGCTCCTCCTCCAGCTGAGAGACAGAGGTCTTGGTTAGTCAGGGCAGGGACCCAGGAAGGAGCAGGGGTATGTGTGAGGAGGGTACTAGAAGATATTTAGAGGCTGTCAGGGAGGAAGTAGGATAGTAGAGGAGGAACAGCAGTCAGGGATGTTACAGGGACCCGGTGGGGGTACAGAGAAACTTCCAGCCCGAGAAGCTGGGCCCATCATTGCTGTGCAGGAGCAGGTGTGGAAACCGGGGGATTGCAGCTCCCCAGGTACGGCGGGCGAGATTATACGTGGCTTGGCTAGGTCTCTGAAGGTGCTGTGAAGGTCCAGCCCACCCCCACCCGCACTGCACACAGGAGCCTGGGACAGAAGACCTTAGGCTAGAGGGCACAGGGCCTACCCCTCCCTCGTTGGGGAGGAGGGGGCTGCACTGGGTCTAGGGCCCCCACCTGCTTGCAGCGGTCCTCAGCCTGCTTCTTGTCGGCCTCGGCTTGTTCGGCGCGGTCGATGGCATTCTCCTTGTCCAGCTTTAGCATCTGCATCTTCTTCTTGATCGCGTCCATGGCTGCGGTGGGGGGCGGGCCGGTGGGCAGGCAGTGCGGAGTGGACGAACTGGGCGCACGGGAGGCCGGTGAGGAGGACCCAGCGGGACTGGGATGGCCCAGCCACAAGGGCGCCTAAAAGGCGGGGAGGGGCCGGGCGGAGCCGGGGGCCGGGACCCTCCCCCACCGCAGCCCAAACCTTGTAGGGGCAGAAGCACACCCTGGTGGGGTGGGGGCGGGGGGCGCGGCCGTGCCCTGTGCCCACCCCCTCGAGGCCCCTCCCTTTCCCCCACCCCCCAGCCGTCGGAAGGTAAAGTAGCTTGGACGGTCGGCCAGAAGAATCCCAACCCTGCGTAAGGGAGGGGACCCTCGGGCTGGGGGGCTCAGCTCTGCCTCTGAGTGACAGCCCGGCCCTGTGGCAGCTGCGACTGGGGCCCCTGGGGCTATTTCGGGGCGTGAGCTCACGGCAGATGCGCGAACGCTGAGACCCGCGTGCCCCCCTCAGCTGTAGCAGCCGCTGCCCTTAATTTAGAAGTTTCCTGTAAATCCCCCTGGATTAAATGTCTCTTGGGAGGCGGGGCTCCTCCGTGGTTAGAGTACCTCAGTTTACCCTGAGTCCCAGACTCTGGGTCTGCGTTACCGATGTGGTAGTGACAACGGTGAGTCTCACCAGAAACTTGGGGAAACTGAGGCAGGAGGGGAACCCAGAGCCCTGATCCAGTGCGGAGCGAGGCCCGGTTTGCTGCCCACGAGGGCGGGCCTGACCTCCCTTTCCCTCGCTTCCCCGGCCCCTGGAGCCAGGGCCCCTCCTCTACCGTGGCGGGGCGGCTAGGTACCCGGCTCCGCGCCCCGTCCGCCCTGCCCCGCAACGTGCCCCGCATATTTTCCCCGTGGCTCCAGCCGGGCCGGACCTGGCGTGCTCCCCGCCCCCCACCCCCGGGACGCGGCCCTCCCGCCCCCTCCCCTCCCCCTCCATTCCCCCACCCTACCCCGCTTTCCCCTCTCCCTGGAGGCCCCGCGCGCCCTGCTTCCCCGCCCCTTCTCCCAGCAGACTCTCCCGTCTCCTCTTGCAGGCCAACTTTACGCCAAAATTTCTTTTCTGCCCTTTTTTGGGCCGTTTCCCCGTGAGGAGGCGGGGCCGGACTGGGACGCGGAAGGCTGGGGGCGAGGGGAAGAGTTACAGAGCTCCCGGAGTCGGGAGTCTGGGGTGAGATGCTTCTTCCCTCGGAGGTCGCTAGAAGTTGCCCCCGTAGCAGCGGGGTCCTGGGGTGGTGAAGTGTGAGGCGCAGAGTGCGGGGCTGTTTGTTTGCGTTTTTCCTCCGAGGGTGGGGGTGGGTGGGTGAGGAAGAGAAGAGCTAGTTCGGCGCAGGGGGGGAGGGGTGACCAAGCAGAGGAAATTAGGAGGGAGCGGTTCGCCTAGCTCCCCCGGGGCAGAGGGGTGGGAGGCCTGGCTTTGCTGGTGGGGGTGGGAGTCGTGGGAACCGTGGGCCCTGGGCCCGGCCGCGGGGGAGGGGGTGCGGACATGTATTTAGATTTGCTCAGCTGTCCGCGTGCTAGGAGTGGAACAAACCTGACCTTCGCAGTGTTCCTTCCAACCATCTCCCTGTTTTCCCCAGACTCAAGGAACACACCTGCACCCTCCCAGTAGCCAGTGCTAAACCCTAGAGAGTTACCAAGCGCACCCCAGTTCCTAGCTTCCCACATCCACTTACTCCTGTGGATTCTACTTCCTACAAATGAGGTTCCTCCAAGTCTCTGGGGTTGCCTTGGGTAGCTCCTTCTAGTACCTCCTGCCTGGGTCTGTTGGGTTCTCACTCCTGGTTCCCCAATGCCTATATTCATTCAACTAAACCTAGACATTGTTATCAAAGATCTTTTAAAAAGTTGATGCGAATAAGATCCTGAAATCCTCCAGGGGCGCCTGGGTGGCTCTGTCGGTTAAGCGTCGGGCTTCCGGCTTCGGCTCAGGTCATCTCACGGTTCGTGGGTTCAAGCCCCGAATCGCATCGGGCTCTATGCTGACAGCTAGCTCAAGAGCCTGGAGCCTGCCTCGGATTATGTGTCTCCCTCTCTCTCTGACCCTCCCCTGCTCGTGCTGTCTCTCTCTGTCTCTCAAAAATAAATAAAAATCATTAAAAAAAAAAATCCTCCAAAACCCCTCCCTATGCCCTCCCTCCTTTGAGGATAAAAATCCACATTTCTTAATATGGTATATAAGGTCCTTCATTTTGGCCCTTGCTTACCTCTCTGCCTCATCTCCTTTCATTTCCAACCTCACCTCTACTTCTACTTCACAGACTTGTACTTGATGCTGGGTTCACAATGAACTACATGCAGGACCTGGAAGTAAGGGTACTTTTCTTAAAGCTTCCACCTTTTATGCATTCTGTTCCCTCTAAAATTCTCTTCTGTTGGCTGATTTTTGTGGCCTTAAAACTCAGTTCATATGATAGCTTTTCTGGGAAGCCTTCCCTGGCCACTGCCCCTCATTCCCTCCACCTAATAGATGCCTGTCCTTGGTGTAGGCTCCTGTAATTCCCCTCAGAGTTCCTGCTGTAATTGTTCTTGTGCTTGCTTGTGTGTCTCTTCTACTGGCTTGTGAGTCCTCTAGAACAGGGACTATCTTTTTCAATTCTGAATCCCCAGTGCCTAGCATAGCATCGCATAAGAGTTGGCACTTAATGAACATTTGCTGGGTATATTTTTTATGCACCAGGTTCGTGTATACAAAACTATTAATGCTGTGTGGATCTAAAGGAACTCGTGGTCTAGTGTAGCAGTTCTCAAACTTTTTTTTTCCTTTAAAACTTGGCCTTAGAACCCATTACATTTTTTTTTTTAGTTTATTTATTTATTTTGAGAGAGAGAGAGAGAATCCTGACACAGGGCTCGATCTCATGAACCGAGAGATCATGACCTGAGCTGAAATCAAGAGTCGAACACTTAACCAACTGAGCTACCCAGGCACCCCTTATATTCTTAAAAATTAAGAATGGGGGCGCGCCTGGGTGGCTCAGTTGGTTAAGCCTCTGACTTCCGCTCAGGTCAGATCTCACGTTCGTGGGTTCAAGCCCCGCATCAGGCTCTGCTGACAGCTAGCTCAGAGCCTGGAGCCTGCTTCCAGTTCTGTGTCTCCTTCTCTCTCTGCCCCTCCCCCTCTCATGCTCTGTCTCTCTCTGTATCAAAAATAAATTAAAAAAAAATTAAAAAAAAAAGTCTTAATCTTAAAAAAAAAATTAAGAATGGGGTTTGAAGACCCAAAAAGCATTTGTTGAAGTTGATTATATCTGTCAATACTTAACATAGTAAAATGGAAACAGAAAAAAATTTTAATATTAATTGATTAAAAATAACCCATTATACATTAACACTGTTAGCATAAATGTTTTTTTACTGAAGTATAATTAACATATGATGTTATATTTCAGGTGTACAACACGTTTCTTCAACAACTCTATACATTACTCAACTCAAAGCTTGCCACAATAACTGTAGTCACCATCTGCCACCATATGTTATTACAATATTATTGACTCTTTTCCCTATGCTGTACTTTTCATCTCCATGACATTTTATAACTGGAAGTTTGTTAATATTATCCCTTTATCTATTTCATCTGTCCCCTTCCACCTTCCCTCTGGCAACTACCAGTTTGTTATTTGTATTTAAGAATCTGTTGTTT
Organism: Suricata suricatta; assembly: GCF_006229205.1. Taxonomy (NCBI): domain Eukaryota; kingdom Metazoa; phylum Chordata; class Mammalia; order Carnivora; family Herpestidae; genus Suricata; species Suricata suricatta. The sequence continues at coordinate 35,710,099 of NC_043712.1, read as the reverse complement.
GTTTTTTGTTTGTTCATTTGTTTTTTTTTATTTTTTAAAATTTTAATGTTTTATTTATTTTTGAGAGAGAGAGACACAGCGTGAGCAGGGGAGGGTCAGAGAGAGAGGGAGACACAGAATCTGAAGTCAGGTTCCAGGCTCTGACTGTCAGCACAGAGCCCAATGCAGGGCTTGAACCCACGAACCAAGAGTTCATGACCTGAGCTGAAGCCAGATGCTCAACAGACTGAGCCGCCCAGGCGCCCTTTTTTCATTTGTTTTTAGATTCCACATATACGTGAAATCAAATGGTATTTGTCTTCCTCTGACTTACTTTATTTAGCATCATACCCTAGATACCCTGTATTGAGGTCCCTCCATGTTGTTGCAAATGGCAAGATCTCATACCTTTTTAAAATGTTATTTATTTTGAGAGAGAGTGAGAACACGCGTGTGTGAGTGTGCATGTGTGCCATGGTGGGGAGGGGCAGAAAGAAGAAGAGAGAGAATCCCAAGTAGGCTCCAAGTGTCAGTGCAGACCCTAATGCAGGGCTTGGTGCCATGATCCTGGGATCATGACCTGAGCCAAAATTTAGAGTCAGACACTTAACTGACTGATCCACCCATGTGCCCCAAGGTCTCATTCTTTTTTATGGTTGAGTAATATTCATATACATACATATATATGTATATGTATATATATATGTATGATATATATATCACATTTTCTTTGTCCATTCATCTGTTGAAGGACACTTCGGTTGCTTCTACATCTTGGCTGTTGTAAATAACGCTGCAATAAACATAGGGTGCATATATCTTTTTGAAATAGTATCTTCTTCATTTTCTTTGGGTAGTTATCCAGTAGTGGAATTACTGGATCATGAAGTTTGTCTATTTTTAATTGTTTCAGGAAACTCCATACTGTTTTCCAGAAGTATTTGTACCAATTTACATTCCCACCAACAGTACGTACACAAGGGTCTCCTTTTCTCCACGTCCTTGCCAACACTTATTATTTCCTATCTTTTTGATACGAGCTGTTCTGACTGGTGTGAAGTGATAATCTCATTGTGATTTTGTTTTGAATTTCCCTAATGATTAATAATGTTGAACACCTTTTCATGTGCCTGTTGGCCATATGTATGTCTTCTTTGGAAAAAATGTCTACTTAGTTCCTCTGCCCATTATTTATTTATTTATTTATTTATTTAATTTTATTTTTTTTATGTCAGACGGGTAACGTGCCGACGTCGTAACAAGTTTTAAGGGTGGCACATGTCACACAACGGCGTGAACACCCAGTCATCATGCTTGTGAACTACAAAAGGATCTCTGCCCATTTTTTAATCAGATTGTATATTTGTGGTGTTAAGTTCTTTATATATATTGGATATTAACCTCTTATCAGATATATCATTTGTAAACATCCTCTCCCATTCACTAGGTTGCCTTTTGTTTATTAATTTTTTTTTGAGAGAGAGAGAGAGAGAGAGAGAGAGCATGCACACATACACTTGTGCGTAGGAGAGGGGGAGAGAGAATCCCAAGCAGGCTCTGCACTCAGTGTGGAGGACTATGAGATGTTGACTTGAGCTGCAATCAAGAGTCAGGTACTCAACTGAGCCACCCAGGTGCCCTGTATGTTGCCTTTTTGTTTGTTTGATGGTTCCCCTTGCTGTACAAAAGCTTTCTATTTTTGCCTTTTTAAATTTTATTTTGTATTTAAAACAATGTTTTTATTTTTGCTTTTTTAGAGAGAGATGGCCCAAGCAGGAAGAGGGGCAGAGGGAGAAAGAGAGGGACTCTTAAGCCTGATGTGGGGCTCACTTCCATGACCCTGGAATCATGACCTGAGCTGAAATCAAGAGTTGGAGGCTCAACCAACTGAGCCACTCAGGTGCCCCAAAAGCTTTCTATTTGAACATAAAAATTTTTAATGAAAACTATTTTCACCTCCCTAAATTAGTGAGAGGATGTTAATTATTTTACATTTCTTACAAATCTCTTTAATATCTGGTTTAATAGAGGACATATGGATTCTCAAAATCACTTGTGCTTTCTATCGTTATATGATGGTTTATTTGAAGTACAGTATATGAAGAAAATCTAGCCTCACCCAGATACACAGCTGGAAAAGAGAGCCTTTTCAGGTAATCATGTATATTCTTCTCTGATACTACCTCAAAACTGGACAAATGGTTGTTTTTTAAGGGCTATTTGCAATGTGGAATCTGAAACCACATCAATAACTTTTTTGTACTATGTTACATGAAAATCCATTGGTCTAGGGGTGCCTGCGTAGCTCAGTCGGTTAAGCGTCCGGCTTCAGCTCAGGTCAGATCTCACGGTTCGTGGGTTCGAGCCCCGCATCGGGCTCTGTGCTGACTGCTAGCTCAGAACCTGGAGCCTGTTTCAGATTCTGTATCTCCCTCTCTCTCTGACCCTCCCCTGCTCCCACTGTCTCTGTCTCTCAAAAATTAAAAAAAAAAAAAAAAAAAAAAAAAGAAAATCCATTGGTCTGTGCTGCACTGTGGTTGGATCTTTTACCCAGGGAGAATGATGTAATATCATGCAGTGGTTATTTGGAAAATACTGATTCACTGAGCTATGCAAATGTTCCGGATATTGACATAGTTCATTATACATTATCAAAAGAAATCAAATTCCTTAATATGAGGATTGGTTTCAACAGAAGAGTCCAAGTGTAAAGCTCATGGTAGCCAACCCAGGTTTTCCAGAATCCTTACTTGAAATCTCAAGTTGTATCATTCCTTGGCAACAAATACTGTGGGATTTTCCCGTTATGGAGTCACTTTGTTCCTTTTTGAGAGAACTTTTACCAGACAGCAAAGTCCACTAGCCCTGGTTTGTCCACTGGTCGTTTTCAAGTGTATGTGGTATTCCGTGAGAATGGTGGCTAGCTCAGCTCACAGCTCAAATGGTGGTGTAAGTGCTTTCCTCCAGACGCCGCTGGACTTTGGTGTGCAGCTTCCTGAGTCATCACATGGATAGTGAGACTTGTTACTCAAGGATTTACATTGAATGAAATTATTTTTTACTGTTTCATCGAAGACCTTTTTTTTTTTTTTTTTTTTTAGAGAGAGAGAGAGGGAGAGGAAAAAAACAAGCTGGAGAGGGGCAGAGAGGACGGAGGATCCAAAGCAGGCTGTGTGCTCAGAGCAGACAGCTTGATGTGGGGCTTGAATTCAGGAACTGAGAGATCATGACCTGAGCCAAAGTCAGATGCTTAACACACTGAGCCACCCAGGCACCCCAAGGACATTCTTAAATGAAGCTGGTATTTACTTCTTAAATTACTAGTGCATGGTGGTGAAGAATCACAGTGACTGTTTGTGCAGTTTGGGCCGGGGCCTTGATGTGTGCTAAGGCAGTGTTACCCACCATTGTTTTGGCACTGTCGGTACACATATTGGGCACCGTGAAGAAGGAAAAAAATGCCTTAGTATTATGAAAATAATCTTGAATTTCTGGATTTCTGAAAGGATCTTGGGCACCCCTGGGTGCCTGAGGATCACATTTTAAGAACTGGCCTAGTGGGTATTTGGGCCTCTCCCCAGAAGGCTCCCTGATGCATCACTAGTGAGAGGTATGTGACTGGTCCCAGTTCCTGAGGACGTGGTGGGGAAGTGGTGGGCAGGAATAAGACAGCTGCCCTGGGCTTATAGCTGGAGGAGCTGACAGTCTGGACTACCACTTGCTGGGGAAGCTGTGGAAGGGATTTGATCTCTGTGGTTCCCAAGTCACGATGCTAGGACATTGAATCTGGGGTTAGGGGGCCACAGTGGTATGTACTGGAGTTGCCAGGCCTCTGCGTCAGAGGTGATAATGCATCTCTATTTTCCAGTGCTTAGCCTGGGCATGGCTTAGTAAATATTGAATGAATTAATCACAAGTGACAGGAGTGATGGTAGGAAGTTGGCACCTTCCACATGGGCTGCTCTGGGGAGGACAAAGCAACTCCATCTACTTAAAACTTACCCTAATGCAGTGGGAATAGATGTCATGGCTTCAGGGAGGTGAAAGGTGCCCAGGGTAGTCGTGGGTGGTGTTTGTGTTTTACTTGAAAGGGGAGGCAAGGAATTAACATCCTGGGCAACAGAGCTGGTAAAAGAACCATGCGTGAAAACAGCGGCAGGCCTCAAAGGACTGCCATGTGGTCCACACTGTGCAGGCAGAGGTGGTGAGTGTGGAGGTAGGGGGAAGTGGCACCCACCTCTCTGACCGCCTCCCTCCACTTAACTTCAAAGAGGGCACGGCAGCTGGTCAGGGCTGCCAGTAGCAGGCTGGCCGCAGCGGGAGCTGTGCCCGCTAAGTCTTCCACCTGGGTCAAGCCTTTTTTGTTTTTTCTTCCGGTGCTGTTCTCCAGGGGTAACAACAGGCCCGGGAGGGCCTAGCAGGCCCCCAGCCCATCAGCAGTGGGACCCAGCCGCTGCAGCCTCAGGGCGATGTTTTGCTTATTAGCAGCCTCAACCAAACCTGTGGCCACAGTTCTCTGAGGCTCAGGCACTTGTATCCTATCGGCTTATTCTTTTCAGCAAAGCTGCTTTTGAAAACTTAATTTGGCCAGGAACTGGATTTGTTCAAATACTCCGAACAGTTATGAAGAGCAGGGGGTCCCTGGTGGCCACAAGGAGCAGTAGCAGCTGCCCCCAGCAGCAGAGCAATGACACTTGGTGAGGTGCGGGCACTGGCCAGTGAGACAGGGGACCACGGGAACAGGACTTCTCAGCTTCCCAACCATGGCAACTCTGGGGACTTGGGTGCGAGGAGGAGGAAGGGGCCACAGGGGGCAAACTGCCACAGTGTGCCCCCACTCCCATTTCTGAGCCAGATGAAGCTGGTGACAGAGCTGAATCCCATTCTTTGCTCCATGTTCTCTTTGAGGGGCGTCTCCCATTGCCTCACAAGGCCAGGCAGAGGTCGCAGGCAGAATCACCTTTATTGGAGCATGGTCTGTTTGGGGCTTGCAACTCTGCAGCCCCCCCAGGTGGGGGTGGGGGTGGGGGCAGATAGTATCAAACAAGGAGGAGCAGAGTCAAGGCTGTGGGGACGGGCTGGAAGCCGCTGGCAGGGTGGGGTGGGCGAGAGCCCTGGCAGGTCCAGACTGAGGTGCAGCAGCGTTAATAATACTCTTGGAGCGTTAATACTCTAGGGGGCCCTAGGGCATGAAGGCACTTGGGAGTCAGGGAGGGGACAGGGGATGTGCAGCGGGACTGGGCAGGACCAGGCCCGGGGTTCGGCAGGCACTTTGGGGAGTGCTGGGGCTGGGCAGGTCGGGCCGACAGCCCAGAAGGCTTTGGTAGAGGCAGGCACAGTCTCTGGGCTGGGTCTGCGTGAAATCGACGCGGCTGCCCTAGTGCTCATCTCGAAGCTCTGAAGGCAGGAACTTGTACTGTTGCTGCCGGATCTGTGCCAGCTTCTTCCGTGCCTCTTCCAGCTCTCGTTCCTTCCGCAGCATCTCTTCCTGCGCGGCAATGATCTGAGGGATGGAGATTGAGGGCTCAGTTTAGCGAGTCTGTGCAATAGGGTAGGGCACAGGAGCGTGACTGCCCGGCTGGCAGTGTCCTTAAGGGTGTCTGGGGCAAAGCTCACCTGGGCAATGCCCCCAACCATCTTCTCCTTCACCACCACCGTCTCATTCTCTTGGTCTTCAAAGGCTGCGGCCTTCTGTGCCGCCTTCACCAGGTTATCCGAGGCTCGCTTCACTGCATTGCCAGCAGCCTGTGCAGAGAAGCGGGGTGAGGCTGGGAACTCGGCCGAGAGAGTCCCTCTACCCCTCACAGAAAAGCACGTCGTGGGGGAAGAGCTTAAAGCAGCACAGCCCAAGGTACAGTAGGGTGGTCACGGTTCCTCACCTGGAGTCGTTTCATTGCCTCCGAGTCTTGGTCAGCCTTGACCTTGCAGGCCACAAGGAGCTGGGCTGTGGAGGCGGCTACCTGCTTGGCTGATGAGATGAGCTTCTCCTGGCTGGCGTGGCCTTGCACGGCTGCGTTGGCTGCCTCACACAAATTGTTGGTGGCTGCGGCCACCATCCGGGCCTAAAGTGAGGGATTCAAGTAGATTAACACGTGCCTGTTGCCCATCCTTCCCCTCTAGTCTCCCTAGCTGAGGGACCTAGTGGGTACTGTGCACTCACAGCAGAAATGAGGCCTTGGGACCACTGCCCATCATCCAGTGCATTGGCTGGAATGGCGCCCACCTGTGGAGGAAGAGGAGAGCCCACTCAGACCCGTGCTCGCGTAGGTGTGTAAAAGCCCCTGGATCCATTTGTGTGACAGCAGAGCTGCTGCTGTCCCAGTTCTGGGCGTCCCAAGTACTTACCTTCCCTTGGGCCACCAGTTCCCTCTGGGCAGCTGATGCAGCCTTTACCAGGGCGCTGGTGGCTGCTGCAATGGACTTGGCAGCTTCCAATATCTGTTCTTCAAAGTTCAAGGACTCATCTGCCTCCTACAATGAAGAGACGGAGGTTGCAAAGAGAGATGCAAAGTGAAGGCAGGGACATTCTGCCATTAGAGGGCAGGGCAGAGGGAGGGAGGAGGACTGACCTTGGGTTTGGCCCGAGGCTTCAGCTGCTCCAGCTTTTTGGCTGCAGCCTCAATGGCAGCTGCAGCCCCAAGAAGCTCATTCTCAGCGATAACTGTGGGGTCTTCTGGGTCTACCCATTCTGTTCCTGTGTGACAAAGGGAGGAAGCAAAGGGCTAAGGCAGAGCAGGGAGGTCGGGAGCACTGGGCTGCATGGTTCGTTATCACTGGCCCCTGGCACCTGTGGGGACTGTGGGCAGAGGCCAGCTCAGAGCAGCCCAACCAGGAAGCAGAGATCTCCCCAGGCCAAAGGTTTCCCTTCCCTCCCTGTCCCTGGTCACCCCTCACCCTTCATGGCCTCAGCAGCCTGGATGAGTTCAGTGACTGAACCGGCCACACGCTTTGAGTGTCCTGTCAATTGCTGTTTCAGTTCTGGGCTTGGCTTCTGCAGGGTCTGTGGAGGGGCGGGGGTGGGGGGTGTGCGTTTGGTGGGCAGGCAGGGAGCAGAATGCATCAGACCTAAGCTCCTACCAGACGTAAGAACCAGGGCATACCGTGACCCCCGACCCAGCTCTAGACCCTTCCACACCAGAGCCCTCAAACACCACGCCCTCCGGGCATCACACTGCACACAGGGTGAATGAAGCCGGTGGGGCTGTGTGTCACTCACCGGCTGACAAGGAGCGAGAATGATGAAATGAGAAGAAAGAAGAGACGATGAAGGTAGAGAAGGGGGAGGTAGGGAGGGAAGAGAAGAGATAAAAACCAAGAGGAAGAGGTGAGTGGGAAAACCAAAATGCCAAGAATGTGGGGTCCCAGTGGGAGGGAAGCTTGGAAATCAGAACAGATTCGGGAAAGAGAAGGTGGGGTGGGGAGGAGATCTGAACAAAAAAATCAGAGCTGGGCGTGACGCCCACGGGAGGGGACTGTGTACTCAGGGAGGCTGGTGTGAGGAGCAGACAACACCGGCTTCCTTACCAGCAGCACATGGTCCAGCAGCTCCAGGTAGCCATTGGCACACTCCCGGCCATAGTGCAGGGCTCGAAGCCGCACGTCAGGGGCCACTTCTGGGTGGTAAGCCGCTTCCTATCCCACACAGTTAGCATTAGGATCCCAAAGAGCTCCAGGCTGCCCAAGGGCCCGAGGTCTCTCCCCTCCCGTGTTCTGCCCCAAAGCTGCTGCTCCGCCTCAGACTTCAGCCTCACTATCAGGGTTTCTACCTTGCAAGCCCGAAGCATATCTGCAATAGCACGCCGACTCAGGTTAGCCGTGGCAATGACATCCTCCTGGCGACAGGAGTTGCCAGCGGCAACAGCCTTGGCTGTGGCCATGGTGATACCCTTGGTCATGCGGATGAAATCTTCTGGGGTAGAGGTCTTGGCAGGTGGCTCTGGGGAACAGAAGACCTGTTGCGGATAGGACAAGAAGAAAAATTGTACAGTGTGTGAGACCGTAAGACAGTGTAGCACTCTACTTACATAAGCCGGTTCATTCATCCACATGTTTAAGAGCAGGCATTCATGGAGTACTCGTTGCAAGTCAGGTCCTTGGAGAAGTTCACACATCACAGCTAACAAAAGGCTACTGGTCATTTCTGACTGAAGTTACTGGGGAGAGTTTATCTGTTTGAAATTTAAGAAGTACCTTTGAGCTGGGTTTTTATTCCTAAACTACAGAGAAGCCTTGAAGGGGTGAGTGGCAGAGTGGGGGCAAGGGGCTGCATCGTAAGAGACACAGGTAACAGGAAGGCATTTTAGGTAAATAGGGGGCATGAAAAACCAGAATTTCAAGTGGGAGTATCAAAAAATGTTCTAGAATTATAGGGATGGTGAAGAAAAAGTTGTTGGGGCCTTGACTATCAGACCAAGGAACTTGGACTTTTACATAGATGTATGTGTTCATCCAGCAAATTATTAAAAATAGGCTAGTGGTAGATTCTGTGTGAGGTGCTAGGGATGCACTGGGAAATAAAGGAGACAAAGTCCTTGTTCTCATGGACTTTACCCCATAGTTTTGGACACAGACAATAAATAGGTAAACAGAAAAACTAAAGACTGACCTGGGTTGTGAAGGAAATAAAGAGGGTGTTGTGCTGAGAAACAAAAGTGAGGTCCTTTCTCAGGTAGATGGCCAGCCTCTCTCAGAAGAGGATTTTAAAAAAGATTTTACTTTATTTTTTAAAGTAATCTCTACACCCGATGTGGGGCTTGAACTCACAACCCTAAAATCAAGAGCTGCATGTTCTATGGACTAAGCCAGTCAGGTAGTCCTGAGTAAAGGACATTTAAGCTGCAGCCTGAAGGACTGGAGCTGGCCAGAGGTTAAAAAGGCTGGCGGGAAGCAAGTGCAGGGGGCCACGATGCAGCGGGCTGGGGCAGGGGGAGGGGCAGGGAGCTGGCAAAGGCCATGGGGCCTGGAAGGTGGTGGGAAGGAGTGTGGATTTTACTGAAGAGGGCAGGGCAGTCACTAAAGGGTTCTAAGCAGTGAAGTGACATAATCTAATTCACATTTTCAAAAGTGTATTTGGCTACAGTGTACAGAGAATGCATCGGAGGGGTGAGTGTTGGGGCAGGGAGAGCAGATGGAGGCTAGCGCACAAATACACAGAAGCATGAAGGCCTGGGGACGGTCTCAGGGGGTCGTGATGGAGAAGAGCAAGCATGAGATCGGCCTGGAGTGAACACCGACAGGTCTTTCGGATGCACTCAGATGTGGGAACCAGAGAACAACATCGCAGCGGCATTCCTGGCTTTAGGAGCCGACTTATTAAAAGGTGCCACTTACTGAGATGGGAAAGACAAGCGGAAGATCAGGTTTGGGAGGCAGAAAGTTAAGAATTTCAGTTAACTTTCCTCTCCAAGGAGAGGCTAAGAAAAGTGAATTCAGAAATGAGAAAGATGAAAAGGAGACGAGAGTGACAAGAAATTGAAGGGAGAGGGGAGGGCGAGGCAGAAAACTAGCACAGCAACGTGGAGGAGAGCGGATGAAGACCCCAACCAGGGTGCTGAGGGTGGGGGCGGAGAGGGAGGGGAGGGGGGTGGGGAGGACTTGCAATGGCCGGGATGTGGTGAAGAAGACGGGGAAGTCACAAGTGATGAGGCTGCTGCCATCGGAAGAGGAAGTCACTTGTGGGCCAGAAGCTGGGTGGCATGGCATCTTGGTGGTGATGTCAGACAGGCAGTTGAGAATAACTAAACTCAGAGCTGAAGTCAACTTGCCAGAGAACGATCGTGCAAGTGGTTACTTGCCAAAGAAGAGGACAGAGAAAGCAGGCGATTTGCACCATTTGGGGCTGGCCTCCACGTTTACTAGGTTGAAGGTGGTTTGATCACGGCTACAGAAGAGATGCTGGAGAAGCAAGAGCAAAGCCAGTGTCAGGAGGGGCAAAGGAAGAAAGATTCCAGAGAGGCCTGTTCACAAATGTTTGAAGAAGATGAAGGCCAAGAAAAGGCCGCTGGTAACTGGGGAAAGTGGGGTGGTGAGGGAAGGCGGTTGTCAAACGCTGAGGAGTAAGGCGAGGGAGGGCAAGAAACCAGAGCAGCTCACTTAGGAAGCCTGGCAGTGAGCGAGGAGAATGAGTGTGACCCTTTACATTTCTGTCTGGGAATATATGTGAAATACAGATTCACGATCTGTCTCAATCCCTCTCCAACCCAAGGCCCCGGTGCTCCAGACCCTCGCTCACCGCCAGCTCCTGCCGTATGTGTTCTGTGGTTGCCTCCAGGGCCCGTGTGCCTTTGGTGGCTTCATCTTCCACGGCTTTCACAGTCTTGAGTAATGATGTCACATTGGTCACCATCACCTGGGGGCACCAGAGGAGTTGGAGAGGGGGTCATTTTGAGGAATAGGAGAAAGCGCACTGATTAGCCCCTCATCCCCTCTCTCATTCCCTCCAACCTTGGCAGAGTTCTTGAGCTGCCACACAGCGGGGTCGTCCCCAACTTTGCCAGCTGCAGCCTTTGTTGCACTGATGAGGTCTCCCAGGGCTTTGGCCACGTCTTTCACTGCATTGATCAGCACTACCTGCGTGGGAGAGCAGAGGCTCTGGTCGCTGGGAGGGAGAGGGGGAACAGGCAGTGGTTCTGGCCAGAATTCGGGGTATCAGGGGGATACCTGTGTCTCAGGGTCCTCAGCTCCCAGGCTGGCTGCACCCAGCTTAACCACATCAGCAAGGCGGGTGATGGTGGCCACAGAGGACTGGGCGGCCTGTGCTAACTTCTCCTGGCTCCCAGCTGCATTCTGCACCAGGACCTTGGTGTCTTCCACCAGCACCTTTGCAGTCTTCAGAATGCCCTCCCTGAGGGAGGGCCCAGCCTAGTCAGCCCTTCTCAGTCCTCTTCCAACCCTTCCAGCCTCTTCTGGCCCCACACACCCCCCCTTGCCTCTGTGAGGCCCAGTTCCCGCCTCACCGGTGGTCTGCGAAAGTTTCAGTACCCTCGCGATTGAGGGTGCCGGCGGTAGCGAACATGATGGTGGTGTCAAGGTCAGCGATGATGCCGGACACAGCACTGGCTGCTGTGATGCAGGCCTGGGTGCCACGGTTCCCGGCCTGGAGCGCAGCCAGCACGTGGGAGACCTGGAGGAGGAAAGTCACATGGCAACTCTTATCAGTGCCTCTTGGAAGGGAAAGGTCACTGGTGCCTGGGAAAAGGTACGGAGGAGAGGGCTGGGAAGGTTGGAGGAGGATGGATGGGATGGGGTGGGGGTGGGGGTGGTTATAGGGTAGGGGAGCACCGTCACCTTCTCAGAGACTCTCCGGGCACACTCTATGAGCTCCTTCTTGGTGTAGGCGTCACTGGGGCTACACTGCAGGGCACCTGCCTTGGTGACCAGAGCAGCACAGCCATGCCCCAGCTCTTGCACCCGGTGCTTGATGTGGGCACCAATCTGTGAGCAGATGGGAAAGGACGTGGATTTTACAAGATACTCACGGTGTCTCCACCTGTGCTTGGAGGGGTCACTAGGGACCTAACAAAACACGCATCACAGGCTAAACGGTGGTGAGAACAAGTGCCCAGGCGCAGATTCCCTGTTTCGTGGCCTTCAGGCGAGAAGTCACCTCCTACACTTGGAAAATAATAGCATGTAGGCACCAACTGGCGAGGATTATGTGAAGCGGAGTGAGGAGGCGGGGGAGAAGCCCTTTATGCTGGGGGATGTGACTCAGAGGGCCAGGGACTACAGTTTGGCCTATGTGGTAAGGGAGGAGTTTGGGGCTGAGGATTAGGTGTGTCATGCTAAGATCCAATTACTTGCTTTCTTGGAAAGCCAGGAGCTTAGAGAAGGAAGAGCTTCATGGGTCTGCAACAAGGAGGAACTAAGAAGGGATTACAGACCTGCAGGAGTGTCGGCAGAGGCAACGGCAACAGACCAGGAAATCTCTAGATCATGGGCTGTCTCCTTTATCCCCGTGACTTTGATCCTGTCCCTATAGAGCCCTGGTCACTTTTTTCTTTTAATTAAGTGGGCTCCACGCCCAACGCAGGGCTTGAAATCATGATCCTAAGATCAAGAGTTGCATGCTCCACTGACTGAGCCACCAAGGAACCCCTGATCACTCTTTAGTGGAGTGGTCCTGAGGGTGTGTTCCCCTTTTTATAGAAGACTAGACAGAGTAAAGGGGGGACAGCCCTGGAGGCTGACATGATGGGGACAAGGGGCATGCTACTGTGATTTTCTGCGAGGGCCTGGAGGAGGACGTTCGTGGCAGCTGCCCCCATGTTTACCTCTTCGTTCTCAGCAGCCACAGCTGCAGGCTTGGCCTGTGAGGCCAGACGGCCATAGTCACTGGTCAGCTGGTTAGCAAGAGGGCCCAGCTCCTCAGGGCTGGTGTTTGACTTAGTCACCTGATGATAACAGAAGGAGTAAAGTTATTTCCAAACTCAGCCCTCCCGGGGTAAGCTTATACTCTTCCAAACTCACCATCTCTTGAACGGTGACGGCAATGGCCTTGGCTGTCCGCACCATAGTTGTCTGGTAATCCACGAAGGAACCTTCTGGTTCACCCATTGGTCCTTCGTCTAGCTGAGGGGGGATGATGGGGGAAGGAAAAAAAAAGATCAGTCTGGGCACTGTGCTCAGGGGCCCTGGCCCAGGGCCGCCTCTGACCACAGGCACCCCAAGACTCTAACCTGGTTGATGGCCTGGGTGATGGAGTCCACCATGCCGCCAACAACCCCAGCAGCACTGGCTGCCTCGTTGAGGGTTGTCGTTAGGTCCTCTACGGCCTCTGTCATCATCTGCACCGCCTCCTCCAGGGCTTCCTGGGTGTGAGCTGCTTGCTGCGGGGCAATGGGAGTGAGTGGAGGGGGGCTCTGTTGTTGCTGCTTCTCTGGCCTCTTACTACTAGTAGCAGGCCTTCCCTCCCGCCCTTGATACCTTGGGGTTCCCGCCAGCCTCCTTGGCTGTGTATAGCAACTGTAAGGCCGACTCTGCCAAGGTTTTAGTCTGGTCCAGGAGCGCCATCTGCTGCGGGTGGCTCAGGGTCTTGGAGGCAGCACCCACTGCAGCCAGAGTGAGTGGCTCAAAGTATTGGGCCATCTGCGACACCTGCAGCAAGGGGGTCAAGTGGAAGGTCAGCCAGGCCAGGAGCCCTCCCTTGCCCTACCTTGGGACTACCCGCATGTCTTCCCAGGTACCTTGTGTCCCAGTTGGGAGGCTTCAGCCCGTGCGGCACTGGCCAGCGGCTCAATAAGGTGGGAGATCTCCTGCACTGCAGTGAGCATCTGAGTGTGCAAGGCCTGGCGAGGAAGCGAGCGTTAGCCCTGACCATGAACTGGAACAGGACCCTCTAGTTGCATAGGACCCTACCCTTCCTTCCATACTGAGCTGACTGACTCCCCTTGGCATGTTCCTTGTGGACCCTTGACGTCTCTGTGAGGCACGCCTGGATCCCTGATCCTCGAGTCTGCCGTCTCTCTTCCCGGACACAACTTCTCATAGAACCCTGTTGCCCCTTACCTCTTGGGAGATTCCCTCACGGGGAGCAAGCTGTTGGCTGACCGCGGCGAGGGAAGCCTGGTCTAGGTCGCGCAGACAGCTGTTCAGAGCTGCGATGGCCGTCTCACACTCCAGCTGCCCTGGAGCCTTGTCCCTATAGATGCATCATAGGCTCCAACACCAAGAAGATCCCTTCAAAACAGGCTTGCCTGTCTTTCTCCATAGCCCCAATTCTTGGACAATAAGTGTCACTATCCCATCTCTTTGCACTCCTCGCCCCCGCCCTGGTCTGCTACAGTATGTTCCCTGGTCACACTGTCTCTCTAACCACTCAATACCTCATGCTCGTAATAAGCTTCTTGATGGAGTCTGAGACAGTACGGGAGTGGCCAGCCAGCACCGACCAGCGCGGGGGGTCCCGGGGATTGACTGCTAGGGCCCGGGCTGTCTGGATCAGTCCCCCAGCACTCTCCAACATTGTCTTAGCAGAGATTACAATGGGCTCCATGGCAGCCCGGCCCTGGGGAGAGAAGAGGCAGAGAGGTGAGTCTCAAGACTCCTGCAAAGACGAGGGGGCAGCTGGCGCATCGCTTCTCCCTTTGTGCCGCCTCACCTCAGGGCTGATCTGGGCAGGAATGCTGGAGAACTCAGGGTTGGATGCAAAGGCACTCAGATTGTCCACAGCCTCCAGCAGAGGGGCCGTTGCTGCTCGGCACTGGGCACGGTTCTCCTCTGTGAAGGCTCCATCAAGTGCCTGCAAGCGGAAGTGACAGGCCCTCAGGACTGACTGTAGGCGAAGGAAGTGAAGCCCGGCTCTAACCTCCTGGGCCAGGGGTGAGAAGAGACAGGTAATGAGCAGTATGGACAGGAAAGGTCTTGGGCTCAGGCAGACAGGATCTGGCAGAAGGCTTCAGGGACTGATGGGGGGACCAGGAGAGAGAAGACTGGACAGGTCATAGGGAGGCTGGGAATTTCAAACACTGATAACCTTGATAGTCTTCACAAGATTGGCTGTGCTGTTGGCCACCTCTTTGGCTGATTGTACAAACTGGCGCTTGGCCGTAGGATTGGCGGTGCGAGCGGAAGCCAGGCGGCAGCTGTTACACAGTGCGGAGGTGTGTTTGGCCACAATGGTGGCTGCAGAGAGCACCTGAGGAGACAGACACGTGGAAGAGCCACGATGAGGGCAGGAAGGAAGTGTCCACACCCAGGCGAGAGCCCCTGCAGGCTCGGGGGTGGAGAGTGGCACCTTTGGAAGTCTAATTAGGAAAGACAGAGTCACCTGAAAAGGGAAGATGTGGGAGACAGATACACAAAGATGAACAGGGTGTGGGGAGGGGGAGATGGGAGATAGACACACTGACGGAGAAACCATAAAAGGGTAAGTGGGAGAGTGAATTCAAACTTCTACAGGGAAGTTGTGAATTTAGCAGTAACTAAAAGTGATAAGAAACATGTTAGGAGAAGACAATCACCCACAGAGAAGGTCAGAGATGTGTCTCCGGCCTCTACTTCCCCACATCTCACCTCTTCCCCTCTCTTCATGTGGCCAGCCCATGCTGGCCCACCCCCCTCTCCCAGGCTGGCCCATGGCACCTGTTCCCTTAAGTTACCTGGGCCTGTGTACAGCCAGGCTCCCCCAAACTCTGACAGGCCATCTGAATCGCCTGGTTCGCACGGGCAAACTGTGTGGGCTCCACCAGTCCTTGCTGCCCAGCTTGGCTGTTGGGATCAGAGACCCCCACCAGATATGCAGCCTGGAGAGAGAGAAGGGGTGGGGGTGGGGTGAGGAATCAAGAATATCCTCCACGGGGGATCGAGCAGTGATAGCAGGGACAGAGGGGAGCAGGGGTAGGTTTAGTAGCGAGGGTTCTAGGTGAGTGGGAGTGTATTAACAAACACTAATTATGCTATAAAAAAGAAAGAAAAATGCTCCTGTTTTGTTAAATGTGTTCGAACATTTCAGAAGGTTAAAGTAAAAACAAAAACAAAAACAAAAAATATAATAAGAGTTTCATCAAACTCCTGTTTAAATGCGTATCTGCTGGATCCTAAGGAAAACAGTACTGCTTACTCTAAGTAGAAGTAAACAAAGGTTTGAAGCCACCTCGCCACGCACACCCACACACCCACGCACACCCGCGCGTGAAGGCCAAGTCTCTCTGAAAGAGCGCTAACACTGGGAAGGTTGTTAGGGTCACTGACATTCAAACACTTCCAGGCTTCAGAGATTTGGAAAGAGGGAAGGGATCCGAATAATGGTTGCCAAATTTATTCTTACGATTAGAAGACCATCACAGGTTTGGTTCATGCTTACTAAACATATAGTAGTTCTGCTTTTTCCTCTTTATGCTTTCCAAAAATAAGTCACACCATACAGAAGAGGCCACCCAGCAGAACAGGGCAAAGGGCAGTATGGGGGCTTGAGGGAGCAGGACTGAGGCTTTCAGGAAAACAGTCTGAGATGGACTCTTGAGCTGGTTTGTCTTAAGGGTTTGTATAAGAAATATCTCATAGCTAACAGGTTGTGTTATACTTCATAACTGCGTGAAAAGGCACAATTCAGTGGTAACTCAAATAATTGGGAATTTAGTCACTGGCACTATTTTAATAAAGTAATCATTATGTGGAAAATGACTTGCACTTGGTAATTGGTATATACTAAGAAAGCTAGGGCTGGAAAAGGCCCCCTCATTGGACGGTATAATCATAACCCAAAGTACCAGGGGCTCAGGGGTGGCAGCGGCCAGAACTGCTGGTACTCTGTAATCGCTGACAGACACCTCCACTCAGGAGGGGCAAGAACCAGTTTCCACGGAGTTGGTTTTGCAAACTTAACTCCTGGATTATCTACTCGAGTGCCCGGCTGTTGAGGTGGGGCAGGGAAAGCAGGGGCATTGCAGGGACGTCGCAGGGGAGTAACCTGTGCAGCTGCCTCGGTGAAGCCACAGAGGGCTTTGGAGGCCGTGGCAATGGCCTCTCCAAACTCTGGCAGGTTTCCGTTCTTGGCGTTTTGGGAGATGCCGGTCATGGCCTCGCCCAGTACCTAAGAAACAGAGGGTGTCAGGAGAGTCGGGTCCTGTCCTCAGAGCCCCTCGTTAGGTCCATCTTCCTGTCCTCTGCCCTTCTGGGTTCCTTGCTGCACTTACCTTTGAGTTCTCCATTACACTGTCGAGACAGCCAAAGTAGGACAGGTCATTGATGGGCTGGACTGGGTTCTCCAGGAGTTCTCGGACTGTCTGTGTAGGGGGAGGACAAAGTAAGGTTCAAGACACCTTTTCACCCCCAAACCCAGAGCACCTTCCTTAACCTCAATAGCACTTAAGCCTGCCAAGTACGCACCTCCAATTCCCGTAGGGCATTGTCACACTCCTTTTGGCCTGGCGCCTGCTGGGTGCACATGGTGATGAGCTGGTTGATGCTGTCGGTCACTGCCCTGGGAGGAACAGAGTTGAGTGAATGCATGCACAGGTCATCATCCTTGGATCCTATATGCATAGGAAATCTCTAGCTATTTCTCTTTTCATCTGTAACCATTCCTAAGCTGGGACTTCTCATGAAATGTCCCCTCCCCAGTCTCTTCAACTTTCCAGGGCTGGGCTCCCCAGCTCCTACTTACCGGGCAGCTGCAGCCAGCTGACTCTTGAGGTTGGGGGCAGCAGGGTCTGTAGATAGGGCCTTGGCAGCCAGAAGAAGTTTGCTCGAAGACATAGAGATGCCCTTCAAGTTGGACACGATCTGGGCCTGGTCCTCTTGGCTCTGTTGAAGGTGAAAAGGTCAACGCATTGTCCAGTCAGTCCTTCCTTATCTGTCTCTAAAAGGGCTGTTGTGTCCCAGACACTCAGGTAGTGCTGGGGGATGGAGGCAGGTAGTGCGGGCAGAGGTCAGGACCATGCCGTCACACAGGCACCTCTTGTCTAATCCCTGAAAGAGACCCCGTGCCTTTGCATACCGGTGCCTGTCCTGCCATCTCCACACCGGCTTCCAGGAAGGTGTTGAAGTCCTGTCCAAATCGACCCGAGGCTCGGGCCAGGTCCTGAGGGGTTCCCCGAGAGGCCTGCACTAGTTCTGTGGCTGCCTGATTCAGTCCAGCAGCAGCCTCATTCAGCCGGCTCTGAGCTTCCTGAAATGTCCCAGTGCTGGGGGGAAGCTGCGGGTGAGAGGGAAAGTCAGAAGCCGGCATGGGGAACGATGCGAGGGAGAGTCTAGTCAAGGAGTGCTGGGAGGTGGGCACTGAGCCTGGGAGTCACAAAAGAGGGTAAATCTGGGAAGTCAAGGTCAAGGAGAGGTCTAGACATGCAAGGAGGAGCTTGGAGTCTTCAGCTGCTACGTGCCCCCCACACCCCTGGTCTTCCTACCGAGTCACTCAGGAGTCGCTTGCTGGCATCTCCCACGGCTCGCAGGGCATTGTCCACATCTCGCTGGCCAGGCAGGCAGCTGACACAGCGGTTTAGGGCCTGGGTCACTGCTTTAGCCACCTGAGGTGGAAAAGGAGACAGGTGTTGCCAAAAAGGAAACCATTTGGGAGAGCCCCTCCTCCATACATGGGACGTGAAAAGTAAGTGCTCTACTGCCTCTGAAAGTGAGGAGGAAAGGGCGTGTGTAGCTGAAGGGTTGGAGTTAGAAGAGCAAGTGATAGTGACCACACTGCCCCACAGCTGGCTTTCAGCTACCCCCTGCCGCAGGTTGGGACACTTCTACTAGGATGGAGGCAAAGGGTAGAATCCAGACAGGAGCTGCCAAGAGCAGACCTGAGAAGGTGTCTGTCAGCGTGGCTGACACTTTGCTCCAGTCAGGGTGGGCCGTAGGGGGACGCGGTCTGTTTCCCAAACCTGACCTGGGCAAGCCGTTGCTGGCTCTCAGGGTCCCCTGGATGGCCAGCTGCCTTTTTTGCTTCCTCGATGAGGCTGCTGGCCTTATCCAGAACATCGCTGGCTGTGTCAAGCACAATGGCTTGCACCGCAGGATCTGATGTCAGGGCAGCTACACCCCTAGCAGCCTGGGCCAGTGACCGCAGCCCACCTGCCACTTCCCGAGCTGCAATACCTGGGGGGATGAAAAGGCAAAGGGGCTTTCACTGCCAGGCCTGGTTCCACTGGCTTCCTCCATCAGCTCCCTCAGTTGGCTCCTATTCCCCCGCTCCATTCCCAGCCCTGCCCACATACCTGCATAATTCTCATTGCCCTGGGCAACCTCTCCCAGCAGCTGGGCAATGGCGGAGCTCACGGCTTTGGTGCTGTTACCCAGGTCCTGGGCACATTTCTCCATCTAGGGATGAAAGGGGAGACACAGGTGCAGATGGAACCAGGAAAAGGGAACTCGAGAATCTTGTTGAGGTCAGCTGGCAGTTTAATGAAGCTCTGGGGTGCGGGTGGGAAAGAAAACCTGAAAGTTTAAGGTCATGATCTCGTGGTTTATGAGTTCGAGTCCCACACAGGGCTCGCTGCCGTCAAGCCTGTCAGCTCAGTGCCCGCTTCGGATCCTCTGTCCCCCTCTCTCTGCCCCTATCCTGCTTGCCCTCTCCCAAAAAGAATGAGGTCTTAGAGGCACCTGGGTGGCTCAGTCAGTTAAGCATCTGACTTTGGCTTAGATCACGATCTCGTGGTTCATGAATCTGAGTTCTGCATCGGACTCTGTGCTGATGGCTCAGAGCCTGAAGCCTGCTTTAGACTCTGTGTCTCCCCCTCTCTCTGCCCCTCACCTGCTTGCACTCTTGCTCTCCAAAAAAAAACCAAACATTAAAAAAAAAAAAGAGGTCTTAAGAATACTTACAGTCTCCCCAGGTAAGGGTTTAAGCTTGCCATCTCGAGCTGCTGCCTTCACTTCCTGCAGATCTCTCTCTAGATTCTGGACCACACTCAGAGCAGAATCCATCTCCAAAGGCCCACATGCTTCTTGAGCCTACAACAGTAAGGGCGTTTGTGTACAAGAGGTACTGCTGTGCCCACTCATGCCCCTGTTATACAATGATCCCAGTTTTCAGTTATTCTGCAGACTCCTCATCGTCCCAGAACGCCACCCTCATTTTCCAAAGACAGCTAGCTCCCTTACCTTCTGGGCAGCGGTCCGAAGTTCAGCCAATGCAGTGCCGAGGTTTTTAGCACACTGACTCAGCTGCATGGCTGAAGCTTGGTCCTGGATTGTTGGCACTGAGGCCTTTGCAGCGGCCACCATCTTGCCACCTGGCTGTTGAGGAACAGGTGGGTAGATGAAAGTACCATCTACCATCTACTTGGGTACAGGGACTGATGATGATTTGACCGCTGTGAGTGCTGCAACTCAGTCTGGGAAGGGGGCTACTGGCAGAGCTTCAAACTATGGGCAATCTAGGGGACTTAGAAGGGTGGGAAGGGTCTCGCCTGAGAGGTGGGGAGAGGGTGCCTTGCCTGCAGGAAGCTCTGGCTTGCAGCAATGAGGGCCAGCTGAGCACTGGGACTGTCGGGCTGAGCTTGGCTCCCTCGGACACCCTGTACCAGCAGTGGAATCTGTTCTGCCACAGCCTGTGGGTGAAAATGTCATGAGAACCACCTCCCCACGCTGGGGGAAAGTAACACTCCTCCCACATCTCCTCCCACCAAGTCTCACCTTGCAACTTTGCACCAGCAGGGGCTGGGGGCCAGCAGAGGCCTTGGCGGGGGAGGCTGCATGTTGGGCCGCTGCGATGGTCTGGGTAGCTGAAGCTGCAGCCTGTTTGGCTGCATGCTGTGAGGACAGGGTAGTTAGGAGAAGCCCCAGGTACGGCCCTACCCAGTCCCTGGCCCACCACGGCCACAGTATCCCACAAGGAAAACAGTGACGGAATCTCTCTCTGCACGTTCCTCCCGGTTCCACTCCTCCCACAGCACCCACACTCTAGGTCCCAGGTTATTTCCCAGCCTCACCTCCAGGCGCTGCACCAGCTTCTTCTTGATGGCATTCTGCGCAGCCGCGTTGGTGGCCATGCGCAGGCCCTCAGCCGCCTCCCGCAGCCGCTGCTGCTGCTCCTCACTGTCGGGGTGTGCGGCTGCTCCCTGAGACAAATAGAGAGACTGTCCTCACCCAGCATCCCAGTGCAGCCCCCAATAAGCTCTTCTCTGACCCCTCCAGCCTCCAGTGTTTTCCTAGAGTCCCCACTGAAAGGTCATCACAGCTGAGATGAGCTGCCTCAGGCAGGCAAAGGGGAAGCATCAGGGGGGCCCTGGATTCCCTTTGGGCCCTTTTTAGGTGGAACTGTTTCTTCTTTTCCTCTTGGGGAAAGTACCATGTTTCTTTCCCTACTCCCCCCAAAATGCCACTGGCAAATGGGTGTGCTTGAGGCTCTTTGGGACAAGGAGGACACAGGTTAGAACAGGGATTTCAAAAACCAAAGCAGGGGATCTGGTTACTCCCGCAAACTGGAGAGCTCCAGAGCCCAGGGAGGGCAAGAACCTCCGGCTGCTTCCTGACGGTCTTCTGCACCCTGTGTCCCACTGCCTTGTCTGTCTCTGTACTGCTGGCAGTGGACCCCCAGGACTGAGTGCTTATGTGCACTCAGAAGAAGCAGAGGGATCCAGGAAGCAGGCAGGTGGTGGCAGCAAAGTAGGGAAAAGTAAGGACAGCAGACCTTGGACTCAGAGGAAGAAAAGGGGCACGTCCATCAGCAAGTACTCTGGCAGTCACAGCGGCTGGAAGCCTAGGCCGCCATTCACCTGAAGCCGAGGGTACCTTTACTTCCTGAGTGCTCTTATATTTGTTATTTCCCTGCTTTTCCTGGGTCCCACCCATCAGGAAAGGGTGACCATCTGGACCCTTCTACTTCCCTTCAGGTCTCAGTCTGGGTGTTGGCACAGAGGGCTCGTACCTTGGCAGCCTCCACCATCTTGGCTGTGGCATCGGCCAGGATCTTAGCAGCGCTTAATAGCTTGCGAGAATTCTCCAGATCACTCTCCCCCTCGGCATCAGCCTTGATGGCATTGACCAGGTCAGAGGTGGCTTGGGCTAGGATGCGAGCCTGTCTCACCATCTCACCTGAGAGGACAGGGCACCATCAGGAAAGGAGACCAGAGACACTGCGAGGGTGCCAGGGGTGGGGGAAAGGGGTGCGGGCAAGGTAGATAGGGCTCTTGGGGAGGCAGTTAAAGAGACACAAAGGTTCTCGAAGTGATTCCCCTGGAGTTATTGTACTTTGGGTTTAGGATCTTGGAGAGGGCCAGATTTCCTGGTGGTCTTTCATGGGAGAGAAGACAGGCTCTCATGGGTGTTCTCAGTAAATAGCCTTGCACTCTTTGTGGGGGTGGGCGGGTAGGGTGGAGTGGGGAAGGCTATCTCTTAATGCCACCTTCCAACTTCCAGCTATGTTTGTGTTTTGTATATTCACCAAACATGCCAAAGAAGGCAGAATGGGAATCACATTCCTGCTTTACAGATGAGAACCCAGAAGTTTCAGAGGGATTAAATACATAGTCTACTCTGCTGAGTCCTTAATGGGGGCGCTGGCAGGTCTGCAAGGGAACGGCCAATGGTCTCAGGGAGCCTCAATGGGGTTGGCTGTCTTCCCAGGAGTGGTGTCCTTACCAGCGTCACCCATGGAACTGAAGATGTTCTCGGTGACAGTGAGGATGGTGTCAGTGGCCTGGTCATAACGGCCAGCAGGGCCAGCCCCTGTGGCGTGGGCCTTCACGTGCTGCAGCAGCTCATTCAGGGCCTGGGTGACAGCTGTGGCCGCAGCTCCCACCCCCCGCAGCAGCTGCGCATCCTCTGTGGCTGCCTGGGAGGCGGACACGCAGCCCTCCACAGCTTTGGCCACCAGGCGTCCGGCCTCCACCAGCTGCTCTTGGCAGACAGGTGAGCTGATTGTAGGTGCCACCACCTGCGGGCAAAGTGAGTGTCAGAGATGAAGGCAATGGGAAGGAGTCGTGAGGAGCCCCACAGCCACCGGGATAGGTAAGAAGGAGGTGAAATGAGAGGCTCCTGTATGTGGCACCATCACCCCTCAGCACGGACGAACGAAACCTTTGTGGCTCACCTTGGTACAGGCCACCAGCTGGGAGGTGGACAAGGCACACTGTGTCGCTGCAGCAATGACCTGGGTCTGAAGCCCCGAGTCCTCTGTCCGCTGGGCCACACTCTTGGCCTTGAGGACCAATGCAGCTGCAGCACTTGCCACAGCCTTGGCTAGCTGCATTAGTACATCCTGTGAGAAAAGCGCTGTCAGCATGGCCTGGGATTGAGCTTGGGATCCACTGACCCTTCTCAGAGGCATGAGCGGTTTCATTATTCCCACTGTCTCCAATCACAGGATAGTGTATGCACCAGCAACCAGAATCTACCCCAAGCCCGTGCCTTGTGCGCCCAGTAGGACAGAACCCCCAACAAGGAATAAACCCACACCGAGAGAAACAGAGCCTACACCAGAGGGAGAAACGCATGAGGCGGATACACTCGGACTGCAATGGGGAGGGAGGGGTGGTGCTGTTATAATGGGGTGGAGAGAGGTACCTCTTGGGGTACCCCCCACCCCCAGCTTCTTTATTTCTTCTCAATCTGGGTTGGAAGCAGTCACCCTGGAGTACAAGACCCCATACAACCCTCCTGGATCCCATTTTCCCAAGCCCTGCCTATAACATGCCTCCCCATCTCCTATCATGTTCTGCCCACCCGCCAAGGAGGCTGGAGAGAGGTGCAAAGCGAGTGTATGCGGCTCAGAGAGAACAAAGCTGGGAAGGCCCAGGCCAGAGGCCATTACCGTGGGGGGCTCGGGGGGAGATGGAACTCCAGCCCCTCTGGGTGCACATATCTGCATGGGAAATCCAGGATGACAAGTCAGCTGAGGCAATTGGCATGGGGTGGGGAAGGGGGGGGCTAGAGGAAGTGTCCTCAGGGTGGTACAGAGGCAGCTTTGAGATGTCAAGTTGGGACAAGGGCTATATATGGGGGAGACGAGAAGAAGATGGCAACAAGAGTGACCTGGTAGATTCAGTTTGGATTCAGGGTTTCTGAATTCCCATGCCCTAAAAAGGGAACAGAAGTTCCCAGTGTCATTTCCTGCAACAAGATGTTCAGGTTGGCGCTGAGAAGTCACTTTGTAGTAACAGGACTAGGAGCTGGATTCAGGGTCAGAGGTTACTTCCAAGAAGCTTCCGTTCTAGGGGCTGGTAAGTCACTAACCTGGAAATGGGGGTCAGTATCGCTTTCCCCAATTTGCTGCAACAGCTCCCCACTGGCCTGGCCCACGTTCCCAGCTGCTTGCAGCAGGTTCTGACGGGGCTGTGGAGAGTGGACACCGGTCAGAAGCTGCCCAATCCCTGCCCACAGGTCCCACACTTCCATCCCGCAACCTGGACTGCCCCCTCCTCCGCTGGGGTCTCCTCCCCGGCACCAGCCGTGGCCCCTGACCTCAGCGCTGGCGGGCTGGGCACTGCGCAGCAGCTCTGACACGGCCCCCGCGAGGCCCTTGGCGGCCTGCAGCAGGGGCCGGCCACTGCCGCCTTCGTCCTCCAGCAGGGCGGCCAGCAGCTTCACACCGCGGGACATCTCCGTCAGGTTGGAGGAGATCGTGGTGACTGCACAGCCCACTGCCGTGTAGTCGGTCTCTGCAGGGTCTCCTGAGGGAGGAGGAGGAAGAGGAGCATGTGTGAGGTGAGTAGGCCAGACGACAGGCTGGAGAGGCGCAGTCATAGGCGTTAGTCACGAACGTGACACAGTCTCTTCCCCAAGGTGAGGGGCGGTTCCCCCCTACCCCAAGCCAGTCACACTTGCGCTTGCACGTGCTCCCCCTCCCCCACCCCCATCACGCACAGATAGAACTTGGCATCCAGCTTACCTGCTGTCAGGTTCACCACGGAGGCAGTACCGGCTGTGATGGCATCTACCTGGGAGTGGATCTCATGCTTTGATTCATCCATCTTGTTCTTACGCCAGGCCTTAGAGGCCTGAGAGAGAGAGAAGAGCAAAGCTCAGGATCTGCTCTGGTTTGGTTAACCCCGATCCTGTTCCTGCGACTCCCAGCCTCAGCACCGCTCGCCTCTGCTCTGTCCCATACTCACTGCATCCTGGCCCAGAGGGGGCAGAGTGTCAAAGTCATCCAGAGTGGCCTGGGCGGCTTGCACAGCCTGCATGCTGGAGTTAATGGTCCCAGTGAGTGCCTGCTGGGCTGATGTCTGTAAGACAAGGGGAGGAGACACAGAGTACTTAGAGGAAAGAGCAGGAGGGCTAGGACAGGACTACAAATAGGGAAAAGACTGCCTAATGCTGGCTGGGCCCAGCTGATGCAGGGGGGAAGGCCTAGTGCCATGGCAGCTGTAGCAGCACACTTACCAAAGGGGGCATGTGTCCTCGGTGCATCTGGCCGCTGGTGATCTGTTGCTGGGCAGGTGGCATGCTGCCCACTTGGAAATTCTCAGGACCAGACGCTCCGGAGCGCATGATGGCAGGCAGGGCCACGGAGCCGTGCTCCACTTTCCCCACCCGGTTATACTGCTGCTGAAGGACTGTCGACCTAGAGAGGAGACATTCGGGGAATGTGGTCTCACCCCCTCCCCACCCAGCTCTACTACCTTTGCGGGTCCTGTGGACTAGGGTGTGTGTGTGATACCTGTGACCAGTTAAGGAACTGTCCTAGGACTCCCCACCCTCAACAGTCGATGGGGTCAGGCCCTGCCTTCCCTGCCCCTGGGGGATGGGATCAGCCCAGCAACCTTCGTACTTTTTGGGGGACACGGAGTCCTCTAGCATAGTAGACTCCTCATCTCCTTCCAGCCCAAAGTGATCCTTGCTTTTTTTCTGTAGAAGGAAAAAGGAACAAGTATTAAAGAAGAGAGAGGCAGGGAAAAAGAAGCCTCTTCTTTCCCTACTCAGCCTTTTTCCAAAATGTGGGTCCCCACTTGTAAAGGAGCGGCTTGGGCAGACGGTGAGGGCCGAGAAGGCTGGGGCAGGCACCTTCTTAAGAATGATATCGATGTAGCCGGCGATGAGCTGTGCGATCTGCTCGCCTTCTGTTGTCTGTACTGAGTAGTAGCCATCTTGGTAGTCCCCGAAATCCTAGGGTGACAAGGTGGAGGCTCAGTGTAAGAGCCTGCATCTACCCAGGATGGAAAAGGATAGGATGGGAGCCCCAAGGCCGAGCAGGTGAGGGCGTCTACCCTGCCAACAGCCCTCAAGAGAGAAGCCTGCCCTTCTGCAATTTCCCATTTATTTTCCTCCCCGGAGGGCGACATTTTATTTCTGAGGAGCAGTCTCTGTGCTACATAGTTTCATAATGCATGCCTTCGCTTTTCTCTCACCCTGATAAGAAAGCTGGGAAGACACAAACATCGAATGACCATAATGGAAGGTTAGCACTAGTATCCACAACAGAAAAATAGCCTTTATTTTCTCCTCTCAGTAGGGCACTTCACTGAGGTGGTATCAGTTTCTAATCCCTGACACCAAAATATAAAGCCAGGGGAAAAACTATTGTAGAGTTGCTGCTAAAAGAGGGGAGGCTTATTTTTCTATCACCTTGTCTTCCCTCTCCCCAAGTCTCCTGTGAGCTCAGCTCGCTGGTTATAGTTTAGTTCTGTGGACTGTAGAGACTGTCTCATTGAGGCACAACTCACTCTCCAGGAAAGCTTCGCCTCCTCTCTGACCTCCAGGGTCCTGTAAAGTCCTCCTTTTTTCTGGAGTCACATCCAGTGCACTATTCCAAGCTGGGGGAGAGACCTCCCGGCTGCCCCCGTCTGGAAATTCCAAAGGCCTTTCCCTCCGGGGCATCCAGGCTCACCAGGGTGAAGCTCTTAGGAGAGGCAGCCCAGCGTTTGATGTTGGTGAGGCTCCATTCCTGGATCACCTCTTTGGTCTTCTCATCCACTCGCATCACACACTCCTTAGTGATGCCCAGAAGCCTGGGCACCAGCTTGTTCTTTCCTTTCATCTTTTCCTGCGAGGCAAGAGATTGTCGTTGGTATTACTGCCAGAGGTTGAACGAGAGGTGAATGAGCAGATCAGATCTAGACCACAAGGGGGTGCTGAGGAGGGCGGCAGAGCTGAACTGGGGGTCTGCGGATGGACCCAAGACAAGCTTCCCTTGGGAGAACGCAGGGTCGGGAGGGAAGTGGTAGCAGAGAGCTGACAACAGAGCAAATTTTCACAAGGCCAGAGCAAGGTAGAGAGAATGGGACTCATAGGGACGATGGAAAGTGTAACCAAGGGCAGAGCCTGACTTTGAGAGGAAAGAGTAAGAATGGAAATAAGGAGGACAGTGAGAAGGGGCTGTAATTCACCTTAACCAGAAAGAAGGAGACGCCATAGGTCTTGAGGGAACGGGCTAGCTTCACGTAGCGCACCTTGGCCTCGATCTCACTCATCTGCCCACAGTTCTTGTGTGCCTTAGGGTAGAAAATGGGGAAACGTTTAGCAAAACGTGGGAGGACAGTATCACAGATAAGGAGTTGCGATGTTGACTATGATGGGAGCGTACGTCGGGAGCACAGGAAAGGTTAGGGGGTGCAGGGTATGAGAAATGAGAGGGTGACGGGATGAGGGCTGACAAAGGATACGCAGAAGCGACAATTCAAGGAATATAGTTGAAGAATTTGCAGACATTCTGGAGGCGTGAACAGACAGGAAGCAGAGGTCAACTGAAGCCTTCTGCAGCTGAATATTCAAGTGGTGGGGATAACAGTTTACTTTTGCACAAAGATATACTTTTTATTGTAATTTCAGGCATACTATCTCGTTTGATTCTCCTATCAATCCTACCCGGGGCAGGTACCGTCATCCCATGTTAGAGGCAAAGGAAAAAACAACCAAGAATATTGAACTGAGTTCCACAGCAAGTGCAGTGATGGAGCGAGATGGAAAGCCCGGGTCTTCCGCTTTCTTGGCACAGGACAGGTGGGAGAACAGCTTGGCGGGTGGAGGCGGGGTGGGAGAGACAAGGAAGGGGCCAGGGGTCCATTCGGTCAGTAGGATTAAGCAGCAAAGCTCCCAGGGCATCCCAAACACTTTCCCCTGCCCCCATTCACCTGGAAGATCTTACGCTCTCCCTTCTGCTTCACATACTCCTTGGGCAGGAAGTCCTTCAGGCTACACCAGAAAAGGGAGGGTCAGCATGTAGTGGACAGCATCGGGGGTATGTGGGCCATGGACTGTGGGCCTAGGGGTGTGAGGAAATGTCTAGGACAGTGTTATCTTTGGGAAGAAGGAAGGCTCGAGGGAATAGAGTCTGGATTGTCCATGAAATCAAGATGGCTTATCATTAGCTCGGGAGTGCAGCCTGGGTCTCTCCCTACAGGGAAAGGCACAAGGGAACCTGAGTTGCAAGCCCAGATCCCGAGGGAAAGAGGGTCTAGAGCACTACTGCAGGGAACCAAGAGCAGAAGGCGCTCGGGAGAAGGATGACCATGCATGTAGGAAGTTAAGCAAGCGGTGCTGAACTCTGTTTGCTCTGAGAACTCTCATTGGATGAGGCCTGTGAAGCTTTCTACGTCTAAAGTTCCCTATGAGGAAAAATGTACTGTTTCCTACTGGCTACTACAGTAAAATTCTTCAGAGAATCTCAAAAAGCTACATGCTTGCCTGAGAAGTATGGGGCAGAGGCAAAGATTCTAGGCTACCTTCACATTCCACAGGGGGCCAATGAGGAAACAAATGGCTGATGGCAGCGAAACAGGTGCCCGTGTGGGTCAAACCCTGGTACTTCAGAAGAGGAAACAGAGAGAGAGGCCTGGGATGGGGGCAGGGCTGTTGGGGTCACAATGGCAGGGCGTCCTGGGTCCTGACAGGGTGTGGAATGTGTGTCACTCACTCGAGGAAGCCAGCCTTGTGCTTCTGCTCATTGTGGGGCCCAAACTGGATCTGGCATTGGAAGCCAGCAAACTCACAGGCCTTGTCGAAGGAAACAGGGTGGGAGCCATTGAGGATGTCATCTCGTGCCTGGAGAACACAAGAAAAGGAGGTGAATGTTGTGTGTGGGTGCGGGGATACCCCTTGCTGTGCTTCTGCCCCGCCCCCCATCCCAGGCGAATCCTCTCCACACCTGCACATAAAGAAGGTTCAGCTGCACGGGGTCCCGGGAGTCCACATTCTGGTCTGAGTAGAAGAACTTCCTCCGCAGCAGAAGCGTCTCGTGCTCCTCCACTCCCTGTTCCCTCAGGGTGCGGCCGTGGTCCAGCCAGTTCACTGCGACACAGAGAGTCCCCTCAGTGCCAAGCCCCCAGGGTGCCTGTGCTGCCTTGTCTCTGGCTTTCTGTCTGTCTGTTCTTCGTCTCCTACCTTCTCTCATGGATAGGTTCCATCAGTGTAGAACTTTATTACTGATGCATCCTGTGTCTTAAAACAGTGTCTTACAGAAGCAGGCATTCGGTAACTAACGAATGAACAGCTGCCCCCTGTCCCCCTGCCCACTTTCCAGTGCCCTCTTTGTTCAATTTCTGCTTACACTCATCATCTGTGTGCAACTTCTGCTTTAGTTTCTCCATCTTCTTTTCATCTCGCAGCAGTGTCTTGTCTTTTCGTAAGGTCCCTGTTACCTCCTCCTTTTTCTCTTCCATCAGCTCTCGAACCAGTGAGTATTCATCATGGTTGGTGATGCCTAGAGGAGGGCAAGGGGTTGGTAGCATTCCAGGCAGTGCACCTGTTTTCTGGTGGAGGGGAGCCTCCGTCCCCGAGCCCTCAGCCCCACGGGGACGCCTTACCGATGCGGGCACAGATGGTCATGAGCATGTCAGTGACGGTCTTAGAGTCATCCACCATGATAGTCTTCACAGTTCCATCGAGCATACGGATTTTCAGGGGTCTCTGCTTCTTCCTGTATTCCATGGTGTCCTGTTGGGGCGGGAATAGGATGTAGGAGCCTACTTTAAGCTAGAGGTATTACTTCCTTTTTCCATGGCCAGAGGGGAGGAAAGTAGATTACGAAAGGTAAGACTACGGTGGCTCACTCAAAGTCATGATATTTTGACTGCCTGTGATAGACAGTGGGAGACGGTCAGAGGCAATGGATGTGGGTGCTAAAACAGGAGGTGGATTGGAGGAAGTTGATGGAGAGGGTATTGATGGTCCTTGATGAAGTGATACTTACCCCATTTCGGAGCATATAGTAATCCAAAGCTTTCCCAGCCTCCAGCCATATGCCTTTTTTGGGGTCGTCATCTGACAGAAACAGCCCAAAGTCGCTGGCTAAAAAAGAGAATGGGTCACCTCAGACCTCCGAGGTTTCCTGTTTCCCCAGGGACTGTGGGCCTAAACGGGAGAGAGGGAACCATGGAGCATAGGCCTGAGGGGTGAGTAGGCTTGAGGGACAATGGGGTCATCCCTTAAAACCAAGAGCCTGGGAACAAGAAGGGACTGAAGACTCCCACCCCAGCCACCGGGGTAACTCAGACTCACGAGGGCCAGCCAGGGC
Source organism: Suricata suricatta (assembly GCF_006229205.1). NCBI lineage: Eukaryota > Metazoa > Chordata > Mammalia > Carnivora > Herpestidae > Suricata > Suricata suricatta. The sequence continues at coordinate 35,680,293 of NC_043712.1, read as the reverse complement.
CTCTGGGATACGCTCACGAATGATGCGACAGGCATCGTATACCATGGTAGACGGCTCAAACTGCATCGTCTTCACCACATTCCCGATGCTGATCTTCAGTGAGAGTGCAACCATGGTGGCGGCTTCTCCTCTCCAGCCTGGCTACACCTGGCCCGTGGTGTCGGGGCATTAGAACACACACACCCTCATTAGAGGAGAGGAGGTCCCTCAGATGGAGCCCCAGGGAGGCGTGTTTTTGAAAGGGACTTACCAAAGCAGAGAGCAATGTGGTTGTTTCTGTTTCATTTCAGAATTTTAAAGCGTGAAAGATTATTTATACCAAAAGAACCAACCCTAACCATCTAAGATAAGGGAAGGAGAGTTGGTCTGCAAGGTACAACAGCAGGTCTGAAATGCAGTGTTCCCTGAGGACACCGCCCTGTCCCTATCACTAGAATCCGTGTCTCCCTTCTTTCTACCAAGTGTCTCTCTCTCTTGTCCCTTATTCCTACTCCTCTCCCAGCCCTGCCTCTACCTTGTTTTCATCTTTTCTTGGTTCAGTCTTTTTTCTCTCTGTCTCCCACTAGGTCTTGCTTTTTCCTGTCTGGGATTTTCAGAGCTGCCATGTGACCTCCCCTCTGACGGCTTCAGCCTCCTCTGCAAAGTGAGGATGTTTTATGGGAGAATTCGCAAGAGCTCCTGAAGCCTGCAAACACTGACTCGAGCTAGCCCGGCTGGGAGACCAAACACTGGCGGTTCAAGCTATCCAGGCCTCCTATGTCCTGGTTTTCCTTTAACCTCACACAGGAGCCGGGCCCCGTGGTGGGCTTCCCTGGTAGTCAAGATAGAATTATGATTCTCTAATCCCGAGGGATCTCAGAAATCACCTAGTCAGCTCCCTAGTGTTGCAGAATGAAGAGCAGACAACAGCGGGGCAGGTGGGGTAGTTTCAAGGCAGGCCTGACAAAGAGGCCAGTCCCTCTGACTCAGTCCTTGCTCCAAGTCACTAAGTTAAGACCCAGTCCTCACTACAACTCCTCTCATGCCCTCTTCAGTTAAGTGTTCCTCACACTCTGCCCTCCATCTCACTGCCTCCCCTGATGGTATTTTTAGTACAGCTGGTGATATCAGTCCCTTGCTGACCCCCCCCCCACCCTCCCCGCTCCCCTGGTACCACCTCTCAGCAGGCTGGAGGAACCCCTGCAGGTGGCACCCAGAGCACAAGAGGACTGGTCTGCCTGGCAGCCGATGATGTGACCCAGTTTGGTACGGGGATTGGTTGCTCTCAACTAAGAATGGGCAAATCCGCTGCCGATCCCCACCCCCCACCCCCTTCCCCCCACCCCCGGGCAAACTGCTGGCCCAAGGTGGGGAAAAGCAGGGCCGGGGGGGAAGGTTGGAAACAGAGGTGGGGGTGCTGGGATACAGAAGCCAGTTGAGAACCAGGAAAAGTTGGGAAGGGAGAGGTATTTGGAGAGCAAAGAGGTTGGGAAGGATGAGGTAAAGGGGGCTGAAAATCTAGGTAGAAACAGGAGAGGGGCAGATGTGGGAAAGGTATGGATCAGGGGATCTGATAGACCACTGCTGACCTTATAAACAGTCCAGAGTCTCACCAGAGAAACCACAGCTTGCCCTGTCATTATTTCCAAACAAGACTAGACCATTCCAGTCTCCTCAGTTCCAGCTCTCTGCCCACCTCCCCATTCCTCAGCCACCTCTCCCAGTAGCTTGACAGACCTGGCTGTGGGGCTGCTGGAGGGTCAGTGAAGTAGAGCAGTCAGAGGAGCTGAGGGCAGGACTGAAAGGACCCTCTACCCCAAGCTGAAACTGCATGTCTCCCCCATTTCCTCCGGACACATGGACACCCCCTTCTTCTTCACGGGAACCTCTGGTGAGACCCCGATAAGGGAGATGAGTCATGCCTACACTTATTCCCAGGCTGGTACTGAGTGGACACCCACACAGCTACCAGAGGGTGAGGGAGGAAAGGAAAATAAGGGGTGAACCATGGGGGCGGGGGTGATGAGGGCCCAGAACAAGGCCTTGGAAGTATGGGGAGAAGCTCTCCAGTTCCTGCTCTGGCCTGAGAACTTTGACCCCCTTTCCATCATGTTTTATGGAACAGCAACAATGCCCCCCCATGCCCCCCTCCCAGGGAACTCCTCCTCCCTCAAGACATTCCTGAGATGCATTCCAGAGGAGTTGGGCAATTGAGGGGGGGGAAATGGAGGACAAGAGGTCAAATCCCAGCAAGGAATGGAATGTCAATGTACGGGGGGGGGGGGGTAAAGAAAAATTTGGGGTACCCAGAGAATATAGTCAGAGCAGATACCCACAAGGGGAGCTACAGAAAGACAGGGAGCTACAGAGAGGGACAAGGGAGAGAGACAGCTGAAGACAAAGTCAGAACGTATGAGGGTTGGGGGAGTAGCACTCACTCTGTTACCAAATTTGGCCTCTGAGTCCGCAACCGCGGTGGAGCGGGTGGGGGTTGTGGGTGAGACTGACATATCCGGCCTCAGGCTGCTGGAGGCTCATTTAGGGCTGGACTGGGCAGCTGAAGGGCTAGACCTGATCTCCCTCAACATAGCCCCTCACCGCCTACACCCTATCCATGCATGTTTGTTCTCCCTAACTGTACCCCAGCCTATGCACAGAGCTCTTTCCCACAAAGCTACTGGCACTGTCTCCACACACGTTATCTCAAACACACAGTCCCTACACAGACCCTATCACAACCACATTATCTTCCTGTAAAGACCCCATCCCACGCACATGGCTTCCCCACAAACACACCTCTATTAGTAAGCCAACAACTTGCCCCAACTTCTCTCCTCCGTTACATACATTGTCCATCCATTCATCCAACAAACATTTCTGAGGGTCTGCTGTGGAAAAGGCCCTGGGGCTAAACTTTCAGTGACTAGGAAGCAAGGAGAGTAAGCCCTAGCCTTCGCTTGCAGGGGGCTCCCAGTTAGTTGAGTGGATAAGCTAAATATAGAATTATAATACAAGGCAGGATGTGGAAAGAGTCAAGAGGTGCGCGCTCAGGGACAGATCCCTTTAGGTCAGAGAAAAGGGACCAAAAAATCTCCGTGAAAAGTGTCATCTGAAGTTAGGGCTTTATTAAAGGTCATAAAAAATCATAACGATCTATCTTTTCTTGATCATTATATCAATTTCCTTGTATACATAGTTTCATTTAATCCTTAAAACAATCTGGCAAGGTAGGTATCATTATCTCCATTCTTATAGATTGGGAAACTGAGGTGCAAAGGTGTTAAATATTCGCTCAAGGAACTCCTCCAAAGTCACACAGCTAATTAAGTTGTGAGGCCAGGATCTGAACCCACATCTTCTGGCTCCAAAGCCCCAGCTCGCCATGCCAGCCGGAGGTGAGTCAGGGCTAGCACTCCAGGCAGAGCGAACAGCATAAGCAAAGATGGAGAAGCAGGAAGTCGAGCATTCAGGGAAGTGAGGAGGCAGGCTGGCTGAAGCACGGGGTACCTGCAAGGGAGCAGCAATGGGGAAGTCACAGGGTGGAAACGGAAGGGGAGGACTAGAGAGGAAGGAGTATTTTACCTACTGGAGGGCAGCAGGAGGTCAAAGGAGGCTTTGATCAGGGAAAGGACAGAACCAGAGCTGGCAGTTACATTGGAGATTGGTCAGAAAGACACTGCATTTGCATAAGTGAGAGGTGTTGACAGTAGTTAGAATGGTGGAGAGAAGTATGTTGGTCATTTGTAGTTTTAAGAGGACCGGAAGACAGTCTGTCCTGTCAACCTTCAGGGACAGAGCCCAAAGTCAGACTGGAGTCCCACAGCTTCTGTCCTCAGTAGCCACTCAGCGACCTAGGTGGCTTGGGTTTAGGTAAGGAATTTGGAAGGGGAGAAGGAAAGCGCTGGTGGATCTAGGTACTGAAGATGAGGCTCTGGGGCACAGGGAATGGGGATGTGGTTAGCACCAGGTAGGGACAGAAGGGATGAGGTTAGTGACTGTACTGGACTAGAAACGGGGAATACAAGGTGTAGAGAAAGGCTGGAGAAGATGGTGGTAGGAAAAATACATAGATGATCAGTCACTGGATCAGGCTAGGGGAAGGCGAAAAATAATTACACGTCAGAGAATTAAAGAATGAGGTCAGAGGCCAGAACAAGCTGCAGGAGGCTGAGAAGAGATGGGGCTGTGGTCAGTGGCTAAATAAGGCTGGGACAGGGGGAGAGCGAAGGAACACTGGCAGTGTCTAAGCAAAGCTGGAGTTCGTGGGGGGGCGGGGTGGGCATAGGGCACAGCCGGTGGCTGGGTCATGCTGGGTAGGGGATAGTGCTGTGGTCAGTGGCAGGGTCAGCTGGGAGTGAAATGGAGGTGTGGTCAGTGGCCTGGCTGGGCGTGGGATAAGCAAGACCCAGTTTCCTCTTTGGGTCTCATTTCCTCTTTTCTGTTTGGGGAGTGGGGGAAGGGGATCTATAACTGGATCAAGAAATTAAGGAGGCTTAGAACCAGGGGTTGGCATATAGGAGGGCCCGGAAGTACTTGATAGTTATGTTGGGCTGAGGGTGGGGTATTAGGCAGATGACCAGGAGGTATGCAGGTGGGTAAATGGGGTGAAAATAAGGAAGAGAGTTTTAAGAGGATGGAAAAGCTCAGATTTGGGAAAGGGCAAAATATGGTAGGATGTGAAGATTCAGGGGTGGGAAGGGAAGCAGAACGGCAGCTGGGAACTGGTGGTAAGATGAACAACATGGTAAAGTTTCCGGTGAAGGGAGAATTCTGTAGGCAGGATTGTGTTTGCAGAAAAGCGGTATGCAGGGAGGGTGTGAAGTGCAGGGCCAGGGAGGCAAGCTGGAGAGAGGACTTAATAACGATCGAATGAGGGATCTGGGAGGCAGGGGGGCTGAACTGGCAGAGGATCCAGTCGTCTCTTTCTCCCAGGGCAGCAGTGTTTGCTTGGTGGTCTGCCCCTTAATCATAGCTCCTTCTCCCTAAGTAGTCCTCCTCTTATGACTAGGCCTTGTACATCTCCTGGGTCCCAGCCCCTTTCCCAACTCCTACCTTGTAAACAACATAGTCCAGGAACCCCTGGCCCTCAACTGTGGTGACCACATCAAGAGCCTTGGGTTTAGAGAGCAGACTAAAGAAGCTAGAATCCCAGATGTCTGCAATTCTATCTCAAGGCCAGGACCCTAACCAGAAATTAGTTTGTCATGTCTCTGGGCTAAAGGACCTCTGCAACTATGCAGGAATGAGACTTCCCTGCAAAACAGGAGCACCTATGTGCTGCCACTCTCTTAAATTTTATCTATCTGAGGTCAACTACCCTGACTAAACTAAAACTAACACTAATTCCTAACGCTAACCCTGACTTTAATTTGTTTCCTGTTTCCCAATACTAGCTTTGACATTCATCCTTTTCCTAGCAGACACCCATATCCAATCATTGATCCCTAATATCGATCTAATTTTTACTTACCTCTAGCACCAAATTCCCTGACTTTAACCCTAACTGTTGATTCCTAACTCTAAAACTCTTTGTCACTGGATTCCTGGCCCATCCCTTCGCTATTTACCCCCTAGTACTGTACTAATGTTCTCGAACGTCTAAAACTAGACTTCTAACTTAATTCCTGTGCTGACCCTTAACCCTGAACTCTAACTTTGACTTAATGTTGGCTAGAAAACAAAAATAATCACCTAATCCAAACTTTACCTACAAAAAACGGACCTGACTCACGCTAGTAACTCTAAATTTTAACTCCAGCTTTAGATCTAAGCTAACCTTGATTCCTAAACCCAACTCTTCCTAATCCCAAACTCACCCGAAGCTCCCTCCCTACCCACACACCCGCTATCAGCTAACCTCAAAGCCGATCCCTACCCTGCGCCTCACTGCTACCCCACTCGTCACCCTCCCCAAAACTTATCCTAGAGGACTGATCCGAGGAAGGGCCTGGCACCCTTAAAACGGCCTACTTAACTCCGATCCCAAGGCGCGATACACTGGACTATGACCACTCCAACGGTACCCGAACGAAACAGAAGACGCAAGAATCAGGGGCCCCGCCCGCCCGCTCGCTTCCCGGGCCTGGTCTCGCGGCCCCACCCCGAGGCTCGGGCTCGGCCCGGTCTGGCCTACCTGCGCTGCCCGGCTTGTGCCCCGCCCGCCGGCCCGCTAACCCGCTCGTTCTCCGGGTGGCAATCGGGCTTCGGCCTCGCCCTCCCTTCGACACTCTGGCGGCCACTTCCGTCCCCGGAACGTCCCCCACCCGCGGGCGGCGCCCTGGGCCCGCGCTCTATGGTTGCGGGGACTGCAGGAAGCTGCTCTGGCCCCAGCTCTCGATGCTCGGGAGCCTGCGAAGACAGACAGCCCCTCCCCGGCAGGAAGCAAGGGTGCTGCGCAATCCTCACATAAACGTCCGACCGCCTCCGAGTTCCCTTTTAGTCTCTAACCCTTCCTTTTTCTCAGCCTAGGGCCAGGGCGGAGCCGGCTCCCCAGAATGCCCGCCCTGAGGGTGTGATAAGAGCAGGGACGCCCCCTCTATTTGTATAGCTCCCGGGACGTGGCGCGCAGCTTATATGCCATTTCGGAGTCAGAGGAAACTCCAAATCCCGGAATGCCTCGGGGGCAGGCGCGTGACTTCCGTTGTGTTGGAAGTTGCGGAGTACCGAGTCTTGCGGGCTGGTGTGGTTTGAGGGCGACGGGTTCGGAGTTGCGGACGGGTGGAGGGGTGAGCTTTTGTGTTTCTACACATCCTTCCCGTAGATACCCGGTATGGAGCTGGCATTGGACTTGGGTGACCAGGACCTGCTGGATTTCCTGCTAGAAGAAAGCGGAGATGCGGGGGCAGAGCAGCCGCTTTCCGAGGTGGGTGGGGGCTGTCAGGGGAGGCAGGGGGTGGGCCGGAGGCTGGGGGACGGGGGGTGGGCCGTCAGTGAGGCAGCTGGTAGTAATAGGTCATGGCTTGTTCATTTGAACCCTATGCAGGCGCTGAATGAATGGGAGGTAGAGGATTTCCTGAGCTCCCTGCTGAGTCCGCCAGCATCGTTGAACGTCCTTAGCTCCTCTGATTCCTGTCTTGTCCACCATGATCATACCTACTCTCTCCCACAGCCACACGTCTCTATAGATGTAGGTGAGTCTGAAATAAATGAAGTTGAGGGGGAGGAGAGGACTCCTGGGCCTGGCTCTTTATATTTTCCCTTTTGCAGATGGTGAAAAGTATGAAAAAGATGGGGCTGATACGACTCCACTGCATGTGGAGGAGCCAGCAGATCAGGTACTTGATTTACCGCGGGATTATGCCCATATTGCACATTCCTTTCTGACACTCACTTGCAACTCTGCTGCCCACCTCCTGGTAACCTCAGGAGATTGTTAGGCTGATACTGACAGACGAGGAGAAGAGGCTGTTGGAGAAGGAGGGTCTTACGCTGCCTGGGACACTTCCTCTTACTAAGGTAAGACTCATTGGTGGAGTAAAGGCTGGGGAAGGGGGTTGTGAGTCCCAAGTAGGCTGTTTCTGTTAATTTTATATCAGGAAGGACTGAGATTAGAAAATTTAGCAAATTTGTTGCTAATAGGAAGCTGGAGCATGTAGTTAATATGGTGAATGTAGAGCCAGATCCTGGTTTTGTGAGGCTTACATAAATTTTGGTGGTTTTTTTTTTTTACTATTGTATATTAAAAAACATTTTTAAGTATTTATTTAGTTATTTTTTTTTTTTGAGAGAGGAGTGCAAGCATGGGAGGGGCAGAGAGAGAGAGGGAGACACAGAATCTGTAGCAGGCTCCAGGCTCTGAGCTGTCAGCACAGAGCCTGGCGTGGGGCTCAAACTCATGAACCATGAGATCATGACCTGAGCTGAAATTGGCCACCCAACTAACTGAGCCACCCAGGTGCCCCTATTTTTGTCTCAAAAAATGTTTATTTTTGAGACAGAGAGCATGAACTGGGGAAGGGCAGAGAGAGAGGGAGACACAGAATCCAAAGCAGGCTCTGGGCTCCCAGCTGTTAGCACAGAGGCCCGCAAGATCATGACCTGTCCTGAAGTCAGATATTTAATCGAATGAGCCACCCAGGAGTCCCTCTTTTTAAAGTTTATTTGAGAGAGAGTGAGAACCAGCAAGGTAGGGGCAGCAGAAGAGGGGGGCAGGGGATCTGAAGCAGGCTGTGTGCTGACAGCAGAGAGCCTGACACAGGGCTCTAACTCACAAACTGTGAGATCACTGCCCTGAGCCTGTCAGATGCTTAACTGACTGAGCCACCCAGGTGCCCATTGGTGTTCTCGTTAAGAGAGAAGAATTCAAAATCATCAGTGCAACATTAGTAAAGGGACTTGGAAAGGACTGTGCAAATAAGGGGCCCTGACACTTAGATTTCAACTGGCTTCAGGGTAATCCACTAATAGCTGAATGGTAGAATTAAGTTTTAGAATTCATCAAGAAATCAAGGCTGGACGAAGTAGTACAGCGAGAATAATTGTAAAATCCCAAGTTTTAAGTTTCAAGTGATGGGTGTCAGCTTTACAAGCACAGTATCATGATACTGTTGTGAAATCAGTGTTCATTGATAGAAACGTTGAATTTTAATTTTGTAAAAAAAATTGTTTACAGTTTCTTTATTTTGTGGGGGGAGGCAGAGAGAAAGGGAGAGAGAGAATCCCAAGTAGGCTCTGCCCTGTCAGTGCAGAGCCCAGTTTGGGGCTCTGTCCCACAAACTGTGAGACCATGACCTGAGCTGAAATCAAAGGTTGGATGCTCAACTGACGGAGCCACCCAGGTGCCCTGAGAATTTTAATTTCTTAGAAGTACAAGAAGACTTACCAGTTTGAGAGGACTAAGAAAGTGAGTGGGGTTCTTTTTTTTTTTCTTAATTTTTTAATTTATTTTTGAGAGAGAGACCACGTGAGCAGGGGAGGGTCAGAGAGAGAAGGAGTCACAGGATCTGAAGACAGGCTCCAGGATCTGAGCTAGCTGTCAGCACAGAGCCCAATGCGGGGCTCAAACCCACGAACCGTGAGATCATGACCTGAGCCGAAGTTGGACGCTTAACCGACTCAGCCACCCAGGTGACCCGAAAGTGAGTGGGGTTTGAAAGCTCTATCAATGGAAGTGTTGCCTCTAGAAGGGCAGTGACCATCTTGTTCTCCTCTCTACCGTCCAGAGCACATTTTAGTGTCTAGTTTTGAACCCGTATGTTTGACGGATATTAAGAGATGCAGTCCATCCTGAGAGAAGATGATGAGTTAAAATTTTTGCCCCGATTTTTTTTTAACTCTGAGGAAATAGTAAATGCCTTAAAACAATTAAAGACTGTTCATCCTGTATGGTCTCAGAGGTAGATACTAGGTAAGTCTAATCAATAGAAATTGTAGAGGCAGATGTTGGCTTAGGATAAGGAAGATCTTTTTTTTAATTAAAATTATTAAAAATGGTCTGGCTTGTGAGGGCGTTAACCCCGGGTGTCGGAGGCATTCAGACCGAAGCCAAGTGCCTGCTGGCCAGGGAAGCTGTGGAAGGGATTCCTGCATTGAAAAGAAGATTGAACTTAGTTGCTTCCCACCTCTTTGGTCCAGTGTCCCTCTGCGGAGACCTCTCTTCCCTGTCTTCTTTTAGATGGAGGAACAAATTCTGACACGAGTGCGGAGGAAGATTAGAAACAAAAAGTCTGCTCAGGAGAGCCGCAGGAAGAAGCAGCTGTACATGGGAGGTTTAGAAAGCAGGTACAAAAGGGAAGAGGGACCCAGGGGGTGGGAACAGAGGCAGTTGAAAGTGTTGGGTTTCAAAGGGGTGTGGGGGGTGCTGGCCATGTCCTCATATCCTGTTATTCCCTCAGGGTCTTGAAATATACAGCCCAGAATCTGGAGCTACAGAACAAAGTACAGCTCCTGGAGGAACAGAATTTGTAAGCATCTCTCTAACATCAGTCCCTTCTTCCTCCCGTTTTATGCTGTCATACTCTTTCCCCTGCCCCACACTGGATTTCTCACTGGGCAGCTCCCACATGCAGGGTCTGGTGCTTGGCCTTAAGTGGATGATCCCAAGAAGCTCACAGTAATGGGGAAGAAAGTCACAAGTAACTAAGGTTAAGTATCCAAAAAGAGAAAGGAGGGAGTAAGAAAGACCCCGTGGGGCAGATGACATTTGATAGTAGGTAAGATTCTGGGGTGGGGGTAGGAAACATTCTAGGCAGAAAGAACACAGCATAGTCCAGTCTGGCTGGAACCTTAACATAGAAAAGTTGAGCCAGAAGGTAAAGAACATAGCCTGCCTGGTAAGGATTATGTGCAGAGCTGATCAGGCAGTGTAGAACCCCTGAAGTATCTGCAAAGGAGTTTGTCAGTCAGGACAGGACAGAAAAGTACTTTTTTTTTTTTTGTCTAAAGTGTTCTTTTAGTTTAGAGAGAGTGAGCCTGGAAGAGGGGCAGGAGAAAAAAATCTTAAGCAGGCTCCATGCTCAGCATAGAGCCCAACATGGGACTTGATTCCACAACCCTGGGATCATGACCTGAGCTGAAATCAAGAGCTGGACACTCAACCAACTGAGCCACCTAGGTAACCCAGAAAGGTATTTAATGAGGAAGATCAGGCATTTTGTCCACAGAGAGAAAGAGGTCATTTGCAAAATGGGACAAAAAACAAAAGGGACAATTTGGTGCACAGATGGAGGAGTGGCCTTAATAGGAGGGTTTCACTGTATTTCAGGGTGTGGCCTGGGGCTCCTCACTGTCCTCTCCCCCTCTTCTTCCAGGTCCCTTCTGGACCAGCTGAGGAGACTCCAGGCCATGGTGATCCAGATATCCAACAAAACCAGCAGCGGCAGCACCTGTGTCTTGGTAAGGATGGTGCTGGAACGCGAGATCCTCTTCTCTGGCAGCAGGCATAGGGGCGCAACCTAGAGCCTTTCTTCCTTTGCTTTTTCCTGTTCTCCAGGTCCTCCTGTTTTCCTTCTGTCTCCTCGTCCTACCTGCTATGTACTCCTCTGACACAAGGGGGAGCCTGCCAGCTGAGCATGGAGGTGAGAGGCTTAAGGGTGCCCTTAAAGAAGGGCTCGGGGAAGGCCTGGCCCGCCCTTGAGGAGTCTTTGTTTCTTTAGTGTTGTCCCGCCAGCTTCGCGCCCTCTCCAGTGAGGACCCTCACCAGCTGGAGCTGCCTGCCCTGCAATCAGAGGTACCAAAGGACAGCTCAGACCAGGAGCTCCAGGCTCTCGGCAACTCTTGCTGCCTGCTCCACCATATGCCTCAGGCTCCTGGTGCTGAGCCTCCCTTGACATTGCCGCTTCCTGTCCCCTCCTCAAAGTCCCCCTGCTCAGGTCAGGTCCGTCCCCTGCATGCAAACTTCACAAGAGAAGGGGGATGGCTCCCTGCCCACAGCCCCTCATCTGTTATCTTACAGGGCAGATATTCAGGCTAGATGTGAGGATATTAGGGGGCCCAGGCCAGAGCCTGGGGTTCCTAGTCTGTGTCCAAACGAAAGGAATGGGAAAGGGCTAGCCTGAGCCCCTGCGTCCTGTCAGGAAGCCTGGGAGTTCAAACACAGCACACTTAACTGGCTTTCTGGGTCTTTTATTTGTACCCATTTTTGTCTGCCACCCCATGAATAGATCTGGGGGAGTCAGCTGACCTTGATCATTTCATGCAGTGAGGGACTGGGTGTGGGAAAAAATAAATAAGTGATTCTGATGCTTGGGTTACCCTCAACCCCTCTTTACTGGCACAACTGGGTGGGGAGAAGGGAAGGGGCATGATTGTCTTGGTGGCTCAGGGTTGCAGGAGCTTGGTGGGGTGAGGAGTGAAGAGGAAAGGCCAGGCTGGAGGCTGGGCTGTTAGAGTCTTCCTCCCATAGTTCAGAGGGCTCACTTTGGGTTTGCCATGGCTTCATTTGGTCCAAGTGTAGGCCCTGTGCTTAGTCCTGTGCCCTGTTCGGCTATTGGCTTGGAGGCCTTTTTATGCTGCTGCTGCTGCAGGGCCAGCTGCATGGCCCAGATGCTCAGTGGCCGCATGTAGGCCAGCGAACGGAATACCCGCTGCTGGCAGTATGCTTCAGGGGTCTGGAAGGCCAGGCCCAGGCGCTCCCACACAGTCCGGTAGCAGCCTTCTGCTGTCTGGAAGCCTTCCCAAGTCAGGCCCTGAGGGAAGAGATGTCAGTCCCATTATTTGACAATCCCTGAGTAGCCACTTCAGCTGGACAGATGGAGACAGTAAGGTCTCTGCCCTCAGGGAGTTCCCAGCTTGTGGCAGAAACAAACTTGACCCGTAGGCAGAAGCCTGAAGGCAGAAAATGGAAGGCATGCCAGGGAAAAAGGAGAGGCTCTCCAGATGGGTAAGGCCCTACAGAGGTTTGATGGATGAGGAAGTCTGCCAGCCCAAGGTACAGATGGTGGAGGGGTGGACAGGGAGTGCATTACCTCCTGGATCATGGTGGCTGCCAGCCCATAGACCACGCCCACCCAGACTTCATCAGACTGGACACTGGATCTGTCAGGGACACCATGGGGCTGCATCCCATTCACAGCCCCCATGGCTCCACCCGCAAAGGCCCGGACATTGAACTCGAAGATAGTTTGGAGAGCACAGACCACATGAGGGGTAGGAAATACCTAGAGGGGCAAAGGCAGCAAGACGGTTACTTAAATTTGCTTCCCACATCCAGAAAAAAAACCCCACCTTCTCTCTGGCTTCTCCTAGTCTTTCTCACCTCAGTGTCTCCTTCTCCTAGACCACTGGCCCTCAGGAACCACTGGCCGGCACACTGGTCAGACATGATGCTACAGGACTGAGGCGGAGGGCTGCAGTCATAGTTGTAATAGCGGCCTGGAGTACAGGAAGACAAAATAAGGCTCCTTGTGTCCCCATAGCTGCCTTAGGTCTCCTTAGGCTCTTCCAACTCACCATTCCAGAGCAGTCTCTCATAGGCTTCTTGGCCTCGTCTAAGGATGGAAGAAAACTTATCCTGGACATCCTGTGCCCCACACAGAACAGCCATCTGAACCATCACAGCCACAGCTGCCAGCCACAGTCCTCCACAGTAAGCACTGCTCAGGGACACGGGTTTGGGTGTCAGGCTGGCCGTGCCAGCCTCTCCCGTGCAACATAACAAGCAATGCATCATTCTTCCTTGAGCCCACAATTCTTTGGTGTCCAGCTCCCCACCTCAGGTACCCTAGGAATCCCTACTCTCCAACCTGGGGCCCGTGGTGACCCATCCATCATAGGTCTGGTCTGCATAGCCTCCATTCTCAATGAGTCCATCTTGGTCCTTGTCAAACTTCATTTCAGACTCCATCACGGCCTAGAGAGGGACCAAGATACTCAAGACCTAGATAGATACTAAGGAATGACAACAAGAGTCAGCTGGGTTCTCCCCAAACACTGGTCATGCCTTTGACACACTGGCTACTGCACATGCATGTCTTACCAGACACACAGGCCACATGTCTCTCAGGAAGACCTGGTCACCCGTCAGGTAATAGTCTCGATAAACCTGCAGCACAAACTTGAGGTTTAGGTCCTTCCAGTCTGCAGTATCGTGGACCACATATGCATTGATCCGGAGCCATGGCTCGTCATCTGTGGGAGGGGAGGAAACCTGACTGATTTGAATTGGTGGGTAAGGTAGAAGGTACAAAAGTTGAGGGAGGGAAGTACAGCTTTGGGCTGGAGGGGTTTTTACCTGGGTCCCCAATATCATGGGGGATGACGTTCCTCCTTTTCACAGGTGCCATTACCCCACTCATCAGGTATTGTCGCCGTGTCGGGTCCTCCCTGAGTGTGGCCAGAGCTGGCGGGGCAGACATGCCGGCCGGGGGCGGGGGGGGGGGGCAGTTAGGGAATGGGCAGACTTGAAGTGGAGCACAGAATCGTGTTTGTGACACTAGAGGGGAACCAGTAAGCAGGATGTGCATACATTGAGTAGAGAGGAGGAAGGAGACAATCCCAGGGACCAAAAAGATTTTACAAGGGCAGAAGGGGAACAAAATGGACTCATACCCATGTCATACTGCAGGCTGAGCTCGAGTTTGGGCCAGAGCATGACGAGGGCGAAGGAAGCATAAAAGTGGACATCATATGTGTTGTACATGCGATATTCCTGGCCTGGAGGAAGGAGGGAGACACAGTGTTGCCAGAATTCCCGCTTCCCCTTCAATTCCCCTCCCTACCTTATCCTTGAGCTGGGGACGGGGCACTGCCATACTCCACACCTGCCACTTAAGCCCCTCATTCCAAGCAGTCCCCTGGGGTAGGCAAAGTCCACCATCCTGCCTTCTGGTAGGGCGCTAACTGGCCTCATGGATATGGCCTGCTCTACTGCAGTCCACCAGCAGCCCGTACCTTCAAGGTAGCCAAATCGACCATACTCCCGGAGGATGGGGCGGAGCTGACACATGCTCCCCGCCAGGTCCTCTGGTAGGGAGTCTTCTGGAACCTCCAGCCATACTGTGCCTCCATCAGCCAGGAAGTACAGTTCATTGAACAGCGCCGATTTATACCAGGCAGGGAAGGATCTGGGGAGTCAGGAGGAGGGAATGCCCTGAGTGTGGACCTCCCAGGAAGGGAAGGATTTTGGAGTTCTTCAGAGTAGGGGGCACCAAGTGAATCCCAGCCCAACTCTGCTGACTGGTGGGTGGAGATTGAACCAAGGAGTCCCATTTGGAGTGTGAGTACCCAGGAGAAGGGTAAGAGATAGGCCCCATTGGCACCTGTCATCTAATATGGGGCTCTGCCAAGCTGAGATCTTCTCTTCCCACTCTGTGTATCGGCACAACGCGTAGTGGCTAAGCGCAGGAGCTGCATTACCATCGCGGCCGAAGAACCTTGTGTACCGCCTGGATGGAAAGAAAGGGGAGGAATGAGAACTCAGGCTCCAGGTCAGAGCTGTAGCACTTTGGATCCCGGAATTCTCTTAATCCCTTTACCTGTAATAGACCTGGCCCTTAGCTCCAAACATGATTCTGGGCATATCCCAAGCCAGGGAGAACTCCAGGCGGCACTGGCCTCGAGGTGGCAGCTTGCCAGTAACACACACAGCCCCGGCGATACCCACTCCTTTCTGCGAGGGGGTGCTTCGGCCTGAGGGAAGCACAAGAGAAATTGGCATAGGCATCCTATTCAACCCCAAGGACCCCTAATATGGGAATAAGGCCTATTCATGATCAGGTCTCTCACCCCTCCTCCCAAGACAGGGACAACCTCTCTTCCCACCACCTCCCTATCAAACCCGCCATCACCAGCAGGGGAGTCCAGCTGTCCGTCTTGAAGTAGATCTTGCCACACCTGCTGCCCAGTGCTGTCAGGGTCAAAGGCTGTGACGTGGGTTACCGTGGTATCCACCTGGTAAGAGGCCAAAGTCTCTGAGGGGAGGCTCCACAAGTATACTGGCTTTGGACTAACTCTCCCACTCCCGTTATAATTCCCACCTCCACGTTCCAGTGACATAAGGGCTGGAGTGAGGATGGGATTCAGGAAATAAGGAAATGAAGAGACCTGGTGGGATGGGGTGGGCTCAGGGGCCAGGCTGAGGGCAGGGTGTTGTGGACTACGGTCTAGGACAGGGTCCCCGTACCGAGAGTCGCGCAGCCACAGCCATGGTGTAGGGATTTGGAAGGGTTGGATGATGCAGCAGCAGCCCCTGTACAGTTTCCCCGTCACGCTCCAGACAGAAGGGCTCATTCCATAATCCCCCTGGGGCGTCGTCTCCACCACCCAGTCCATTCCGCATGGAGAACATGATGGACACATCCAAGGCTTCGTCCCCTTCATTTTCCACATCCCACACAAAGACTCCTACAGGCAGGCTGCTGTCCTGGGAGCAAAAGATCAGACTCAGATGGTCCCAGTGTAGTGCCTCCTGGCCTCACTCCTCCGCACCAAGGACCTGGCTCAAATTACCCCCTGCCCCCAGCAGACTCTTGTTTCCACTTTCATCTCCCCATATTTCCAGCAGGCTGTCTTACCAACTGAGCAGAGGTCCTGGAAAACCAGCATGATGTCTTTCACAGATCATGGAATTTCCCAAAGGACCAATCTCAGGGAAGGGAGGACAATGGAGGAAACATAGTGGGAGCCTCACCTGGTAGTCATGAGGCAAGATGGGTGTGATCTGGCGACAGGTGAGGGTGACATTCTGGCCAGGAAGCTGATAGACAGTCCAGGCTCGGGGATAGAGGGCGTGGTAGAATGCAAAGTACCCGCACAGGCCCCAGTTCCAGCTGCGTAGGACACTTGGGCGCTCCACGGACAGGACTTGCTGGTACACAGTCTTCCCTTCCCGACGCAGGCACACTGTGAACTAAACCAAGAAGGCAGATAAGCTGGATGGGGTAGCCACAGGCTCCTCAAACTAGGCTTCTGTCCCCTTTCAGAGCCTGCAGTGGTTATCAATGCACCACAGCCTCACTCATCCCCCAGACCTCTCCCCCAGTGGTGAGTCACCACCAAGACCTGCCTCCTCTCCTCTCCCAGGCTTCCCCTCCCAAGTCCTGTCTCCTCTCCTCTCCCGGCTTCCCCTTCCTTCTTACTATGGTGGTCTTAGTGCCCTCACCATTTCTGCCTTTATGCTCTGCCTCTTGCTATCTGGTATCAGAAGATCTTTCTTACAGACAAATCAAGACATGTTAGTCTGTGTTTATAATGTTTCAGTGACTCCCCATGGCCCTCAGGCTAAAGTCTAAACTCTTCTTCCTGGCTTTCTTGATCTAGTCTCACCCTGCCCATCAGACTCATTATTGTTGAAGCACTTAATATTCGGTCATATCAAATACTCACTGCTCCTTGAACACATTACATTTCCTCGTCCATGCCTTTGCTCCTGCTCATTCTCCATCTGGTGAAACCTCTCATCCTTCAAGGCCTAGGTCAAATGCCATCTCCTCTCTGCAAGCAGTGAGTCATTCTCCTGTGTGTCCCCCTACCCCTCTAGTTTTAGCATGTTATGATGGTTTTGTTTACATTCTCGCTCCCTGACTGCTCTGTAGGTTCTTTGAAGATAGGGCTGCTCCAGTTCACTGAGGTCCCCCTCTCCAACTATGACTCCACATCAGAGCCCGGCAGAGTTGGCATGCGTAGGGAGAGAATGGGGAAAGTCTAAAGCAGTGTCCCTTTTTTTTCTCAGTGTACTATTTATCCCTCTCAATTTGGTTCTTTTTTTAAAAATTTTTAAAAATGTTTTTTATTTATTTTTGAGAGACAGAGAGACAGTGTGAGCAGGGAAGGGTCAGAGAGAGGGAGATACAGAATCTGAAGCAGGCTCCAGGCTCTGAGCTAGCTGTCAGCACAGAGCCTGACGCAGGGCTCGAACCCACAAACCGTGAGATCATGACCTGAGCTGAAGCCAGACGCTTAACCGACTGAGCCACCTAGGCGCCCCTCAATTTGGTTCTTATGTAATCTCACAGTCTCCATTTTCTCAAACTCTGATTCCCCTAAAAAATTTTAAGCTTCTGGAGTATAGGGGCTTTAAGGGGCTAATTTCTCTTCCCTTGCTTCAAAGTATGCCTGATAATTTTAATGTATGTATACAATAACTTGTGTTGTTGGAAGTGGTTAAGACCATGGGCTTTTAACCACAGAGAGAGCTGTTTTTGAATCCCAGAGCTTCCATTTACCAACCATGTGACCTTTGGCATGTTACTAAATCTCTTTGGATGTCAGTTTCCTTATCTATAAAATGGATGTAATAATGGTACTTACCTTGTAGGACTGTCTTTAAATATTAAATATCATACAAAATGCATAGCACAATCTCTAGCACATGTTAAGCATGCAATAATTACTTTAACTCGAGTCACGATTCCGGAAGGCACTTCCCCTCAGGATACCTAATGGATGAGCCAGAAAGGAAGCTTGGGCCACTGGGTAGGGTTGGCAAACCTGAACTAGGAAAGGCATTGTCATTAATTGGACTCAAGGTCTGCTAGTCATTTTTTCTTTGAAGATGAGCTGAAAGCTGGAAGCATCCCTCAGACAGTAAATGGGAATGCGGTGGACAACTCCACGCATGAGGTCACTGGAGAGACATGATGAAAGGTAGACCACATGCCTCTGGCAACTGAGGGCCCAGATGTAATGAAGGAACAGAGGCAAAACAAGTGAAGCTTCAGAAAAGGGAATGTTCTTTTAACCAGGTTAAGGGATCTGGAAATTCTCTGCCCTCTCTGGTTGGGGACTGGCTGAGCTAGCGGAGTTGGGGCAGCAAAGTAGGTAGGAGGCATTTACTAGAGAAATAGAGGGCATGAAGGTGCTGGGGATGTTTACTCTTTTAAGAAACATGTGCCCTGGGAGTATCTCATTCCTAATATCCTAGCACAAGGATGGGCACATGGGAAGCATCGTGAAAATACTTATCGGACTGAATCATGTGCACAACTAACTTCCACATCCTATGCTGGCCAAGAGGCCTTTCCTGGTCTGCGGTACTGTCCTGGACTCTCCGTCACCTCCTGGTCCTTACTTGGTCAGCGATGACGGTCTGGTGCTGGTACATTCCAGGATTAAGCTGCCAACGACAAAACTGGCCTCTCCAACCTCGGGTGATAGTGCCTCCCCCGATGCCACCCAAAGGACAACCTAGAGATACAATCAGGATGGTTAGTGGGACGTGGGAAGTGGAAAAGAACCCCATTCTTCACTTTCTAATGTTGAGTTTGGCTAAAAACCATGGGGACAGCAGATCAATACACTGTATACTTTAAACTTACACAGTGTTTTGTGTCAAGTATAGCTCAATAAAGCTGGAGGGAAAAAACCAACAACAACAGGGAAAGGGGCAGTGCAACTTGCATAAGCTGGAAGCCTCTTGCCTAGGTCTGCAGTAGACCCAGAGGCTGGGCCCTCTCTGTGCAGAGCACAGCTGGAGTAGACTCACCATAGATTTGTCTCAAGGGTACACAGTTGATGAGGTCAATGAAAGGTGTCTTCTTCTCCACCTGGGTCTTCCGGTACCACCACTGCAAGTACCTGAGGAGCAAGAGGCAGTGTGAGTGGAAGGGGCAGTGGGCGGTACCTCCTGGGCTGCAATCTCCTGCCTCTTTCTGGACACCCAGTTGTAACTTCCAGTTACATGTCCACTGAGTCCTGGTTCCCTTCACTTCCAAATCTCTCCTCCTTTCCACTTCTCTACAGTTCAAGGTCCCCTCCTCTTCCCAGTCACCCCAGCTCTCAAGGATGGGACTGTTTCTCCTTTTTATTCTCCTCAGGAGCTTTCTGACCATGCATCACCTCTAACTCCACTACCACAGCTTGGGTTTAGCCCAGGAGCTTTGCTTGGGGTGCTGGGAGGACCAGTTTTGTTTCCCTGACCACACCCCCCACCCTCAATGGGAATAGTCTGCCGGGATAACTTTCTTCTTCTTCTTCTTTTCTAGAGGGTAGGGAGGAGCAGAGAGAAAGGGAGAAAGAGAATCCCAAGCAGGCTCCACACTCAGCACAGAGCCCAAGTTGGGGCTGGATCTCACAACCTTGGGATCATGACCTGAGCAGAAACCGAGAGTTAGACACTTAACTTACTGAGCCATCAGGTGCCCCACGCTTTCATCTTTTTTAAGTGATTATTTTGGGGCGCCTGGGTGGCTCAGTCGGCTAAGTGTCCGAGTTCAGCTCAGGTCATGAACTCGTGGTCTGTGAATTCGAGCCCTGCATCGGGTTCTGTGCTGGCAGCTCGGAGCCTGGAGCCTGTTTTGAATTCTGTGTCTCCCTTTCTCTCTCTCTCTGCTCCTCCCTCGCTTGTGCTCTGTCTCTCTCTGTCTCAAAAATAAATAAACCAAATAAATAAATAAGTAAATAAAGTGATTATTTTTCTTCCTGATTGTGAAAGATGAAAATCTGTAGAATACACTAGATGGAAGAGGAAAAAAATCCCACCCATAGACCTTCAGTGTTTACATTTGGGGGCATATCCTTTTAAGTCTTTTTTAAAACTTAGCTTTTAAATGGTAAGCTTTCTGAGTTTGCTCTCTCATAGTATCCCGGTAAAGCCTAAAAATCCTTACCTTTTCCTGGTCTTGTCATAGCTCTGTATCCAATAAGCAAATAGTTCTGTTTGGGATTCAAGGCTCTGACATTGGTTTCAGCCTCTCTTCTAATCTGAAATCCTACAGATCGCTTCTTGGCCTTTTGGCTAAGATCAAGTGTAGTATCTGTTCTTATCAGTTAAATCCTACAGATTCCCGTTCAGAGTGGGTCATCACTAACCAACTCTTGTCCCACCAGACTCTTCCAATTCTGTTCTCCTCCCTAGCCAGCCATTTTATACTTATTATTCAAGCACACCACTAGTAACCACGAAATTGGGTAAATAACCCATCTGAGCCTCAGTTTCCTCATCTACAAAATGGGGGTACCTCCTGCCCTACCTATTTCATGGAATGGTTCTAAGAGCAAATAATAGGAAAGCCATCGGGTATCTGTGTCCGGTATTATCGTTACTTGCACATCCACGATCTGAACTCCCACTCAGATGCTGTCTTGTTCTTTCAGTGTTCCTCACACGAGTCTGACATACTTGTAAATTCCTTGGGGAAAGGGATAGTGACAAAGACTAGCTGATTATTACCTACAGCTTCAAGCACAGGGCAGGGCACATGATCTGCTGTCAGTAAATTATTTGCTGAATTTACCAGTGAATGTGCCAACAGTGGGGCACTACACAGCTGAACATGAAGAGGAGCAAGGAGAGGAGAAATATGATTAGAGAATAGGGAGGGTACATGGCGGGGGTGGTGGGCAGGGAAGGAGGGAAGACAAAGGATGAGATGATGAAAAAGCAGAAGGTCCTCTCTTCCTGCTTAGAGGAAACTGGACTGTGAAACTAGAGGCCAGAAAGGACTGGGGAAGGGAGGGAGGGTGCAGCAGGGAGTAGGGCAGTAAGGGATAAATGCAAGATCTGAAGGTAAGCATAATAAAAGCGTATCTGGCATAGAACAAGCAGTCAGTAAATACTTATTGAATGAATGGACTCAGGCTGGAAGGGAGAGCAATCAAAACTGAGTTCTTAACCACAATGAGACCAGGAAAACTGTCTTGCTGCGACTCCTGATCCGTGTACCTCCAGTTTGGCCCCCTCTTAGTGTTCACCTCTCATTCCCTTAATTAAAAAAAAAAATTTTTTTAACATTTATTTATTTTTGAGAGACAGAGACAGATCATGAGCAGGGGAGGGGCAGAGAGAGAAGGAGATACAGAATTGGAAGCAGGCCCCAGGCTCTGAGCTAACTGTCAGCACAGAGCCCGGCGCGGGGCTCGAACCCATGAACTGTGAGATCATGACCTGGGCCAAAGTCAGATGCTCAACTGACTGAGCCACCCAGGCGCCCCTCTCATTCCCTTAATTTAGCAGCTGGCCATTCCTGACCCATTTGGCCTTCTCCATCATTTCAGCCCCAATTTAAAAACTATCATTCACAATTGTTCCTTGTTTCACCCCTGCTTTCTCCTCAATGCAGGACCTCATCCCATTCCCAAAGCCCCATGTCCATGATCTCCACCCTATCCTGGCATGTGGAGCCAAGGTCCAGGAGGCTGAGCACAGCTTCAGGCCTCTGACTCAGCTCATACTTAGGGGCTGAGGGGCTACGAGGCCTACCTGTTCTTGATCTCAGTGTCCTCCCACAATGCATCCCATTGTGCTTCCCTCAGGACTCCAGCCCTCAGACCTTATTTTGACATAGAGACTTTGGGGGTCAAAGTTGAGCTGAGACAGTTGCTGAAGTAGCCTGGAGGGATGACTGTTCTCTGGTACAGGCCACCCACAGGAATTAGCAGAGGAGCCAGATACCCAGGCAGCGTCAGGCCCTTCCCACTGCTTAGGGCCGAGGTGAGGTAAATGTGCTCCCAACCCAGCCCTACAGCACTGACTGAAACCGAAGGGTCCCCTACTTTAGAGGCTGTTAGCGCTGGGTTCTCCAACCTTTATTCCTCCATTGCCAGCTGTGTTTACTTTGTGGATTGACTCAGAATGACCTAAGGGTGATGCTTTCTATCCTCACATCCACCCGTTCCTGTTAATAGGTCTTGGCTCCTCATCACTAGCTTTTGAACTCAGTGGGGATCTGTAAGGATCTAAAGGAGTTCTACAGCTCAGGATAAGCCCTTGGGGTGTCTGTAATCCTTGGGGGAAGGGGCACCAGAGCAGACTCTGGAAGACTGTATTACTTAGAGTTCTGGGGACACTGGCAGTGCCTCTCTGGCCAGAGGTCCTTGCTTTTTATATCAGGGATTGTCTATCTCAGAGTAAAGTAAACAGCACACCCTCTCTTTAGGGTGAGAGCAGGCAGGCTGTCACCTACTCCCTGGAGCTTGAAAGAAACTGATGGGTGTTGGGACTGTAACGTGGTGTGCCTTTTAAATGGGGTGGGGTGGGGGAGAATACCCCAGTTCCTCAGGGGAATCAGGGTTGAGAACTCCAGCCTCTGGAATAAAACAACATTGTGTCAGTACCATAGCAGACACTGAATAAAACAACATTGTGTCAGTACCATAGCAGAGAGACTGTCCTTTCCCACCTTGCTACAAAGTATAGCAAATGCCAAAGTGAAGTCTTTGGCAAAGGAGTGAGATGGAGCCTAAATGGGAAAGGATGACTGCAGGCCAGATGTTCCTGCTCTTTCCTCCTCAGAAAGACAAGTTTCTGGGAGGAAGGGGGTTACAGAGATGTGACCCGGTCTCACCTCCCCACAAAACCACAGGCTTAGAATATGTTGGGGTTAGGGGCCACTTGACTGGGACACGGCACCCATCTGTTTTCTCACCTTATCTCACCTCTGCTGGAAATCTTGTGCTGGAACAAAGTGAAATCTAAGGTACTCTAGGCAATGGGATCTACTCACCGCAAGCCCATGCCCAGATGCTTTATCAGGTTGCTTAGGGAGATGTTGTTGGCATTAAAGGGTTTCCTCTTCTCTGCAAACTCATGAGCCAGGCAGATGCGCCAGCCGAAGGGAGGCACCTGGTAGCCCTTAGCTTTGCCTTCATAAGAAGCCATCAGTTGCCCAGAGTCCTTCGGATTGCTGCAGCCCGGCTCACTTGGGGGTCGATTGTTTTCAGGGCTCTCGCAGTCTGTAACCTGCCCAGACTCAGTGCCTCCAGCATTACCAGAGCAATAAACCTGTGGGTCCCCTTTGACACAGCTAGTCTGCTCCGAGGCTGGGACTCCGGTTCCCATGTTCTCAAGGATCCTGGGTCCCCGCGACCTCGATGGTCCCGGGCCCCAAGTCTTCGGGTACAAAGTATCACTCTAGGCAAGTCCAGATGCGGGCGGCGATGGTTGTTAGGTGTCGTCTCGGAGGGCCGGGCGCTGGGGAAAGCCGAGGTGAGTTTGTGTCTCCGTGGAGCCTGGGAGCTGTTGCTGCAGCGGCGTTGGCGGCAACTGCAATAAAGCTGCCTCGGGCTCCCCCTGGGTCGTCTCTCTGGGTCCTGGGAGGGAAGGATCGGGTCTCGTCGTCATTGGGCCGCGGTGATTAGTTTGCCCAGCCAAAGGGCGACTGAGCCCGCGGAAAGGGGAGGAGCCCCGGGGGCCAGCCCGCAAGGAACCGCCCCCGGGACCGGCCTGGGAGCTCGCGGCAGCCTCAGCCCTGTCGCTGGGCCGTGGCGCCAGGCCCCCACCCTGGGTAGGGCGCCAGGTCCCACCAGTTAGTGCCTGGGACAGCGCCTGCGCCCAGGTACCAGCCCGAGAGAAGGTGACCCAAAGCGCCGGGACGACCCGAGCCCCTTCCGGTCCGGTCAGCCGGGCGTTTCCGGCCGGAAGGCGCTTGGTGGGGAAGGGGGGCTGAAAGGAAGTCCCGCCTCTGTCGCGTATGCCGCCACGCACTTGGTCCGGTCCTGGAGGGGCGGGGAGGTGAGGGCCTCGGCGTGCCGAGACTTTCCCCCGTATTCGACCGTGTGAGGTGCCCGGACTAAGGGCAAGAGGTGACGGGCGGCCGTGGCTTTGGCCTGGGACCTGGAACCTGGAGGGAGGTTGGGGAGGCCGGTTTGGGGGTTTCGGGAGGTAGGAGGACTAACTCGGTGCTAAGGGGGGCCGGGGTCTGGAACCCAGAACGACCCCCTATTGGGTCACCTGTCGCCCATACTTGCCATCCACCTCCCTGCACCCTAAATCCGATGCTTCACTCAGACACCATGGTGGTGACCGCCGGTCTCCTCTATCCTGGCCCCAAGGCTCGCCGCAGACGCGCCTCCCTGCCAGGATACTGACCTCTGACCTTCCTTGTTTCCTTTTAGATCTGAATCCGGAGCTGCCATGATTGAAGTGGTAGCAGAGCTGAGCCGAGGTCCTGTGTTTCTGGCGGGGGAGGCGCTGGAGTGTGTGGTGACAGTCACCAACCCCCTGCCCCCCACGGCCACTTCTGCATCCAGGTGGGGATGCAGATACTGAAGGAGAGGGTTCTTCTGGGAGGAAGCTCGGTTTCTATAGGGCTAAGCCAGAGCTCAGGTTGGCCTGAAGCTACACCACCACCAGCTCGTTGCGCTCTTGTTGTAGGAAAGGGCTGTTTAACCCAACATGTGGTTGACAGAGCCCTTCCTCTCTCCTCCCCTATTTCCACTTTTACCCACAGGATACTTAGTTCTAATGGATTCTCCTTGAGGTCCTGATTCCTAACAGACTCCTGGACATACCCACACCCAGCCTCTGACCCTTAACCCTTGAGGTTCTGGATTCCTTGATCCTAGGACAACCACCTCATTGTGTTGGTCTCCTCAGACGAGGGTTAGGGAGTTTGGGAGAGAATTTGTGAGGTCAGGAACTCCCCTCTGATGCCTTCTTTTCTTCCTCCCATAGTGAGGCTCTGGCCTGGGCCAGTGCCCAAATCCACTGCCAGTTCCATGCCAGTGAGAGTCGAGTAGCACTACCTCCCCCTGACTCCAGTCAGCCAGAGGTCCAGCCCGAGAGCCAGACTGTCTTTCTGCCGCACCGAGGTTAGAGACGGGCCTTTGCCTTTGGAAGAGGGAGAGTGGAGTCATTGTCACCTGAGAATGAATTTGTTAAATTGTTCTAGTGGGTCCTTATAGTCTCTGTCATATTGGGGACGTGGGGGAATCTAATTGTTGCTTTGGGGGTATAAGGCTGTTTCTTACAACAAGAAAAGAAAGGTAGCTTACTTTGGGCTGCCCCCACTTACTGTGCTAGTTTCACCCAGTACTAGACAATAGGTCATTAAATTGCAGTCTTTCTTACCTCTTTTAGGTGAGAGGGGTCAGTGTATCCTTTCCACCCCACCAAAAATCCTTTTCTGTGATCTGAGGCTAGATCCTGGAGAGTCTAAGTCATGTGAGTACCTATCTCTTCCCCACCCCTGGATTGCCTTCTAAGGCTCCTGGAGGGAGGACTTCTCTAGCTGCTTCTGGCTGCCCTGACTACTGCTTCCCAACTAGACTCCTACAGTGAAGTGCTGCCCATAGAGGGACCACCCTCCTTTCGGGGTCAGTCAGTCAAGTATGTCTACAAACTGACCATTGGCTGCCAGCGTGTCAACTCACCCATCACTTTACTCAGGGTCCCTCTGAGGGTTCTTGTGCTGACAGGTAAGTAAGGATTCCTGGAGGGAAGGGCTGGGGAGGAGCCTCAACAAGGCAAGAATGATCTGGAGAGGGCCTGTGAGGGGAGCTGGAGGGAGGCTTCCTGGTCTTAGTAAAGGTGCAAGGCGGAGGGAGGGGGGCGTTTCTGAAGAATAGGTTGAAATGTGTACCTGGGATGTGTCTCACCTTACCTTTAGCCTTCACGGGTTGGAGTCAAAAACCCTAACCTCTACTGTCTATTCCCTTCTAGCACTGTCTTTCCATCTGTTCTCTCTGTAGGCCTTCAAGATGTCCGGTTTCCCCAGGATGAGGCTGTAGCCCCATCTAGTCCATTCTTGGAGGAGGATGAAGGTGGAAAGAAGGATTCATGGCTAGCCGAGCTGGCTGGGGAGCGTCTCATGGCTGCCACATCCTGCCGCAGTCTCCGTGAGAATCCTTTCACAATTGCCCCGCCTCCCCCCTCCATTCCTGCATCCATAGTATTACTGTCTCAGACTTACTTTCTTTCCATTTATTTTATTTTACTTTATTTTTTTCAGACAGATTTTCCTAATTGCCATATACTTCTGAGGATTCACTGATATCTCATCCCACATTAGAAAAAAAAGCCCCACCTTGGCCTCTGGCTCCCAGCCCTAGGTACTCCCCAGTGTGGACTCCAGGCTTATAGTGTCCCATTCTCCCCAGATCTGTACAATATCAGTGATGGCCGAGGAAAAGTTGGGACATTTGGCATCTTCAAATCTGTATACAGACTCGGCGAGGATGTGGTGGGGACCTTAAACTTAGGGGAAGGAACTGTAGCTTGTTTGCAGGTGAGAAGGAAAGGGGATTTTGGGGTGCTGGGCCTGGAGGGCTCGGGAGGAAGGGGGGTGGTATGTAGAAGTGAATAGTGTGGTCACCCAGGGTCCTCTTGGTGAAATAGCTTGAGGTTGGACTCAAGCCCCTCACCTAGAGTCTGCATTTCCCAGTGCCTGCTAGCAACCACTTCTCTTCTTGCTCCCAGTTTTCAGTAAGTTTACAGACTGAGGAGCGTGTACAGCCTGAATACCAGAGGCGCCGCAGGACAGGAGGTGTCCCCTCTGTCTCTCATGTGACCCATGCCCGGCACCAGGAGTCCTGCCTGCATACAACCAGAACCAGCTTCTCCCTCCCCATCCCTCTCAGCTCCACCCCAGGCTTCTGCACAGCCATTGGTGAGACCCTGACCGTCATCAGAGGGGGGAAGCGAGTAAAGCGCTGTATTCGGTAGAGTGTAATGGGTCCTGATTCCTCACAAACTCCTGGACATACCCACACCCAGCCTCTGACCCTTAACACTTACTTGGACGTTCAACCTGTTTCCTAGATGCACTAACTCCTAAATTCTTAAGAGGTTTACAGATGTCCTTCACGACCCCTACCAACTAAGACCCTGTCATGCATTGATCTCTGATTCCCCAGCATGTTTACTTTAATCTACTAAGTCTTGACTGTTCCATACTTAGATTATTAGTTGCTTGACCATGCTATCCTGATTGATATGTTTCTAGTAAACACTAGATTTCTTTAGAGAAATCCCTGGTCCTAGCTCTGTGACTTCTCTTCTCCCTGAATACTGCTTTCTTTTTTTTCTTTTTTTTTTTTCATTTACTAACCACATCCTGCATTGGTTTATACTCCTGGCTTCTAATGCCTCCCCATCTTTATCTTTTTTTTCCACAGTGTCCCTGAAGTGGCGATTGCATTTTGAATTTGTGACATCGCGAGAACCAGGTTTGGTGCTCCTACCTCCCTTGGAACAGCCCGAGCCTGTCACCTGGACAGGGCCTGAGCAAGTGCCCGTAGACACCTTCAGCTGGGACCTCCCAATCAAGGTGCTGCCCACCAGCCCTACCCTGGCCTCATATGCAGCCCCAGGCCCCAGCACCAGCACCATAACCATCTGAAACTGACTCACCGAGAAGCTATCTTTCTTCAGGATATGGAGAACTCAGCACTTGGACTCTATAGTAGGGCCCATTTTCCCCTCCTGGTTCCAGTGGCATGGACAATGAGAGGCAGGCTTTCAGCTGTAGCATTAATTTATTTATTCAGAATAAATTGGCAGCTGCTAGTGGTTTCCCTGGAAGTGGCAGCAGCGATGGGCAGTTAGCAGAAAGGTGATCGGTTGAGTTTATCTGGAGTGGGAAGCAGAAGCCCCAGGAGCTGGGGTGTTGGCTGAGCCCCATTCGGGGTCGGGCCCTCCCCCTTTGCAGGGCAGCCGAGGGTCAGATTTTTGGACCAGGGAGAATTGACAGGTTCCTGCCTCCTGACGTACCTCACACTCCGCGGGGAAGTCGATGGGATGCTGAGACCTGGGGAAGCAAAGCGTGGGAAAGGAGTCGGCCCGGTTAAGGCCCCCTTTATCCCTGCCCCACTTTTTCTGTCTGCCAGCATTCCTCCCATGTCTTTAGTGCCCTCTTGGTCCCCATGACTAAGCTCTCGCCTGCCATATATGGATTTTTTCATTTCATAGCAGAAATATTTTCCCTCCAGACTGCCCCCTACATCCCTCACTTTTAGCTTGCAGCCTTCTCTCTCTCTCTCTCTCTCTCACTCTTGCTGGTACCTTCAGGTTTGGCCAGCTTCCTACCTCTATTCTGTTCATTCTTTCCTCACAACAGTCTGGTTATACCCCAGCAGTCCCTCCCTGTTGTTCGAGCCATTCTCCCTGGCCGTCTGTGGTCACTCACGTGTCACAGCAGCCCACACCGACGGGATGCAGACAGGTACAATGGAAACAGTCCTTGCGGAGCCACGACTCACCCAGGGTAAAATATTTCCCTTCATAGTGGCAGGGGGCTAGGGAAGAAGAGGAGGTGTTAGTATGTGGGCGAGTGGTGGTGGCAGACAAAACCGCTTGTGGTCCGGAGTAGGAGAAAGTAAGTGCATATCGCCTCCATATCTAGTCTCCTATTTCCGAGTTGGGGGGAGTCTGGGTTTTCCGATAGAGGGTCATCTCTACGCCCCCCTCATCCCCACTCCCTCTGTCCTCGTCTTTTCCTGATGCCTCCCCAGCTTTACCTTGAGCTTGGAAGTAGCACTTGCTGTGGACTCCTGGCTGCTGGAGGAGCAGAGATATCACTAAGCAGATGATTCCCCAGCTTCCCAGGACTCTCTTCGCCTCTCCAGACCAGAGCATCATTAGGGTCATTCCTGCAGCACAGCCCTCTCGATCCCTTCTTGGCCTCTGTGCAGAGTACTCTGGTCTTGTCTTTATGGCTTTTCTTTGTTTTTCTCCTTGGGTCTTAGTTTCTGTCTCCCCTGGGCTCCTGTCTCACACCATCTCCTTGCCCTCTGCTCTCACAGGCTTGGGATGTTTATAAAGTGAGGACCCTGGCCCCCTGCTGAGCAGAGCTGGAAAAGCTGTAACTCTGTTTCCTGAGGTGAGGGCATGAAAACAAGAGGTCTAGCTTTAACAAGCTGTGAGAGCTGATTCATGCCCCAGCACAGCGAGGGGGAGGGAGGTGGCCATGGATGGGGCACTGGACTGGGCACTTCCCCAGCAAGGAGATGGGAGGGGTGAGGGCCCCCAGGTGGTCCCCACATCTCTTCCCTGACCTGGAGAGAAGGAAGCATTCCACCCCACCCCCTACACACACATACACACCAGGGGTGTGTGTGCTGGGATCCCTGCCTGGACCGGAGGGAGGCATTTCCTGGGGATGGCTAACCCTGCGCTCCGGCCAAACCCAGGAGCTGCAGTAGGGTGCGACGGCCAGAGGCTCCGGGAAAGCGAACAGGCACCTGGAGTGGAGAATGTTTCTCCCAGACCCTAGGGCAATCTCCCTGAATTGTGCTGGAGACATGGGTGCCCCTCTGAGATGGGAAAGTGGGTGTCTCTTGTGCACAGGCATACGAGCGATGTACTATCCATTGCTCAGTACCCCCAAACATACAGCAGATGCAAGATCTTCCCATATCTGGGGATGGTTCTTTTGAAGAGGAACATCTCTAAATGCTCTAATGGTTCGAGTCACTCCCGTTTCCCAGAGGTACCTCTCTTTCCTCTAAGAACGGTATTGAGGAATCCTCAGACATCCTCTCTTGGGTTTCCTGCAGGCTCTGGAGCACCGCAAGATGGGTCATTAAGACTGTAGGTTATAGATTCAGACAAATTGAATTCAGATCCTGATTCCACTTAAGAGCTGCGTGACCTTGGGCAAACTACTTAACTCTAAGCCTTTTTCCTTATCTTTAAATTGGGATAGTAATACTAACTCATAGGGTTATGAGCCTTTAAATGAGATGGTGCATGTAATGCTTTTAGCACTGTCCCTGGCACATGAGCCTCAGAAAATACTAGCTGCTGTGGTTGGTGTTAAGGCTCAGATAAAATGAGTAGAAATTCCTTTGTTTGAATGACATGGAGCATCTGCACAGCTGAGGACTTCTGTCGGGGGCTGCTGTCTCCTACCACAGACTTCTGCCCTTTGTGCATTCATGCTCCATATCTTTGGTTTAGAAAAAGTGTTGTGGATAAACCCACTTTTCCTCGGTCAGTCAGTACCTTCACTTCTACCTTGGGAGAAGGTGGCGTTTTCTCCTCCTTCCAGGTAACATCGGAACCCCAGCTTTTCTCATTAGGATTCTGATCCGTGTCTTCCCATCCCCACTCACGTGAACTCTCAATTTCTCCTGTTTGACCCCTCTAATGCTGGCCCTCTCTTTGGTACTAATGACCCCTCTCTTCCACTTTACCACGCTCCAAAGATCCTTTTCTGGCTGTTCCTCTCCTGTCCCGAGGGCCACTTTGGCATTCTATTTTTCCTTCTGAGTCTCCAGCCCATTTTATCGCAAGAGTCTGATTCCCTGCCACCCAGTGGATCAGATATAACTACTCTGGCTGACCTTTTTAGAGGGCCACCCTGCTCCTCACCTCTTCATTCAGAAACTTCATCCATCCACCTCCGACCCCCATCTGTCCTCTTCGAAGTAGATGGCTTAAGTGGATGGAAATGCGAACTGCATGTACCACATGTTCACCCTATCAGGTTTGATACCCTTTCTATTACAGAGGAGTGCGAGCGAAAAAAGAAAACTCATGGTTGAAGCAGGGTGCCTTGATGTAGGCTGGCATGTGGGAGGCATGGCCCTGGACCGCTCTCTTGGCTGGAGCAGGTGGATTAGAAGGCTTTCCTAGTCAGCACAAGGGCGCAGGCAGAACTCTTGTCAATGGGCAGTATCTCTGCTGCTACTTTTCTGGGGAAGGGGGCCTTGCTGATATCCTGGAAATCTGGGCCACCGAAAGCCTTTTGCTCCTGCAGCCTGGAGCCGACCCAATAGGGGGCAGACACGACTGGGGAGCTAGGAAGCTTGAAGATGGTAATGATGGTGGGCCGCAAAGGGGGCCCAGTAGGGATTGGTGTGTGTGAGATAATGGGAATAGAAGTGGGAGCCGCCTGTAATGAAGATGAGGTAGGCTTATGGGTAGGAGTAGGGGGCTATTAGAAAGAATGTCTGGGGCTAAGCCAGCATCCTTCTCCCAGAATTTGGGGGAGGGGGTTGTGTGGGGGAGGTGTTGGTTGAATCCACTTGCATTCCTGTTGGTGCACACGCTCTTGTGCGCGTCTCTGTAGCCGCTTGGGCCCGGAGGCCACGCTTGTGGTTGCTGTGTGTATGCTTGTGTGTAGGGGAGGTCGGTGGTTAGGGCCCAACTCTGGGCCGTTGGGAATGCCAGTTGGGGGCGGGGAGGGGGGGGATCGCGGCCAGGAGGGGGCGATTGGCGCTCACTCTCCATGCGCGCGGGGACAGAGAAAACATCCGCCGGAGGCCCGGCCGGGCGGCGCTCCAGCAGTGCCCGGCAGGTGCGCAAGGCGAGGAAGTGAGCGCATTCCGGCCACCGCCGGTGAGTCACCGCGGACCCCCGCCACCGCCGGATAGGAGGAACCTGCCGCAGCGCGGAGATTCGGATGGCTGGGAAGGGCGGGGGGGGGGGGTACCCCAGCAGGGTTACTAAAGCACTGGGGAGAAAGTTAAGGGGGAAGGGGTCCTGTGGGGTCCAGGTCCTGGTTTCACCCCAGGCGCGAAACCCCTAATAGACACCAAATACAGAGCCCTGACTGAATGGAGGCAGGCAGGGAGCCTCTCTTGGGAGAAGCTTGGGGCAGGGAGAAGGCGCCAGAGAGCTCGCGTGGGGAGGGAAAGGGGCCCTGGGCAAAACAGCAAGTGGGTGAGGCGGTCCGGGGAGGGGAGGAGTGCGGGGCTGTGGAGCGAGAGCGCGGTGGACCGAAGTCCTGGAGGACCGCAGCGCCAGTGTAGGCCTTGGCGAGCCAGAGCCCGTAGATGGAAGGAGACTTCCACATCAGGTAGGAAGGTGGAAATGGCCAAACTCCAGGCATAAGGTCTGTCCAGGGGCCTGTGTGCTCCGAGGGTGGAAGGTAGGTTTAGGGGGTGGTGGGACTTAAGGCTATGTAGGTACCCTGCGGCCAAGTCATTAAAGGCTTTGAATGCTGGGAAGAGGAATTTGGATTTGGCCTTGCAGGTGGCATAGATGGCCTCTGAGCAAGAAAAGTAGTGACTGACTTAAACGCGGGATTATCGTGTCCAACATTTACTGCTTGCCGTTCTGTCTTTGTCAAGGAATTAGGCATGGATATGCTAATTTTTATAGTCATTTAACATTGTGTAACTGCACTTATCAAACGATTAAATGTTGGATGTTTAAAAATAGTGAAGTTAAGAAATCTGATTCAATATTTGATTTAAAACCCAAAGTGAGGTTATCAAGATTAATTACATGGCATTGTCCTGCTTTTATGCCCTTTTTCTCACAGTGACTTGAGTGAATTCTGTTCCTAGTGCCTCAGTTTTGTATCAGCACAACACTTCTAGTTCCCCCTCCCTCATCTTATGGTCTTTATTTTTAACCTTAACTTTTTTCTGTGCAGCCTTTTAAACTGCCCTATAAATCCTAAGCCAAGTAAGAACATTTCTTGGAGTGGGGTATTGGGCTGTAGTATACAAAGACAAATAACCCAGTTTTAAATATATATTAGGTTACTTATCTTCTGTGCACATGTGTGTCACTATGGAGTTTCTGTGTTTAGCCTGTGGCTGATAGGAAGCTAAAGTTGTTTTATTCACAATAGTATTTATATAACAGCACTTGTTAGTCTGATATTTACAATGGTATTTGATACTTGTCTCAGAAACTGACACTAATTCTATCGTGATCTTTATAATTTATCTTGGCCAAAGGCAATTCCAAGAATTAGGATCTTAATAGTTTATTTTAAAGATTTTTAAATCCTGCAGTTGTCTTTGGCCCCAAACAAGAAAATCTGGGTCAGTTAATTAAAAAAAAAAGAAAATGATTTACTACCTTGGGCCCTGCTGCTTTCTCCTATGCTGTTTCAGTCCAGCCCTACCTCAGTCCCAGCAGCTTTTGCCTTCATTCTTTCTTTGCTCTGCTGGGCATCTTTAGAGGAAAACTTCACACCAACTTCCTCTACCATAAATTCTCTCCTTCCTTCAACTCTACACTTCTCTTTGCCAATGTACACCACTACTTCTTCATTGATTTTTTTTTTTAAGCTTACTTACAGCCCTTTCTGGCTCTTTTCCATCTTTAACACTATCTTGTTGAAATCTCTTTTTCCTCCTTTCTGTTTGGTAAGGCCTTAGATTTCTAAAAGATTGGATTTTATTTATTTGTTCTGCATGATCTGTCTTCCTTCCTCTTCTCTCACCTTTTTTCTGATTTGGGGCTGTTTGAAAATCCTGTTATGCTTGCTTTAACCAACACTTCAACCTTCCCCTTGTGATTAAGCATTCTTCCGCTAGGCACAGCAGAAAAGTTATGTTTCCACTATTTTTCCTACAAGAAAAGAAGTTTTCAAATTTATATCTACTTCAGCCTCTTTCCAGCGTTTTGTACCCAGAAGCATGATGTGGTCAATTATAAAGTCCATTGAGTGACTCCACATAAGCTTGATATCGTGCTAGGCCTTGAATAGTGAATTTCACAATCCTGGTGCCAGTTTCCTCAGTGATTGGCAACAATAGATGTTATCGCGTGTGTGTGTGTGGCTTCTCTTGTGTACATGTATATGCTAAAGTGCACAGATAATGTAACAAGTCAGTATATGCGTATGAATATATGTTCGGTATATTACATTATAATCAAGCTAAGTACATTTTGGGGTGGAAGAGGAGGATGGGTAAGTTGGTAGCTAGGATAGAAGGTTAAGAGATTACATCATCCTTTGGGATTCTGTATTCAGATGAGAAAGATGAGTTCCATTCCTATGCAGACCAGATCACATGAACGGGGCTGATTTTCAGGAGTTGTGAGAGATGACAAATAAGGGCTTGGTGAATGGCAGGAGGATGGGATGGAGGGACCAGAGTCCTAAGAACATTCCTCTACTCAGCCCGGTACTCTCTCTGGCAGAGAATAGAAAAGACTGTGTGGTGTAGTAGTGATTTCAACTATGATCAAGTTTCCATTAATAACCCGTATTGAAGTTTTCTACTGTGTCTCTGTGCCATTGGAACCATAAGAATGGCTAACCATTCTTAACCATTCATTGTTAAGAATTGCCAGTCTTAACATGTTCTTATAATTTTATTCTCCTCACAAATTATTACATTCATGGTAGCCTCTACCACCAGCAATTAACCCCTAGCTAACTGCCATTCATTTTGACTAAATTATCTATCTGCTTATGTATTTTCATTGTTCCTGCCTACTCTACAATCTATGGCAGTAGTGACTTTTCAAATTCTACTTATGACTGTCACTTTTATCTTATTTATAAATTGCTCTTAATTTTATAGACTCAAAACTAGATACTTAGAAAGGCATCTAGTTCTTTGTTCTCTCTGAAAGATGATCAAGTTGGTCTTTGCTTGCCTCGCTATATTGCATAAATTGGGTTACTTCCTGCGATCAGAGGCTGCCCCTTCTACTGTTGTCTGGGTCTAGGGCCTAGAGCGTTGTGAAGCTGAAATCTGACTGCTTGTAGCATCTCATTTTCCCCCTTAGTTCTTCTCTTTGAAATGATATGGAAGAAATTGACTTGCTTTTCAGTGTGGCAGCTCTTTAAAGCTTTGAAAAGCATTTGTTTTTTGTTAGCTATTTGTCTAAGCTTTTTTCTTTGGTACTGTCCAATAGAACTTTCTGCGATGATGGAAATTTTCTCTACCTGTACTGGATATCAGTAGCCGCTAGTCACATATGGCTTTTGAGCACTTGAAATATGGTGAGTGTGACTAAGGAATGGAATTTTAAATTCTAGTTAATTTAAATGTAAATAGCCCCATGATGTGAGTGACTGTTGTATTAGTATAGCTCTAAACTCAGAGTTAGGATGTTGTCATATTGCTGTCTTTTGTCTGCTCTAGAAATCTTATGGTCACTCCAAAAAATGGCAAAAATGTGTGTAACTGGACTCTTGGTCTGCCTAAAGGCCAGGCTTCTATGTTGTCACGACTGAGGAAAAAAACACAATCCCAAAGCCCTGATGAGTAATGTCAGTTTTTATTGAAAGGGTAGAAGATGAAGGTTAGAATCTCATCTCTCATACCCCAAAAGCAAAGCTTAAAAAAAAAATTCCTCAGGGCACCTGAGTGGCTCAGTCAGTTAAGCATCCAACTCTTGATTTCACCTCTGGTCATGATCTCATGGTTTGTGAGATCAAGCCCTGCCCTGACAGCACAGCGTGAAGCCTACTTGGGATTCTCTCTCTCTTCCCCTCCCTCTGCTCCTCCCCTGCTCATGCTCACTCTTTCTCTCTCAAAATAAATAAACATTAAGAAAGTTGGGGGGGGCGGGGAGAGGGAAATCCTCATTTAATCTCTTTCTCGAAGAGAAAGAGTCCTTAAAGTCCCTCTCCCTCAAGTGGCTAACAAATCTCTCCCTTCTCTTTTCCCTTCTTTCCCCAAAACATATTTTCTCCTCTTCTCTGAACCTTATTCCTCTATTCTCTTGGAGTACCGCCCTCTTCTTTGAGAAGAGTTCTTAGCTGTGCTCCTCTTCAACTTCCTTTCCCTTCCCTTTTAGTATGTCTGCTTGGGAAAATCAAGGAACTTTTCCCCTACCTATCTTTCTAGGGGCAGGGCTCGGGAGTGGGAGATTAGGGCTAGGTCATAATTTTTGTTTTTTTCCTTTCTCACCTAATTCCTGACCTCCTTCTAGGAGTCCTCTTGTTTTCTTGTCATTGCTGAGGAGTTTTTATTTAGCACACTTTTATAGAAGGATCTCTGTTGTCTTCTTTCATTCCATATCTATGCTTGACACATCCTAATAAAACTCCTCTTCGCAGTTCCTTTATCCATCATTTTTCTTTTTTCTTCTTTCCTTGTTTCTTTTTTTTGATTTATGTTATTTTTAATAGATTTATCTTCTCTTTACCAATATTTTACATATGGAGGGACTGTATCCATTGAGGGAGTGGCATTCTTTTCCCACTTTTGTCACCCAATGCCTTGTCCTCCTTTGATTTCCTCTTTGGCCTACTGTCATTGTCCATACCTACCTCTGTTTATTATCTTTTTTTTAAATGTTTTATTTATTTTTGAGAGAGAGAGAGAGAGAGAGAGAGAAACAGAGTGAGCAGGGGAGGGCTAGAGAGATAGGGAGACACAGGATCTGAAGACAGGTTCCAGGCTCTGAGCTGTCAGCACAGAGCCTGATGTGGGGCTCAAACCTACGAACTGCTAGATCATGACCTGAGGCGAAGCCAGATGCTCATCCGACTGAGCCACCCAGGCTCCCTCCTTTATTATATTTTCTAATCTCCTCCTTATCCATATCTTTAATAACATTTATGATTTTTTTAAAATGATTTTTGGCGTCTCATTTTATCCAGAGGACCTCACATAATTCTCCATGCTGTGACCTAAAACTGTGTATGTAGCATTGATTTCTGGGATTGGAGGTGGTGGGGTTGGGGGGCAGAATATCCTTAACCATGGCGCTGGTGTTTTGGGCTGGATGATCCAACAACCGTTGGGGGGCAGTCCTGTGAACTGTGGGATGTTTAGCAGCATCCCTGACCTCCACTGTGACCACCAGAAATATCTCCATCGTTGCCAAATGTCCCCCTGCAGGGCAAAATCCACCCCTACCCTCCCCGCCTATGTCGAGAACAACTATGCTGGAATATGGGCTTTCTGAAATGGATGGGTGGTTGTACGTTTTCGCTCCAGCTGCTGATTTGTTTTCTTAGCCAGGGTTTTCAAAAGTGCAGTCTTTGTCTTGGTAGGAGGTAGCTTCTTAAAATTGCAGGTTTCTGAGCTCATCTTACACCTATTGAATCAGAAACATTGGAAGTGGAATCTGTAAATCTGATTTTTACAAGACACAGCCCCCTCTTTCCTAACCAGGTAATTCTTTTGCCCCAGGCTTGACCCTCCTGTGGCGTAACTTCTGCATTACCCACATTTTTTCCTGCAAATCTTGCTGGTGCTCCAGCTTTGCTTCCGCTGTTGGCCCCATGATGCCAACACAAATAAGGAGGCCTCAGGTTACCGGGACAACTGGAGCACAGGAAACCGTAAAGGCTCTGAGCTCCTACACGCATCGTGGACTGTGGCTCTGCTGGCTTGATTTCTCCTTAGGGGCTCAGTCATACTTTCTTCTCCCCATTCCCAAACTACCCAGACTGGTGGATACCCAGGCCCAATCCACAGACCCTAATTTTACAGACCTGGTGGTGGAATATACAATGGGTGGAATGGAGAAGGGTGAATGAAGCTTTCTTACTCATACCACTGATATTCCGTATCTAGTCACCTGAGAGTTGATGTGATTACAGGCTTTGGAATCAGGGTGCATAATATTCTGTCTATTATTTATAGTTGCTTCAGTGGACCTTGAGTCGTGGGTATTTTGGATCCCTGGATAGATGTTTTCACAATTAGCTTTCAGTCAAAAGATTTAGCCCATCTTCTTATAAACTGAGGACAGCTAATGTTTAGCAAGAAAAGCATAGTTGCCAGATGAGTTTGAGTTTTATTTACATTTCATTATAAAGCTAGTCGTTTGTTTTAAGGAAGATCATCTGGTTTGATTAAGTCTCTACAGCCATGAATAAATGAAAATGTAATTGCACATCTGAGCACTTAGATGCTTGGTAAATGTTAACTCGATCCAGAGCTGGAGCAGGCCACATCTATGGAGCATCATGGCGGGTCAGAGCATGAGGGAGTAAAGGGTGATAAGGCTGACTTGATAGCTCTTTTCAAGTAGTTGAAGGATTCTCCTGTGGAGGAGGGGTTAGATTTACTTGCTTTCATTCCAGAAGGTAGAATAAGCACCTTTATTTCAGATGACAGTGATAGAGGGACAGACTTTAGTTCAGTAAGGGAGAATGTTTGATTAATTGGCTGACCTCAAATTGGAATGAGCGGAATTGTTAGTGAATTATTTCTGACGGTATTGTTTTTCTGGAGGTTAAAGTACTGCTTGCGCAAGGTTTGGATGCGATTTGAGATATTAAATTGAGTTTGGCTTGGAAGGGAAAGCAGGCAAATTTATTGGAGGTCAATTTACCCTTTCTATTACATGATTCTGTGGCAACTCTTAAAGTCATTACTGTTTTCCTAGGCACCTCTGCCAAGTTCACCCCCGAGTCATTGAATATTAGAGTTGGTAGTAGAGTCTTCAGAAGTTTCTCAGATGTTGTTCTCTAGTCCACCAGAGATATCTCCAGAATGTTGCAGAGGTGGCCGAGGGAGGTGAGATGAAGGACAGCTGAGGCTCTGAGCCCTGTCCCCAGGCTCCAGCCAGAACAGTCTTGCCTTTTCCCCCCTGGAACAAAAAAGGGTTCTACTGGAAAATAAATTGTAAAAGCCCTGATAGTCTAAGTTCTTCATTTTCCTGACCGAGAAGCTAAGATATGGAGCAGTGTCTTGCCAGAAGTCACACAGCCAGTACATTTCAGAGTTGGAATTCAAATTTAGCTCTTCTAAGTCCAGTCTTCAAATCTACTAGTCTAACTTCTTATAATTCAGTGAAAGGTTCTCTCCACTTCTCTGGCTCCACTGTAATCCAGAATTTTATTTCTTCAGATCGATCCCCTTTTAGCCACAAAACTAGTCCCCCTGGTATCCAATCTTTCCTTTTTCTGGTCTATGTTATATTCACGGTTGCCATGTTATTCTTCTTGAAGCATTGTCTTTATCATGAGGTTTCCCTGCCGAAGAACCTTCTCTGTTTTGCCTAGAAGGACTTTTCAGCGTGACACATTGTTAGTATTCTTTAGGATCCTCATTGTTCAACTAGCTGAACTTCTGCCCAAATCCATCCTGTTATGGGTAATGAAGGGGCTATAAAATAGTGAGATTAATTAAGTTCCACCCTACTTCTAGATACCACTTTTGACCGGATTTTTGTATAGAGAGGTTTTTTTTAATGTTTATTTACTTCTGAGAGAGAGAGAGAGAGAGAGAGAGAGCGAGCAAGCGAGCAAGCTCACACCAGCAGGGGAGGGACAGAGAGACAGGGAGCCACAGAATTCAAAGCAGGTTCCAGGCTCTGAGCTGTCAGCACAGAGCCTGATGCGGGGCTCAAACTCACGAACTGTGAGATCATGAACTGAGCTGAAGTCGGATGCTTAACTGACTGAGCCACCCAGGGCCCCCCTATTTGTTTTTGAATTTACATCCAAAGTTAGTTGGTATATAGTGCAACAATGATTTCAGGCGTAAATTCCTTAATGCCTCTTACCGTTTGGCCCATCCCCACTCCCACAACCCCTCCAGCAACCCTCTGTTGGTTCTCTATGTTTAAGAGTCTCTTATGTTTTGTCCCCCTCCCTGTTTTTATATTATTTTGTGTGGAGAGTTTTAATCAGGCATGATGAGAAGATGCAAAAGAAATAGATTACAGCTCCTACAAAGCAAGTTGCACAGCAATATGTATAATATACAATTTATATGACACATACATGTATTTGTTTACAAACAAGAATGAGATGTCTAGAAAGTGTCTGGAAGAAAATTCACCAAACTGATAATAGACTTTTTTTTTTTAGTGTATTTTTTGAGATATAGGGTAAGCAGGGGAGGGGCAGAGAGAGGGAAACAAAGAATCCCAAGCATGCTCCACACTGCCAACGCAGAGCTTGATGTGGGGCTGTGAGATTATGACCTGAGCTGAAACCAAGAGTCAGATGCCAGCCAACTAAGCCACCAAGGCACCCCTATAACAGACATTGACTGTAAGGAAGGAGATTGAAAACCAATGGTGGGTAGCAGAGGAAGAGGGGACTTAAAAGATTTATTTCTCCACGGAGGAGAGCCTCACCGTATGGAAGGGAGACCTAAGAACCAGGCTTGGAACTGACAGAGAAGGAACTGCTCAACTGTCTTGCTTGGTTTCGATGGAGGGAGGGAAAGCTTGATTTTACTTTCCGAACGAATATGTATGTGCACACAACGGGAGAGTTAGTTACCTGAAATGACGTAAGAGTACTCTTAGGAAGTGGACGTGGATGCTGGGAACTAGGAATGACATATGTCCACTGAATTCATCACCCTTCCCCTCATTTCTTTTCTTCTTCTTTTTTTTTTTTTGAGAGAGAGAGAGAGAGAGAGCACAAGTGGGGAGGAACAGAGAGAGGGAGAGAAAGAATCCAAAGCAGGCTCCACACTGTCAGCACAGAGCACAATATGTGCTTGAACTCACAAACTGCAAGATCATGACTTGAGCCGAAATCAAGAGTCAGATACAACCAACTGAGCCACTCAGGCACCCTTCTCCCCGCCCTGCCCATTTGTTATATACACCTCCATTCTAGACCTTTCTTTACTTTTGGCTTAATTCAAGTCCTGTGGTGTGGTTTGAACATTTACTAGGGATTGAGGTGCGACGAGTTAAGAGGATGAGAGCGTAAGATAGGGGAGGTAGAGAGGGCAGATGGCGGGTTTTATTTTTGCTTTGTGTCCTTCTTTTGCTTACATGAAAGCTGTTTCGGTGCCTAACCATTCCAAAAGTGATCATAGGGGTGCCTGTGTGTCTCAGTCGATTGAGCAGCTGACCCTTAATTTCGGCTCAGGTCATATCATAATCTCACGGTCATGGGATCAAGCCCCATGTCAGGCTTTGCACTGAGTGTAGAGCCTGTTTAGAATTCTTTCTCTCCCTCTCCCTCTCCCTCCCCCTTCACACATGCTCTCTCATTCTCTCTCAAAATAAACTTAAAAAAAAAAATAGGGGCATCTGGGTAGCCCAGTCTGTTGAGTGGTTGTGTGTCTGACTTCAACTCAGGTCATGATCTTGCAATTCCTGAGTTCAAGTCCCACATCAGACTCATTGTTGTCAGTGTAGAGCCCACTTTGGATCCTCTGTCCCCCTCTCTCTGTCCCTCCCCTGCTTGTACTCTTTCAGAAATAAACAAATGAAAATGAAAGTGATCATAATAAACATTCATAAATCAAGTTACAAATAAACATATCCATCTGACTGTTTTAACAACCTGCCTATGGTTGCCAATTTTTCCCCTATGCCATACATATAGAAGGTGGCCAGGGAAGCATTTCTGCTAATCTGTGTGTGTGTGTGTGTGTGTGTGTGTGTGTGTGTGTGTGTGGTGTGTTCCTGACAACACACATGCCATGATTCTCCACCCTCTCTGGAAGGTCCAGTCCACAATCAGAGTATGTATTAGAAGTGTTTCATTTCCCTACAGTGGGAATTATTTACTTCTGAAACATTAACCTTCTGACAAAAAATAGCTTTGGGGCACCTGGGTTACTTGGTCAGGTATCTTACTTTGGTTCAGGTCATGATCTCACGGATTGTGGGTTTGAGCCCCACGTTGGGCTCCGCGCTGACAGCTTGCAGTCACATGTTCTACCACTGAGCTATACCCCCATGTGCTGACAGCTTGGAGTCTGGAACCTACTTCGGATTCTCTGTCTCCCTTTCTCCCTGCCCCTCCCTGCATGTGCTTATCTCTCAAAAATAAATACATAAACACAAAAAAGTAGCTTTCTTCAACTGTTACCCTTGCTTAGGCTTGATTTTTTATTTTTAT
Source organism: Suricata suricatta (assembly GCF_006229205.1). Taxonomy (NCBI): domain Eukaryota; kingdom Metazoa; phylum Chordata; class Mammalia; order Carnivora; family Herpestidae; genus Suricata; species Suricata suricatta. Next base: position 35,638,804 of record NC_043712.1, on the reverse strand, counting down.
TTTTTTAAGTAAATCTATTTCATTCATTCATTCATTCATTCATTCATTCATTCATTCAGAGAGAGGGCACAAGTGAGCAAGGGGCAGAGAGTGAGAGAGAATCCCAGGAGGGACAAAGAGAAGCAGGGCTTACTCAAATGGACTCGTGCTCACCCAGAGTGGGGCTCAAGCTTACCTGATGTGGGACTCGAAACATGAACTGTGAGATCATCACCTGAGCCAAAGTCAGATGCTTAATGCTGAGCTACCCAGGCACCCTAAGCCTGATTTTTAAATTATTATTAAAAATTTTTTTATAATATTTATTTATTTATTTTCTAGAGAGTGATAGAGCACAAGTCAGGGAAGGGGCAGAGAGAGAGGGAGAGACAGAATCTGAAGCAGGTTCCAGGCTCTGAGCTGTCAGCACAGAGCCCGATGACGGGCTCGGACCTATGAACCATGAGATCATGACCTGAGCCAAAGTCGGATGCTTAACCAACTGAGGCATCTAGGTGTCCCACCAGAAGTCTGATTTTTTAAAAATTAGGTTAATCAGGAGAGGGTGTGCAAATTCACTAACTTATGTGAATTAGAAAACAAATTCTAAGGTACTATATTTGCCCTGGACAAAGAATTCATTTCTCTTGTATGTTTCAGAAGGCTGATGGGTAAAGGATAATTCTATACTGCATATGGGCTGCTCTGTAATTATTTGCTGGCCAGCCATTATTGGTAACAAAAAAGACTTTAATTCCTTAACTGTTGAATTATTTTTTCAACTTTATGAAAATATAATTTACAAGCAAGATGACATATGTGTTTTAAGTGTGCAATGTAGGTGTTTGCACTATATAATCATCTTCCAGGACTAGAAATTTGTTACCCCACCTCCGCCACACAAATTCCCTTTGCAGTCTCCCCTCACCCTACCCCAGACATCCACTGACTATATTTCTATCACTGTAGATTAGTTTTACCTATTGTAGAGCTTCATATAAATGGAATCATAAAGTATGTGTCTTGTTCTAAGCTTTGTTAATTCGGCATTATGTTTTTCATATTTATTCATGTTTTTGTGTATATCTATAGTCTATCCCTTTTTATTGCTGAGTACTATTCCATTGTTGGATACACCACAATTACTTTCCCACCATTTAATGATACTGAGTTTGTGCATTCACCTGCTGATGGACATTTAGTTTGCTTTCCACTTTTTAAAAAAAGTTTATTCAATTGGAGGAAGAAAGCGAGTGTGTGCATGCATGCATACATGTGCAAGTTAAGGGAGGATGGCGAGAGAAGGAGAGAGAGAGTCCAAGAAGGCTCTGTGCTGCAGAACGGAGCTGATGGAGGGCTGGTCTCACCAATGATGAGATCATGACCTGAGCCAAAAATCAAGAGTCGGAGGCGTAACTGACTGAGCCACCCAGGTGCCCCTGTTTTCCACTCTTTGGAAGCTGCAGTGAACATTCATATACAAGTCTTTCTATGGACATGTATTTGCATTTTTCTTGGATAAATTCTTAGTAGTGAAATCTTAGGTCTTGTAAGTGAATATTTAACCTGGTAAAGAAAAAATGTGCCAAACGGTTTTTCCAAAATGCCTGTACAGCTTACGCTTACCAGCGCTGTAGAGAGTTCCAGGTGCTCTGCATTCATCAGACTTGGTGCTGTCAGGTTTTTTTTTTTTAATGTTGATTTACTTATTTTGGGAGAGAGGGAGAGAGAGAATCCCAAGCAGACTCTGCGCTGATAGTGAGATCATGACTTGAGCTGAAATCAAGAGTTGGATGCTTGGGAATGTAAACTGGTGCAGCTGCTCTGGAAAACAGTGTGGAGGTTCCTCAAAAAACTATCCATAGAACTCTCCTATGACCCAGCAATAGCACTGCTGGGGATCTACCCAAGGGATACAGAAGTGCTGATGCATAGGGGCACATGTACCCCAATGTTCATAGCAGCACTTTCTACAATAGCCAAATCATGGAAAGAGCCTAAATGTCCATCACCTGATGAATGGATCAAGAAGATGTGGTGTATATTATACAATGGAGTACTACGTGGCAATGAGAAACAATGAGATATGGCCATTTGTAGGAAAGTGGATGGACCTTGAGGTTGTCATGCTAAGTGAAATAAGTCAGGCAGAGAAGGACAGATACCATATGTTTTCACTCATAGTTCTAACAGGAGAAATCTAACAGGAGACCATGGGAAGGGGGGAAAAGAGTTAGGGAGAGGGAGGGAGGCAAATCATGAGAGACTCTTGAACACTGACAACAAACTGAGGGCTGAAGAGGGAGGGGGAAAGGGGAAGAGGGGTGATGGTCATGGAGGAGGGCACTTGTGGGGAAGAGCACTGGATGTTATATGGAAACCAACTTGACAATGAACTATTAAAAAAAAAGAGTTGGATACTTAATGAACTGAGCCACCCAGGTGCCCCTAGTATTGTCAGTGTTTAAAATCATTCTATTAAAAAATTTCTTAATGTTTATTTATTTTTGAGAGAGAGAGAGAGAGAGAGAGAGAGAGAGAGAGAGAGAAAGAGAATGTGTGTGCAAGTGGGGGAGAGGCAGAGAGAGAAGGAGACAGAATCTAAAGCAGGCTCTGTGCTGTCAGTGCAGAGCCCAGCATGGGGCTTGAACTCACAGACTGTGAGATCGTGACCTGAAGTTGGATGCTCAACCAGCTGAGCCACCCAGGCACTGCAAGGTTTGTAGTGATATCTCATTGTGGTTTTATTTTGCATTTCCCTGGCAATTAATGATACTGGACATCTTTTCATGTGCTTATTTGCCACCTATATCTCATATTTGGTGAAGTCTATTTAAATCTTTTGCCTATTTAAAACATTAGTATGTTGGTCTTGTTGTAAGAGTTCTTTATATATTCAGAATATAAGTGAGCATGTGACTTGTGAGTATATGAATAGAAAATATTCCCCCTAGTCAGTGGCTTGCCTGTTTTTTTGTATGGTGTCTTTTGAACAGCAGAAGTTTTAAATTTTGGTGAAGTCTAATTTCTTACTTTTTTTTCTTTTACAGTTAGTCCTTTTTGTGCCCTGCATAAGAAATCTTTGCTTATACCAAAATCACAGATTTTCTCCTGTCTTTTCTGCTATATCTAGACATTTTATAGTTTTAACTTCTATACCTAGGTCTTTTTGTGCTTATTATCCATTTTGACCACTACCTTAGCCTTTCCTCACTGCAGAACAGATACAGTAGGCAAGGAAGAATCTGAAATGAAGGTGATTACCTCTCAGAAAAGGATATATTATAGAATAGATATTAAACATTTGTTCTATGTATTGTCTTCATGTAATTTTATTAACTTTTTATGTTTATTTTTGAGAGCATATACTTGCATGTGGGCACATGAGCGGGGCAGGGGCAGGGACAGAGAGAGACAGAGGATCTGAAGTGGGCTCCATCCAGCTGCACACTGACAGCACAGAGCCCGATGTGGGGCTCGAACTCACGGACTGTTGAGATCAATACCTGAGGTGACGTCTGATGCTTAACCAACTGAGCCACCCAGGTGCACCTGGTATTTATTAAGTATTAGCTATTCATCAGTAAAATATATATCTGTCACCTACTGTGAGTCAGGCGCTGGAGATACAGTAATGAGCATACTAGATAGTGTCCTTGATCCATGGAATTTACATTTTAAGGGGAGAAGTTATGTTTTAGTGAGCATTCATTGGATACATAGGAAAGTCAAGAAAATGTTTTTGGCTCTGTCTGTGATTCCTCAATTGGGACAAGAATTTGATATCCTTGGCAATCTATTTCATTTTACTATATGATAGACCAGTAACCACGTTCCACAAAGGGCCACTGATCTATAGAGAAAAGAGAATTGGCTGCATATGGCCAGCTCTGTTGGAATATAGGAAGTAGTGTAATTGTACAGGATAGAAAAATCACAGTAAGTGATTTCATGCTCCTTGTCACTGTTGAGATATGGGAACCAGACTTTGGTTTATACAAAGCAGTTTGGTTTTGTCTCCAGTCCTATTTTTGGTAATATCTTTCTGCCAAAAGAATTCACTGTTAGGGCACCTGCGTGGCTCAGTTGAGTGAGCGATCGACTTCGGCTCAGGTCATGATCTCATAGTTCGTGAGTTCGAGCCCTGAGTCGGGCTCTGTGCTGACAGTTCAGAGTCTGAAGCTCGCTTTGGATTCTATGTCTCCCTATCTCTCTGCCCTTCCCCCACTTGCAATCTCCCTCTCTCTCTCACAAATAAATAAACTTAAAAAAAATTTTTTTTAAAAAGGAGTTCACTGTTAGTATCATCATAGAACTCCTAGCCAGAGAACTGGATATCTCCTATAACTAACTGATCATATGTTCCCTAAACCCAGTCATACTTAAAAAATTTTTTTTAAATGTTTTTTATTTATTCTTGAGAGACAGAGAGAGACAGCGCGAGCAGGGGAGGGTCAGAGAGGGAGACACAGAACCCGAAGCAGGCTCCAGACTCTGAGCTAGCTGTCAGCACAGAGCCCGATGTGGGGCTCGAACCCACAAACTGTGAGATCATCACCTGAGCCAAAGCCAGACGCTCAACCGACTGAGCCACCCAGGCACCCCAGCCAGTCGTACTTTATTTGTGTTAATGATACCACCATTCTACAAACTACCTCAATTATCAGTAATAAGTGTTTTTTATTATTAACATTAATAAACTAATAAAATGTTAATAACCAAATAATAAGTGGTGTTAATACAGAGCAGGATGAGATCACTATGGCTGAGGTTGACCTTTATAGAAGAAAGAAAGATTGAACTAGTTCTGAAAGATGAGTAAGATTTCAATAGATACAAAGAGGGCAGATTGATTTGGATTAATGGATTTGAGAAAGAAGAGAGTAAGGATCAGTACATATGGTATTCATGGTTTGACTCCCCTATCTATCTATAGTGGACATCATTTTTAAAAAACTTTTTCTTTATTTTTGAGAGACAGCATGAATGGGGGAGGGGCAGAGAGAGAAGGAGACACAGAATCTGAAACAGGTTCCAGGCTCTGAGCTGTTAGCACAGAGCCTGATGTGGGGCTCGAACCATCAAACCATGAGATCATGACCTGTGCCAAAGTTGGACCCTTAACCAACTGAGCCACTCAGGCGCCCCTATAGTGGACATCATTAATCCATCATATTACTCATTCTTGCTGGTAAGACTGGAACTAGATAGTGGGAATAGAAATGTAGACATTAAATGGAGAGATAGTTTGAAAGAGGTATCAGTGAGACTTTGTAAAAATGTCTGACCTGGGAGGTCGAGATATGGTGCATTTCTCGGGTACAGTAAGTAGGGAAGTCCTCGGTGCAGAGATTATGAAGAGTTTCTGTTGCATCTGTGCTGCATGTACAAGCGCCTGGTTATGGCATCATAACCAGACTCAGAAAAACAGTGCCAAGGGAAGACAGTACAATTTAATCTATCCACTGTTCTGGAGATCTGGCAAGCCAGAGGCTCACTTGCTCTAGGAGTCCCAACTTTTTCTTGCTGCCACAATGTCCCCTTCTCCTCATACATCCAAATTCATCTCAGAGAAGTGGGAGAGAAGTGGCTAAGAGACCAAGCGATTTTTGTTCAAGAGAGTCTGAGCAGTATCTTAAAGATTATTGAAATGATCAGATCTGACTATTTTAAACTGGTTGGGCACCTCTGAAGGATGTGGTATCACCAACTGTGAAGATGTATAAAACCTTCATGTGAGTAGAGGGTGCCAGTCAGCTCCTCCACTGAGTTTGATGAGGTAAGGCAGGACTGGATATGGAATGATGCAGGCCTGTGTACCTGTTGCCCACACGGGCTGACTGGGCCCGTCTAGGTAGGTTAGGATAGATGCCAGGGGCATGTGGCCTACCTGATCGTAGTTCGGGGCCCTCAGCTGCAGGGGGACTGTTTACCCATGTCTGCCTGCCTCATGACCACCAGTGTCCCAGTCCCGGCTGCACTCATTGCCAAGACAAGCCTTTGGTTGAAACACATCTATTACCTGTGGCCTTGTCAAACCTGTGAGGACAGATTCTTGTGGTCTGCTATTTCCCTCATCATCCACCTTTTATCTCTCCTCATCCTAAGGAACCCATTTTTTTTAGGAACCCATTGGGCGATTCAAATTACCTAGATCTTGTCATTTGCTCATTTTTAAAAATTTGTTCTGATATTGAGAGTCTGTTATACCATACACTGTCCTAGGCACTGAGGATACAGCATTTTGTAGAGCAAAGGGAATAAACACAAATACATATAATATAGTCTGAAGAGCATTAAGTTTAAAAAACATTACAGAGGGAGGTGCCTGGGTGGCTCAGTCAGTTAAGCATCTGACTCCTGATTTTAGGTCAGGGTATGATCTCACAGTTCATGAGATTGAGCCCCGAGTGGGTTCCAGTGTGGACCCTGTTTGGGATTCTCTCTCTCTCCCTCCCTCTCTCTCTCTCTAAATAAATGATAAATAAACATTTTAAAATATTATGGAAAAAAATGTTATGGAGAAAGCACAGAGTATTATTGGACTATACATATTTTGGGGGACCTTGTCTATAAAGGAAGTAGTGATTTTTACAGAACGACCTTACTGATTTTGAGGTGATCATGTGAAAGGTGGAAAAAGTGTTTCTGTAAAGGGAACAGTATGTGCAAAGGTGAGAGAATGGAAAGGAATGAAAGAAGTTCAGGGTATCTGGAGCATAAAGAGGGGGTGGGATGTGAGGTGAGATGAGGCTGAAGAGGAAGGCAGGGGATAGATCAAGGAGCACCTTGAAATCCACGATAGGTGTTTGTAGTTCATCCTTTAAAGGGGAGGCCAGTTGTGCCTGGATGGCTTAGTCAGTTGAGCATCCGACTCTTGGTTTTAGCTTAGGTCATGATCTCACGGTTTGTGAGATTCAGCCCTGCATTGGGCTCCTCGCTGACGGTGTGAAACCTGATTGGGATTCTCTCTCTCTCCCTCTCTCTGTCCACCCCCACCCCCTGCTCCTTCCCCTGCTCACTCTCTCTATCAAAAATAAATAAAATAAATAAGCTTAAAACAATTAAAGGGGATACCAGTTAAGGGTTTTACACAGAGGAGTGACTTGGCCAACACTGCATTATGACTGTTTTGTAGACAGATTGGAGAGGACCAACACTGGAGTCTGGGAAACAAGTTAAAGGACAGCTACATTGGTTCAGGTGAAAGATGATAGTGGTTTGCACCATGTGGGGTAGCACAGTGGAGAATCACATAGATTTGAGGACATATTTTGGAGGTATATTCAGCAAGACTTAGATGTGGACATTGAGGGAGATGAGAATTCAGGGATGACTTTGAGGTTTTGAGCTTCAGCATGTAGTTGGATCATGGTGCCAGTTACTGAACCAGAGAACTTTGGTGTGGGAAGATATTTGGGGGGAAAATCATGTGTCTGATTTTGGACATTGAATTTGAAGTGCTTGCAAGTCCATCAAGTGAAGAGGTCCAGTAAGCAATTGAATATATTAATTTGGAGGTGACAGAAATGGATTGGCAGTCCCTGCTTGGCATATAGGAATAGTTATTGGAGTTATGCATGGGTGCCAGAGTCCTGCTGTGACCGGTCCAGGGGAATCCCAAAGGAGGACTGGCGGCGCGAAGGAATGGACACAGACAGCTCAGGTGAGCCCGTCTGGGCAGTTTATTGATTCTTCAGCAAGCTTATATATGCTTTCTACTTCCTATATGTTTGCGTCAAGCTATTGTTTTTACTCTCAGAAAGTTCTCAGGGAATTCATCCGTGAGAAAAATTTCTGGTTGTTTCCTTGAGTCACTGCTTTTCTACTTAAAAGAATTAATCTTTAATCTTACTATTTCTATGCCTGACAAGCTAGAGGGCTAGTTATTTTTTTATATTATTATTCCAATTGTTTGAGCCAAAACTGGTAGAGCTAACTGAAACTGGTAGAGCCTATTCTTTAGAGAAATTGGAGCATGACTGCTTTCTTGGTAACTGCCCACTGTAACCTTCTACAGGGGCATGTTTTTCTTCAAAGTGCCCTTAATGATTAACTGCATTGTGCCTGGGTGGCTCAGTCAGTTAAACATCTGACTCCTGATTTTAGGTCAGGTCATGATCTCACAGTTCATGAGATTGAGCCCCGAGTGGGTTCCAGTGTGGACCCTGCTTGGGATTCTCTCCCTCCCTCCCTCTCTCTCTCTAAATAAATGATAAATAAACATTGAAAAGTATTATGGAGAAAGCACAGAGTATTATTGGACTATACATATTTTGGCATGTCTATGGTCAGGCATAGAAATAGTAAGATTAAAGATTAATTCTTTGAAGTAGAAAAGCAGTGACGCAAGATTGCTAAGTTACAGGGAGGCCCAGTAAGAAAAGTTTGAGCTGATTGAATAAGCTGATTGATTAGAAGGGGTATCGGTAGCTTCGCTTCCAGAGAACTGCTTTGCTGTCTTCTCTTGTCAGCCCCCTGGGCTTTGCCATTAGGTGGGTGATGAAGGTTGGCTCCTGACATCTCCCCTTTTTTTATTCTGTAAATTTGTAGACTATATATCGGTGACTGGAAAGACCCAATAAGAAAAATAAGCTGATTAATTAGAGGAAGGGGTGTCTGTAGCGTCACTTCTAGAGAACCGCTTTGCGGTCTTCTCTTTTCAACCCCCTGGACTTTGCCATCAGGTGGGTGATGAAGATCAGCTCCCAGCACATGGGTATAGATATAATTATTGAGAGAGTTGAATGGAGGAAAAAAAGAATATTTGGCATAAAGCCTCAAACTAATCAACCCAAGGAACAGGTAGAGAAAGAAGAGTCAGTAAGAGACAGAGTTGCCAGGTGGGTGTTTGGGAGAAACCTACAGTTTGGTGTCACGGAAGGCGTACCACTACAGTCTATTGTAGAGAAATGCCAGAGTGTTTGGCTGGACTCCTGGTGCTGCTGAAATTACCTATAATATTGTCTAGGATGGGTGGGCTCCCAAGGATCAGAGGAGCAGACCTGAAGCTCCCAAACACCTTGAGTATCTCCCTAATAATGTGGCAGCCTTCTGCCTGTCACGTCTGGAGGAACCTGGACTCTAGCAGGTAGCAGGGGTGAAGAGGATGGAGAAAGCGCCCATGCAGATGTGATACCTTCAGAGCTCTGCCTTTAACCTGGTGAGGTTCAGCAAGATCCAGGTAAATCCCAGTCTATGGACCTGAACCATCCTACAAATTTTGTTACATTCTAACACTTCCTAGAAGCCGATCCTCACCTTTTTTTTTTTTTCTGTCTCTGCCACTTATTCTGATGCCTAATTCATTACCCTTGGTTCTTGATCTTTGGTGTAGTGTGGCTAGCTCTCCCTTTGTGAGGAGTAACTCCCATATATACATACTTCTAATAACCCCTCTGCGTAGCTGGCAAGCCGCAAAAGCTGCCTCTTTATGTACCTAATAAGCAGTCACCACAGAGTATGGCCCAGGATTATAGGCCTAGGTATCTAGAGGTGTTAGTGGTCCTAACTAAGCCTTAGAATTTTTGTTTTCCTCAGTCATCTCCTTTTTTCCTGTCTTGCTTGTCTGAGCATATTTATTAGCTAGATGTTAAGGCTGGTTCTAACCTTCAGTGAATCTTGGCTTTTATTGCTATTATTCTGAGCTTGTATCTGGGCCTAGTCTTGCTCATGGTCTTAAGGGTTTTGATGACCTTTCCAATGGAGTAATATTCTGTGGAGCTTTCTACCATGTGCTTTCTTTCTTTCCTGCTGAGAGTAGTCAAAAATTAATTAAAAAAATCTTTCTATTCTAAAAGTCTGTAACCTCTTTGCTCTGGGTATTGGGTCTGAGAAATGCCTGTAGCCCTTAGCTTATTTCAGGGTTTATGATTAACATACCTTGGGTCTTATTTAGAATTTGCAAGCCTTCTGTGGGTTACAGTTTCATAGAAGAGAAGCTCAAGAGCAGAAATCTGCTTGGAAGGGGAAGGAGGCAGTTAGAAGATTGTCTTGAAGCTGTCCACAAGAGTAATGTGATCAGCTGACTAGGACAGACTGCCAGAAAAATAGTAAAACAAAGATGTGATTAATAAAAATACATACTTTCTTATTTAAGTGAGTTTTATAAATGTGGAATCTAGGGCCTTAAAAATTTTTTTCTGTTGGTCAATTAATTCATTTACTTAGTTTATCCCTTCCCCAAACAAGGTATACCATTAACCTGAGAATTTTAAACACCTGCTTTGCTGACTTTTTTTCTATTTATGTATTTTTATTTGGTTTACTTTATGAGGTGGGGGAAAGAGTTCACCGCCATTGATGGCAACAACTCTTCCTCAGATCCGCCAAGCAATCTTTTCCTTGGTGAGTTGTGTAAAATTCTAACCATTACTGTTGCACAATACCAAAATACCTTCTATATGTAACAGTGACAGCACACATGTCCACACCCAATGAAACAAGGTCATGTTCCGCCAGAAATTATCTACAGTGAGGTGACAGGTGATGATGCCATGACTGCGGGTGAACTCACCAAGGAAATGAGCCTAGAAAGAAGAATGCAGAAAGCTGAGGCCCAGGGCGTGGGGAGAGGGGAGGAAGCTCACAGTTCAGAGGAGGAAGAGGATCTTCACCACAGTCAGAGATTAGTGGACACTGAGGTGGGAGCGTGACCAGGCAGATGTACTGTGGCAGAAGTCACGAGAGCTTCAAGAGCAAGGTGGTGGTTAGCAGTGTCAGATATGACTGAAATCTAAACAGAGGAGCTTAACTGTCAGCTGTAAACCAGGAGCTTCTCTGTGTTTCTCTTAATCCTAATTACCCTTTTTTTAAATGCTCATTTTTAAGAGAGAGAGAGAATGAATGAGTGGGGGAGGGCCAGAGAGAGAAGGTTACACAGAATCCAAAGCAGGCTCCAAGCCGTCAACACAGAACCCAACACAGGATTGAGCTCATGAGCCACAAGATCATAACCTGAGCTGAAGTCGGACACTTAACCAACTGAGCCACCCAGGTGTCCAACCTCATCCTGATTATTTATAAAAATCTTACACTAGATTATTACATCCAACAACATTTATTGAGCTCTACACTAACTGTGGTGGTGTTGCATAAAAGAGGCATTAAGTGTTTTGAATAAATACACTGGTAGTTTATATATAAAATCTCCATCAATTTTGACTGGTGTACTTGGTTTTTTTTTTTAATGTTTTATTTATTTTTGAAACAGAGAGAGACAGAGCATGAGCAGGGAGGGGCAGAGAGAGAGGGAGACACAGAATCGGAAGCTGTCAGCACAGAGCCTGACGTGGGGCTTGAACCTACGAACGTGAGATCATGACACGAGCCAAAGTCGGAGGCTCAGTCGGTGACTGAGCCACCCAGGTGCCCCTTGACTGACATATTTGTTAAATGGAAACTGCAGACCTATTTCAATTTTATTTTATTTTATTTATTTTAAATTTTTTAATATTTATTTATTACTGATAGAGAAACAGAGCATGATTTGGGGAGGGGCAGAGAGCGAGGGAGACACAAAATCTGAAGCAGGTTCCAGGCTCTGAGCTGTCAGCACAGAGCCTGATGCAGGGCTCGAACCCACAAACCATGAGATCATGACCTTAGCTGAAGCTGGATGCTTAACCTACTGAGCCACCCAGACGTCCCTATTTCAGTTTTAAAAAATCAAATTATTTGGGAGGGGTGCACCTGGATGGCTCAATTAGTTAAGCATTGAACTCTTTATCTCAGTTCAGGTCTTGATCTCAGGGTTGTGAGTTCACCCCCAGGGTTGGGCTCCTTGCTGGGCATGAAGGCTACTTAAAAAAAAACACCCCAGGGGCGCCTGGGTGGCTCAGTCAGTTAAGCCTCCGGCTTCGGCTCAGGTCAGATCTCACGTTTGTGGGTTCGAGCCCCACGTCGGGCTCTGTGCTGACAGCTAGCTCAGAGCCTGGAGCCTGCTTCTGGTTCTGTGTCTCCTTCTCTCTCTGCCCCTCCCCCTCTCATGCTTTGTCTCTCTCTGTATCAAAAATAAATAAAACATTTAAAAAAAAACCCACCCCAAAAATCTTTTGATACACTTTCATTTCTTGTATCTTTTTAAAAATCTCATAGTTTTTTTCTTATTATTTCTTATATGTATAAAAATAATACATATAATTGAAAATACAGTGATATATAAAATTCTAAACCATACCATCCCCCAAGAGATAGCCATTCTCAACATTTGATTTATACTGTTCCAGGTTTCTACTCTGTATATATGTATGTGTGTGTCTGTATGTGTGTGTGCGTGTGTGTATTTTTGATGAAATTGGGCTCATTACATATTTTATTTATTTTTTTAAAATGTTTCCTTTTTTTTTTTTTTTTTGAGGAAAAGACAGAACACTAGCAGGGGGATGGGCAGAGAGAGACAGGGAGACGTAGATTCCGAAGCGGGCTCCAGGCTCTGAGCTGTCAGCATGGAGCCCTATGTGGGACTTGATCCCATGAACTGTGAGATCATGACCTGAGTCAAAATCAGGAGTCAGGTGCTCAAGTGACGGAGCCACCCAGGCACCCCTGAGTAACATTAATTTTGACTGAATGTAGTTGTGACTCTGAAGTGGTCATATTCCAGTTCTGTCACTCACTGGGTAGTCTTAGGCAATTGGTTAATATCTCTAGTCCTCAGTGTCTTTACCAAATGGGAACTATAATAGTATCAGCCATAGAGGATTGTTAGGCAGATTAAATGAGATACTAGATGCAATGTTCAGGCTCAGTAGTTGGCATATGGCGCAAAACAAATATTAGCAATAATTATTGGTGAGACTGATTTTGTTTTTTGAGACTAATTTTCTTAAGTGACTTCTCAAACTGAAAGCAGCATTAAAAGTGTAGTTTTAAGGGTCACCTGGGGTGCCTGGGTGACTCAGTGGTTAAGCGTTTGACTTTGGCTCAGGTCATGATCTTGTAGCTCGTGAGTTTGAGCCCCATGTCAGGCTCTATGCTAACAACTCAGAGCCCAAAGCCTCTTCAGGTTCAGTGTCTCCCTCTCTTTCTGCCCCTCCCTCACCCTGAAAAAAATTAAAAAAAATTTTTTTAAGTGCAGTTTCAGGATCAGTTTTAAAAGGTATCATCTTAGGAGTAATCATCTAGACTCTGAAGGATAGTGTTCTTCCTATCAACAAGTACTGTAGGTGTTAAGGAGATTAAAAAATGGATAAAGCATGTCTTCTGTTTTCAAGTAGCTTACTACCTGGCAGGAGGAATGAGATGTACCCATATTGCTCGTATATGAGTCAGAAAGTGAAAGGCTCCATGGTAGAGATGGATGAAACACTGTGAAGTTTCAGGTGAAAGGCAGCTCTCTACAGAAGGCAGCACTTGAACCAGACCTTGAAGTGTTAGGATTCGAAGATGTGAAACATGGAATAGGAGTGAAGAGTGTATTGTTGGCAGAAGGAAACAATCACCTGAGCCTGAAGACAAGTAAAGCTAGAGATGGAAATCTAGGCATTATTAACCTCAAGCACTAGCTGAAACCATGGATGTGGATAAATACATAGTCATGTAGTCACAGATTTGGAAATGCAGAGATTTTAACTTTTGTTTTTACAACTGATAGAGGCAAGCTTAATGTTGTACCTTTCAAATATATTTGGTTCAATTCAGTGTGTGTGTGTGTGTGTGTGTGTGTGTGTGTGTGTGTGTGTAAACTGTGATTCATGATTTATAACTCTCAGTCCAATTCAAAGCTCCATCTCTGGACTTTCTGCCTGTTCCGTGCCTATTTGGTTCTGTCAGAACTTGTACACAGCTCAGTCCTAATGGGGAGACTTGTACTCTTGCTATTGGTCTCATCTTAGTTGTTTCCTCTCTCCGCAACAGCTTGTTGTGCTCTCCCCTCCTCCACAGTTGGTTCTTAGAAGATGGCCCAGGGGTGATGATAATTTTGATGGATGTGCATTAGCTTTTTCCATACATGGATAACCCCTTGGAAACATGTCCACTGTAAACCTCACCACCAGGAGGTGACCCCTGCACATTCTCTTGTTCTTTCAGAGACCCTTAGGGTTGGCACACCAGTTCACCTTCGCTTCTCAATCTCACAGTGGGGCACCTGGGTGACTCAGTCAGGTGAGCATCTGGCTTCTGCTCAGGTCATGATCTCGTGGTTTGTGGGTTCGAGCCCCGCGTCAGGCTCTGTACTGACAGCTAGCTCAGAGCCTGGAGCCTGTCTTCGGATTCTGTGTCTCCCTCTCTCTCTGATCCTCCCCTGCTCACACTGTCTCTCTCTCTCTCTCTCTCTCTCTCTCTCTCTCTCTCTCTCTCTCTCTCTGTCTCTCTCTCTAAAATAAATAAAACATTAAAAAAAAATCTCACAGCTCCTCTGGGCCCATGTGAACTTAAGAGTCCCTTTTCTCCACTCCTGGGTCCTCAGGAGACCACCCTGCGCCCACATAGAAAGACATGCATCATCACCAAGAGGCTGGCCGCTGGAGCTCTGGACCAGGCAGGCTGCACTGGATGACCCAAAGGGCAGACTTCATGTGTGCTTCCGGTCCCAGCAAAGCAGGGCCAACAAATAGATTTAGAGGATAGGATTTTGATATGTTTTTTAAAATGTGGAAGTAATTTACTTTGAAAACAAATAAGAATTTTTTATACTTCCTTGCACTTAAGGGGTGCCTGGGTGCCCCAGTCGGTTAAGCGTCTGCCTCTTGATTTCAGCTCAGGTCATGATCTCATGATTCATGAGTTCGAGTCCCACATCAGGCTCTGTGCTGGGAGTGTGGAACCTGCTTGTGATTCTCTCTCCCTCTCTCCCTGCCCTTCCCCTGCTCATGCTCTCTCTCTCTCAAAATAAGTAAATAAACTTAAAAAACACACATTGTAAGTGTAAAGGATTGCTTTTATTTATATTGGCATGGGGAAGGAATACCATAATCTTTCAGTGTTTGGGGTTCTAAAGCCCTTAGCCTGGCCCTGTGCAGGTCCATTCTTTAACTCATCCCAGATTTTAAAGAGGGATTCAATTTGGTCCTTGTCAACATCCCTATCTCCATAGGGAAGTAGGAAATACATAATGCTCCCTTCTCTCTCTTTTCCCCAAATCCTTTTTCTCTCCTCTGTTCTTTTGAGAGAAGAGGAAAATCAATCTGTCTCTGCACTTCTCTGTATAACTCATCTGGACTCACACTGATAGTAGTTCCCTTTGAATTTAGCAGATTTTGGTATCAGGGTCTTTGCCTTCGATACTAATAAATTCATTTTAAAAATTTTGTTTTTAATGTTTATTTATTTTTGAGAGAGAGAGAGATAACATGAGCAGGGTAGGGGCAGAGAGAGAGAGGGAGACAGAATCCAAAGCTGGCTCCAGGCTCTGAGCTGTTGGCACAGAGCCCGAAGTGGGGCTCGAACTCAAGAACTGTGAGATCATGACCTGAGCTGAAGTTGGACGCTCAGCTGATGGAGCCACCCAAGTTGCCCACTCATAAATTCATTTTTGATTTAGCTGCCACATTTAGGGTTGAGCCAGGAAAGCAGAAATCACTCTAAATGTTTAAACCAGAGATAATTTCATCCAGAGAATTAGCTATAAAAGTGAAGAAAGAGCTGAGAAGCCATTCAAGGGGAGGTGAGGCAAACCAGAGACTAACAACAGCAGGACTTTGCTGTCATCCCTAGACTGAAGGAACAAGGAGAGGAAGCCCAGAGGCCAGGATACGTTAGCAGCTGGAACTTTGGAGGGCCATCCTAGGGCGGCCGCAGTCTTCAGTGTGACACAGCTTCTGTCAGAGATGCTGGCTGAGACAGGGAGAAGGTGAAGAAAATTTTGGCTTCCTGCTTCCTTCGGACTCCAGTCTTTTCTGCCAATACCTTTCATGGACTGAATTCAGCAGGGACTCAACGCTGAGGACTCAGCCTCCCTGGAGAGGGAGAGGAGTGGATCTGTTAAGAAACAGTACGGACTGACTGGTGTAGCTCAGCCAGCCAGTGAGAGCGGGAAGGAGCACCTCATTCCTACCTCACATAATCACATAATCACTTTGCCACATAAATGAGCATTTGTCTCTTCCTAGTGAGTACGCTTCTTAAGGGTGGGTGAGACGGGGGACTACATTCTGACATAACTGTTTCTTTTGAGGGTCCCTCAATAAATATTTGTTATATTGAACTGAATTTCACAGTTTCTAATCTCTTTTTAGTTATGGGTCACTGACTGGCTCCTCTTCTCATCCTTTTAATGAAAAGAGAAAAAAAATTGGAAATCTTTGCACAATGTTATAAAAACAAACAAACTCATTTCTTTTAAAACATTTCACATTCCAGAATATGACCTCAAGCTGCCCATGGTGAGGGCAAGTTCATTATTTGGGTGGGGAATATTCCTAATAATTACCATAATAATTAACATGTGTACAGTGCTTTACCACTTACAAAGTACAATTTACATGTATTTTCCTTGTAAGTGGGTTTCAGTCTGGAGAGCTGGAATCCATTTATTTGACCCCTGTCAGTTTAGTGTTAAAGCTTAGATGTGAAAGAAAAGCACATCAGGGTTCTTCTGAATCTTAAATGTTGGGCAACCTTCTATGCGCTTTTTGTGAGACAGTGTCGTTCTCAGTGGTTGATGAAAGATGTTCCAGCTGTCATTTGGTGGGAGAGGCTGGCATCACATTACCACTCCATTTTTCTCTTTCAGGGACCTAGCAGGTGTTTGGGGACAATGACAGACTCATCTACTCACATGGAGGTCCTGCCGTCATACATAGAGCCCTAGTCTTGTCCGACTATGGATGTACGTACATATGTGCCTTAATAATCGGCCTCAGGCCTCAAGGAAGAGTCTAAATCAGCCTTATCGTTCATCTTATCTAGTGTTTGGTCAAGATTTGCTTTGTGGAAAGTCAAACTGTTTTCATGGCTTTATTCTTGGGCCAGAGATACCCCAACGAATCTTTGTTTTTATCACATTATACGTGAAATTATATCTAAATCATGTTTGAAGAGGTGTTTTTTAGATACCCATTCCTTATAAAACATTCTAGTCCTAACTCTAAGATCTGCTCATCTTGGAGTATACTTCCTATAATACTTTATTATTATCTTTTTGTCCCAAATTGCTGGTTTCCAGGAAAAGCCTCTTAGCTCTTGTCTTAGTTCATTCAGGCTGCTGTAACACACTACCTTAGCCTGGTGCTTATAAACAACAAAAATGTATTTTTCCCAGTTGTGGAGGCTGGGAAGTCCAAGATCAAGGTGCCAGCAGATTCCATGTCTGATGAGGACATGCTTCCTCATAGACAATAGTCTTTTTGTTGTGTCCTCACATGGGTTAAGGAGCTCTTTGGGGTCTATTTTATAAAGACACTACTCCAACTCGTGAGGGCTTACTCTCACGACCTTGTCACCTGCCAAAGGCCCCCACTTCCTAATATCATCACCTTGGAAGTTAGGATTTCAATATGTGAATTAGGGAGGATACAAACATTTAGTCCATAGCAGCTCTGATGTCTCCATTTTACACTCTAATATTTAAAAAATTCTAGTGCAGTTATGAGGGGACTCATCATTAAGGAAATGTCATCTTTCTCTTTGATGTCCCATTGCCTTTCTTTAAAATATCTTTAAGGGGCGCCTGGGTGGCTCAGTTGGTTAAGCCTCCGACTTCGGCTCAGGTCAAATCTCACGTGTGTAGGTTCGAGCCCTGTGTCAGGCTCTGTGCTGATGGCTAGCTCAGAGCCTGGAGCCTGCTTCCAGTTCTGTGTCTCCTTCTCTCTCTGTCCCTCCCCCTCTCATGTTCTATC
Organism: Suricata suricatta; assembly: GCF_006229205.1. Classification (NCBI taxonomy): domain Eukaryota; kingdom Metazoa; phylum Chordata; class Mammalia; order Carnivora; family Herpestidae; genus Suricata; species Suricata suricatta. The sequence continues at coordinate 35,621,045 of NC_043712.1, read as the reverse complement.
TCTCTCTGTATCAAAAATAAATAAAAACATTAAAAAATTAAAAAAAATATCTTTCAAACAAAATATTTCTTGGGGCGCCTGGGTGACTCAGTCGGTTAAGCATCCAACTTTGGCTCAGGTCATGATTTCACCGTTTGTGGGTTTGAGCCCCATGTCAGGCTCTGTGCTGACAGCTAGCTCAGAGCCTGGAGCCTGTCTTCAGATCCTGTGACTTCTTCTCTCTCTGACCCTCCCCTGCTCATGCTGTCTCTTTCTGTCTCTCAAAAATAAATAAAAACCGTAACACTTTTTTTAAATAAAAAAGAATAAAAATAAAACTATTTAATAAAATAAAATAAAATAAAAAATAAAATTGCAGTGAAATAAATCACTGAAAAAATATTTCTTTAAAATCTTTAAAATAAAATGTCTTATATTTTTATACTTGTTTATGATTAATATTAATTTTCAACTAAAATTTTTGAATAATATTTACACATGTTACAGAGTTAAAGAAGTACAAAATGATGTATAATGAAAACATCTCCTTCCCATCTCGTCCCTTATATACCTCATTACCCTTAGGGAGGCAATCAGTGTTACTAATTTCTACTCCAACATCTGTATTTTAAGGCATAATCAAATACTTGGCCCTTTTTCTGAAGTCCCTCAATTATTTGTTATATTTACTATATAGAAGGCTATATCATGGCATGATACTGAAAAACAAGTTAAATCGTGTTAAATAATCAGAATAGTTTGGATTAGGGGCGCCTGGGTGGCTCAACTGCATTTAGAGGGGCGCCTGAGTGGCTCAGTGGGTTAAGTATCCATCTTTGGCTCAGGTCATGATCTCACAGTTCATGAGTTCAAGCCCTGCGTCTGGCTAGTGGCTGTCAGCACAGAGCCCGCTTCGGATCCTCTGTCCCCATCTCTCTCTGCCCCTCCCTCACAGGGCATGTGCACTCACACGCTCTCTCTCCCTCTCTTTCTCTCAAAAATAAGCCAACATTTAAAAGATGCATTCAGGGGTGCCTGGATGGCTTATTTGGTTAAGCGGCCGACTTCGGCTCAGGTCATGATCTCGCGGTTCGTGGGTTTGAGCCCCGCGTTGGGCTCTGTGCTAACAGCTCAGAGCCCGGAGCCTGCTTCAGAGTCTGTGTCTCCTCTCTCTGCCCTTCCCCCGCTCACGCCCTGTCTCTCAAAAATATATAAACATTAAAAAAAAAAGAGAGATGCATTCAGAAACTGGCATCTGGCATGGACTTCTTCTGGGTTTATGCATGTCTCTAAATGTCTGACCTTTAGTATTTGCATAAATACCACTCCTTCTTCCTACATATACAAACAATGAACCATTACCTCCTTGGTTGGCTTTCTCTTAGCCTAAAACTTGTTAATCTGGGGTCCTTTGGCTCCTTCAGATATTTTAGGAGAGCTGGGATCATTGTGCCCCTGAAATGATAAGCAAACTTCTCTGTGTAATATGTATATGTGCCTTTTTTTATTATTAGGGAGAAATTATCTATAGCTTTTTTCTGATGTTCTGTCCACAGTCTGTCTCTGTCTTCTTTATTCCACCTGGACTTTTAATTCCTGGTCCTTTCACTCAGAAGATGACCTTGCCTCCTCTTTTTGGAATGCAGCTGAGCTGATTTCATACAAGCTTTCGTTCATTTCAGTATATTGTAGAAGATACTGAGCTGAATCTTTATTTTTGCCCTGGAACTGGTGACTAGGGTCCAGAGAGGGGGACAAAGAAATACTAAGTAACACATGCTCTAGAATGTTGCTAATAATTGGGGTCAGTCACCATCTCCAGGGCTTACCAAGAGGTAGCAGATCTGGCCCTGGGACTTCCAACCACTAACCCCACCCATCCTCATCACCCCACCTCGTTCTCAGTCTATGTTAAGATATAAGATGACTCAAGGGAGTCAGAAGCCCAGCAGGAAGTACTTACCCCTCCTTTTGCCCCTACACCAAGCAAGAAGGTATCTATCAAAGAGAGTCTACATAAAGGAAGGACTGATTTCTCATTTCTTGGTTAGACTCTCTGTTCAAACAGTGGATTTGTTCAACTCTGCATGTATTTGAGAAGCTTGTATTCCTTCTCTTTGACTTATCAAGGATATATTCATTTCTTGTGGTCAAAGGGACCCTGAGACAGGGGGGCTTCAGACGTCTTACTGGTAGCTCAGACAAGAAGTGAGAAGGGTTAAAGGAAGTGACTGTCTACACTAGGGCACAACTCCGTGGAAAGGCCTCACAGGACCTTGTAAAGAACTCAGACAAGCACCCCATCAGAGATCTGGCATTTTGATATCTGCCAAACAACAGGCTGGAATGACTTGTCATCCGCAGCCAGCAGTGGTTTGCAATAACTACCTCGTTTAGTGAAAAGAGTTATTTCTTTCCTCTCTGCTCTCCTCGTGGTTCCCAGGCTCTGAAGAGCTAGAACCTTTCTAGAGAACCTTCTAGAGAACTAGCAGAGGAGGAAGAGAAGCCACAGAAGGGACCATAATGTCCTCCCAGCTTCAGGTTCCTTAAGTCACAGCTGAAGCTTGGGCTGGAGGAGGGGTGAAGATGAGTTCTCATTGGACCTGAGATGGGCTTTTAAAACAGTTGGGTTGGATTGAGTTTTAAAAAACCAAAAGGGAACAGAGAGTTATAGAATCTGTCCATGCTGTTGAGGGGGAAGAAGACATTTGTCATGGCACAGATCAAGACTGTGATAGGGTGGGAGGTTATGTTTCTGCCCAAATGAGTTCAGTGCTCAACAAAGAAGTTAAATTTACCTATCACTGGTTCCAACCTTGAATCCATTATTCCATCTTTCCCTGCGGTTTGGAGGAAATAATTCCTTTTCTTGTAAAGTGAATCCCTTCATCTGTACTGTAGTTTATTCACTGAGAAAACATTTATTTGATATCTAAAAATGTATCGTTGGTGTTGAGGTACAAATATTGAACATGATAGAATTCTTTACCTCATGGAATTCACAGTCTAGTGGGATAGGTAGAAAGTAACTACCCACTTTAGGGGTGCCTGGGTGGCTCAGTCGGTTAAGCATCCGGCTTTGGCTCAGGTCATGATCTCACGGTTTGTGGGTTCAAGCCCCGTGTCGGGCTCTGTGCTGGCAGCTAGCTCAGAGCCTGGAGTCTGTTTCAGATTCTGTGTCTCCTTCTCTCTCTGACCCTCCCCTGCTCGTGCTGTCTCTCTCTGTCTCTCAAAAATAAGTAAAAAGCATTAAAAAAAAAAAAGTAACTACCCACTTTAAAAATAACGTAGTAAGCGTTATAAAAAGTGGCCTACAAGGCCTCAAAGATGAGTGGCTAGTCAGAGGCAAGGGAAGAGAAGACATTTACGCTGTTGGAAAACCCATGGGCATGGACTAATGTTGCCCACTTAGGGAACTACACATAGTTCTAGATGCTAAACATCTAGTTTAGGCACGGTGGCTGTAGAGGAGGAGCTGGGCCCTGATGGGCTAATGAGCTTGTTCTTTAGCCTGTAGGTCGGCAGTTCTGGGCAGCAGTGGTATTGCTTGTGGATGGGGTGTTTTGGACATTCGTAGGACATTTTTCATTGCTATGGTGATGGGAGGTTTAGTAGTTGAGCCACAGACGCTAGACTGCAATGTAAGAACAGAGCCACATATTCAAGAATATTATTTTAAAGTAGGTATTTACTTTTCTACCTGTCCTAGTAGGTCATGCATTCCATGAGAGTAAGAATTTTATCTTGTCAATCTTTGTACTCCAACACCGGCAATGCATTTTGGTTGTCAAAAGCCCTGAGTTCTGCATGATTTAGATCTCCTGAGTTCAGTATGATTCTCAAATGTTCCACCAAGCATTTGTGTAGGGTATCCTAGGTAAATAAATTCAGTATGTTATTACTTATCCTAACATTAGTGTTTAATCTAGTATTTTTTTTTAATGGAATGGCTTCTGAAATTCCCGTAAATCCTAATTTACTCATTCCTTGTACTTAGGTGCAAACATCTTAGTGCTTCTTTGAGTCTTCTATCAGAGTTATGTCCAATCATTGATGTGTTAAAATACCTATTGTTTTACTACCAGCTATTGCCTTTTATTTCTGTTTTATATTATAGTTAGGTCATTGTGTTGGTGTTTTGAAATTATGTGTATAGATAGCTTATATTATCTATGAATTTCATTTTAGGTTAGTAAAGGTACTGTTATTTAAAATATTTATTAGCAGAAGGGATGGGGGTAGCTGGGTGGCTCAGTCAGTTAATCTTCCAGCTTCAGCAGGTCATGATCTTGCAGTTCGGGAGTTGGAGCCTCTCATCAGGCTCTGTGCTGAGAGCTCCGAGCCTGGAGCCTAGAACCTGCTTTGGATTCTGTGTCTCCCTCACTCTGCCCCTCCCCCACTCACACTCTGTCTCTGTCTCTCTCTCTCAAAATAAATAAACATTTAACAAATATTTTAAAAATTCATTAGCACAAGGAGGACTAACATCTGGTAGGATTAAGAGTCACTATGTAGTCATTGATATTCAAATGTTATTTTATTTTAATTAAAATAATGGAGGGGGAGAAGCAGAGAGAGAGACTCTCAAGCAGGCTCCACACTGTCAGTGCAGAGCCTGACAGGGGCTCGATTGAGCTCATGAAACTGTGAGATCATTACCTGAGCTGAAATCAATAGTTGGATGCTCAACTGGGTTGCCTTCGGCTCATGTCGTAATCTAACCGCTTATGAGTTCAAACCCCTCAGGCTCTGTGCTGACGGCTCAGAGCCTGGAGTCTGCTGCAGATTCTGTGTTTTCCTCTCTTTCTGCCCCTCCCCGCTCATGTTCTGTCTCTCTCTCCTTCAAAAATAAACAAACATTAAAAAAAAAAAAAGAGTCAGACACTCAACCAACTGAACCACCCAGCCACTCCTTATTTAATTTTTTTAAGTAGCTCTGTGCCCAACGTGGGGCTTGAACTCACAACCCTGAGATCAATAGTCACACACTACAGACTGAACAAGCCAAGGGCCCTTCAGAGTGTTATTTTGAGCCACAGACCTCCAACTTTTCTGAGCTCGTGAGCTCCCTAAAATAATGATAACCCCCTCACACAATTTTAAGTTGAAATGTCACATTTATTATCCATGTTTATCTTTATATATTTTTTAAGTTTATTTTGGGGGGGGAGGGGCAGAGAGAGAGGGAGAGAGACAATCCCAAGCACTACCAGTGCAGAGCCTGATGCGGGGCTTGAACACGAACTGCAAGATTATCACCTGAACTGAAGTTGGATGCTTAACTGACTGAGCCACCCAGGCACCTTTATCTATTGTTAATAGGAGATAGAATATTTTGATTGTTTTATAAGTTGGAGTAAACTGAGGATTGACTGTAATTAGAACAAATATTTCATGATGATTCAATAAAGTTAAGATTATATTTTATATATCTATATATAAGATTATTTAGATTATATATAAGATTATTTTATATTATATATAAGATTATTTTATATAATATATATTTAATATATAAGATTATATTATATAAGATTATATTTATCTTATAAATAAAGCACACTAAATAAGTTACTTAACTTTTTATTCATGGTTTTTATTTAGTTTATCTGAAATTTTTAATGCTTATTTAAAAAATTTTTTTAAAATGTTTTATTTATTTTTGATACAGAGAGAGACAGAGCATGAGAGGGGGAGGGGCAGAGAGAGAAGGAGACACAGAACCGGAAGCAGGCTCCAGGCTCTGAGCTAGCTGTCAGCACAGAGCCTGACGCGGGGCTCGAACCCATGAACGTGAGATCTGACCTGAGCCGAAGTCAGAGGCTTAACCGACTGAGCCACCCAGGCGCCCCATTTAATGCTTATTTTTTTATTTTTGAAAGAGAGATCGGAAGACAGAGAATCCGAAGCAGATTCCATGCTGTCAGCACAGAGCCCAATGTGGGGCTTGAACTCATGAACTGTGAGATCATGACCTGAGCCGAAATCAAGAGTTGGACTCTTAACCAACAGAGCCACCTAGGTGCCCCTAATGTATCTGAATTTTTTGGTGGCCTGCAGAACTTTCCAGCTACATTTTTTTGGCTTAAGTCAAGTTATTGGGGTATGATTTATATACAGTAAAATCCAGCTATTAGTGTATGCCAGTTACTTTTAAGACAAACTAGTCACTAATGTGCTCTCCTTTGGCTGTGCTGATTGTAGAGAATCCCAGCATGGGCTAAACATGCCATTTCCAATGCTGTTTTACCCTTAACAGAAATATGTATATGGTGAGAAAAGGCAGGAAGCCCTATTAGTTTAAGGCACCTTGATTAATCTTTAAAAGTTTGCCTAGATCAATATCTTTATTTATATATCCCTTTGCTTGGTGTCCTAGCAGTTTTCACACCCTAGAACAATTCATCATAATTAGATTTGGCATGAGCGAGGGGCATGCCTTTCTTTTATAAAGCAGGAGGATTGTGTGAGCACAGGGTCATTCTTTGGCAGGTCAGTTTTCGGAAGGAAGACGACCATCTGGAAATGGATTCCTTGAAACCACTTTACATACGTACACTCTGGAAAGTCTGTGCTCCCCTTGTTTGAAGGGTAGAGCTCCGGGGTCCTGGGGGCCCTTGTCTGAGAAGGCACCGAGGGCGGGGCGCTGCTTTCCGGGCCTACCACTGCCACTTCATCTGGGCAGCTGGGCTTCCATTTTACATTTGCATTTTTATTTGAAGGAAGGGTTTTGCTGCTAAAAATAACAGTTTGAAAAACATTTTCCATGGGGAACCATTTACGGATTTTAAGCAGGGAAGTGACATAATTAGGTTTTTGTTTCAAAAGGTCACTTTGGCAACTGAACACATTATGGAGGATGGCTTGGAGGGAGATGAGACTGGAGGCCAGAGACTTGTCACAGAGGCTGTTCAAATCGTCCAGAGGAAAACTTGTAACAGCTGGCAACTCTGGCCTCCATCCCAGGGTAGGGGCACCCACTTTAGTTGGAGCTGGGGCTTCATGCGACTCACCCCCCTCCCCCACCTAGCTGCTTCTCACATTGACATTTAAGGCCTGGCCTTTGCTTGCGTGACCCCCGCCTTAGGGTAGGTAATCTTTGACTCCTTCCTCTTCATCTTGTGCCTCTAGTCTGCCACCAAGTTCTGCTGTTTCTTCCTTCATATTATCTCATATTTATTTCTCTCTCTCCATTACTATTCCATCATCCTAGATCAGGCACTTAGCATTTCATGCTCTCATTTCTCCAAGAACCTCAGAATGGTCTTTCTGCTTTTAATGTGTCTGCCAACCAATCCTACATCCCCCCAGCTAGCTGCTCCTTTGGTTTTTCATGACATATTGCAGCCATGCACAGAAAAGAGTACAGTTTGGTCAGATCTTGCTTCAGATTTCTCTTCCTCTTCCCAGTCTGTGGCTTCTCTGGGAAATTCTAAGTAGAGCAAAAGATTTAAGAAGCGATTAATACATTTCCATTCTCTAGAAGCTGTGGTGATCATGTTTCCTTTGCTTCTTTTTATGTGACATATTTGTGGGGGAGGGAACATTGGCCTCTTTTTCTCAGTGAAGATTTTGTGAAAAAAAGTAGACTTTTAAGGGGAGTGGAGAAGGAAATATAACCGAGAATATTCTATCTGAGATTTTATGCTATCAGAGCCTCCCACAGGGTGGTAAGTAATTACCAGGGTTGGTAATAATGGTGAAGGGTGGTATTAGGAACATAGGGAAGCAGTAAATGTACCTGGGAAAACAGGCCAGGTGAGGAAGGGCAATGGAAACCACTGGGCATGCGTACAGGTGCTTGTCCAGGCTTTGATGGAGCAGACAGGTTAAAAAAAAAAAGTTCACCTGGAGCTTGAATCATGAAGATAAACATACACCATTGCTTCTCTTGACAATTATTCAACTTCTTTTCAGGAATCCATAGAAAAACCACCCATGTGGACTGTCTTTTCACAAAAACAGTATTTCTGGCCCTCAGGGTATTGTCTAGTTCAACTTTCCAAATACATACAGGAAAGTTAGAATCAGGGATCTGATTTGAAAATATATTAAATTTAAACCCTTTTCCAATTATAAAAGAAAATGATGTGTGAACTCAAAGTAAAAACCCTTGACCCTTTAAACAATAATATCACCTCTTTGAGGCTATTGAATATTATGAGAAAGTGAACTGAAGTTTGACCTGTTTTCAGGATTCTCCCTCTCCTGCTGGAGCTACAAGAAATAATGCAGAATTTTTATAAACTCTTCCTTCAATATGTTTCACTGTGTTTCTCTTTTTATACTGCCTCCTCCTTTCCCTTTATTGAAATGCTGCTTATGAAATGTATCTTTTCTGCCTTACTTTATCTAGATTTCTCTGACTTTTCCCTGTTCTCTGTTGGCAGGTTCCTTTGGGCTTGTCTGTCTTGTGTGCAGGAGAGAATCACAGTCAAGCAGGGAGAAGACTGGAAGGTGTTTTTGTTTTGTTTTGTTTTGTTTTGTTTTTTGTTTTTTGTGCTGCTTTTTGTTTTGCTGGAATCCTGTAGATCTGGAGGCATGGTCTGGTGTGGAGCCAACCTGAAGATTCAGAGTTAGCTGTGAAACCAGGTAAATTGTAAAACTGGTCAGTGCTGAACTGGGAGTCAATTTGGAGCATCAGGCCCTCCCGTGGACAGGATTAGCATGAGCTTGGATCCCATGGTGGTCCCAGAACCCAGCAAGGGTCTTGATCTTCCTTTGGCCTGAGTGTGACTGGAGGTAGGACCTCTTTCCACTGAGGAACAGGGCAGCTTGGGAACCGCAGTGGCTTCCATCAGCTAGCTGATTTGATGCTGGGCAGTTTAGTTCTGAATCAGACATAAGGTGTTTGGACTGGCCGTATCCTAGAGGAAATGATAGGTGGTGTCTGCGAAGTGGCAGGAGGCTCTACCAAGCCTACAGAGAGAAGGATGGCCCCCACTGGTGCTGCTCAGGCCAAGAGGGTCTTTAGATTTCTCAGGTTTTGTATGAATTTTGGTGGGGTCACCAGATACAGCCAAAATCTTATCGTCCACATCGATAAGACAGTGATTGCTTGGATAATGGGAATATACAGATAACCAAAGTTCTCATTCACACAATACTTTCAGCCTGCCCTCAAAAAGAAAACAACAAAAACCTTTTACTGGATGGTAATAAGAAACTATATTAAGTAATTAACTTTTATTTTCCTGCCCTTTCCCACTTTTTAGGATTAGTGACTAGTTGGAAGGAGGAGGGAAAATGCAAGATGATTGAAAGTTTAACCCCTAACATAACATAGTTGTCCTTAATATTCAGAATAATGACCTATCATATACTTGAACTTGTCTGGGAGTCTGGGCAACAGTGGTGTTGGTCCTCATTGGGGTTTGTAGGTGTTCCAGGGAGACCTGTCTGGGTCTTTGGTGGCCATTACCTTATAAAGCATGGCTTTATGTGGTAAGTTCAGGGGTTAGCAGGGTATCTGTACAGAGCCCCACCTTTGAGAATATTTATACAGAGCTTACCTGGATTCCAGTCTCTGCTTTAAAAAGCCATGTAGGGTTAGGGGAGGAGTGGCTTCCCTCTCTTGGACTTGGTTTTCTGTTATTATTTTTTTAAGTAGGCTCTACGGCCAAATGGGACTTGAACACACAACACCTAGATCAAGAGTCCTATCCTCTACTGACTGAGTTGGCTTTGGACCCCCGTTTCCAGTTATCTTTAAATGAGGCGATTGAACAATATATTTATAACATTCCTTATGGCCCTGACATTCAGCAATTCTGGCAGAGATTATGTCATTTTGGATTAGTTTTTCTTATTAAGCTATGTGTAGTTGCTTACAACATATCATTTATTTGGATGACGTGGTCTGAAGTTAGAACCATGTCTTTTTGGGTTATCCCTTTTTGACTGTCTTATCCTTCACTTCCTTGCTCAAATAGGACAAAATCCCTTTTTACTAGACGTGTCAGGAGCTGGAATTGGAGTTACCATCCCTCTGCGTTGAAGAAGTCCTAAGGCTGCCATTTCTACTGGACTTGGGGCAAGAGATGTTGTTGTGGGGCTTCCCTTTGACATGGATTCCAGCTACATGCTCCTCAAAGGTAAGGGCTGTATTCACCTTTTCTTGTATTCACCCCTACAGCTTGTGCCGGAGTTCAATAAAGAAATATACCTAAGAATAAAATGGCATTGTCCTTAATTTCCCCCCGAAACCACTAGGTGTCGCCTTCATCTCAGAGAAACTAGGCCCCTCCTCTCTCCCTGCACCCCTACACCCCTCCCTCTACTCTAGGCGCCCTCAGCTTCTTGGCACGGTGATTTCTGGAGAAAAGGATTGAAGGGGGAGACAAACCGTGGCTCTCCGAAGGGAGGTGGAGAAGGGGTTTATATGTATCTCCTTTATGACAGTTTGAGAGAAGCTCTCCAGGGTCCCTTAGCAGTCCCTCCCAGCAACCACGATATCATCCCTCTTAAGCTATTCTCAGGATCAGATTAGCACACCAGATATGGGGTATCTGGGGATAGCCTTCTAGGTTGGAGGCTTGGGAGCAGGGTGGAGCCCGAGGGGGATACAATGGGCCTGCATTGCTGGGGGGAATGTTCTGCTCAGTCAGCCCATGAGCAGTTATCAGGTGCAATCCTGGGCTGTGCGGGGAGACAAAAGAGAAGAGGCTGTTCCTGGGCTGGGTCCCTGGAGCAGATGGTGTGGTAGAGGCCCGGGGTCTGTGATGGGCCTCTGACGACATGGGAGGGCACAGAGGGGAGCATGGGGGAAGGAAGAGGGAGGGTGGAGGGTTGAGTTCTAAGGGAGAAGGAGACCCATGGCCTTTGTAAGGACTCAGGAAAAATCAGTCATCAGAATCCCTTGGTCCTGGAGGGGCCAGTCTTCCAGGTGGCAGGCGCCTCTTCCTGGTGAAGGAGAGAGAGATTCCTGGCAATGGGAAGGGTGCTATGGTTTACTAGGTGGAGGACTAGTGAGGATACCAAATACTTGGGGATTCCTGACAGCTTTCTGGAGACTGGAGTGTTGGAGGGACTCAGGGGAGTTAAGAGAGAGGATCCTAAGAACAGCAGGATATATAAGTGGGGAGAAGAGAAGTTCTGGGCTCCTGGCAAAGTGCAAGATGGAGAGACAGTGGCAGGGTGGGTCAGGGGCTTGGGGGAAACAGGGCTAGGCCCTTAAAGTGAGAGGACGGCCAGGAACCTCGCCGGCCTGAAAGCCCCTGGCGCGGAGCCCCTCAGTTGTCACTGGGTGGGTTTGAGACCTGGGATGTCCCTGGGCGCCAGGGTAGGGGGGTTGGGGGAGACAGCAGGCGCCGGAGGGTGGGGCCGGAGGGGGAGGAGGAGG
>NC_043712.1:35591133-35609625 GCF_006229205.1 Suricata suricatta | reverse complement strand
GCCCGGGGAGTCACACTCGGCCGCCGCCGCCGGCGCAGCGAGCGGAGACGGCCCGGCCGTGGCGACCTGACCTGGACGAGCGGCGCGCCCGGGGGCCCAGGCGGGGGGCGGGAGGAAGCACCCGGCAGCGCCAACCGCCCGGGCCCAGGAGGAGCAGAGCAGAGAGGAGCTGGGACACGGGCGGGGCCGCCGCAGCTCCGGATGGGACCAGCGCCCTGGGCCCGTTAGTCCAAGCTGGAGCTTCTGGAGAAGCCTTCACAGGGAGACTTACCCCTGCCTTTCCCTCTCCTCCAGCCCAGGCCTCGCTTCGCTCCCCGCCCGCCCATGGTCCCTGTCCTTCTCGGCGCGGGCCCCCTCCCACCTTACCCCCTTGGTCCTCCTCTTCGCAGCTCTCAGCCCTCCTAGCCCCTTCAGCTGTGAGGTCCCCTCAGGCCTTTCCTTTGTACCAGCCATCCCCCCACCCCCACCCCATCCCAGTCTCGGATCCCCTTTTCCTTCTCAGCTAAAGCTCAAGATTCATCAGGCTCCTTTACCTTTCACTGGCCCCATCCCAGTCGCAGGCCCCCCTGGGTCCGTACCTTTTCTTGCGACCCTACTCAACCCTCAGTCTTTGCCCCAGGCTAGTGGACCCACTCCTTACACACGCCCTGGGGCTCCCTCCCACTCCTCCTCACCCGTCCCCACCACTTTCTGCCACTTTCTGCGTCGCTGTTTATCCTCACTTCTCTCCCTGGCCATTTTCCCCAGGTTCCAGGCTGGGTGGTGCTTGTGCTTCCCCCGTAGGCCAGAGCAAAACCAGGTTCTGGGGGTGGCGGGGCCGCTGCTTTCTCCCCATGGCACTGCCATCACTCCTGCTGTTGGTGGCAGCCCTGGCAGGTGGGGTGCGCCCTCCCGGGGCGCGGAACCTGACGCTGGCGGTGGTGCTGCCGGAACACAACCTGAGCTATGCCTGGGCCTGGCCACGCGTGGGCCCTGCTGTGGCACTAGCTGTGGAGGCGCTGGGCCGGGCTCTGCCCGTGGACCTGAGGTTTGTCAGCTCTGAACTAGATGGCGCCTGCTCTGAGTACCTGGCACCGCTGCGCGCTGTGGACCTCAAGCTGTACCATGACCCCGATCTTCTGTTGGGTCCCGGTTGCGTGTACCCCGCTGCCTCTGTGGCCCGCTTTGCCTCACATTGGCGCCTTCCCCTGCTGACTGCGGGTGCTGTGGCCTCTGGTTTTGCAGCTAAGAATGAGCATTATCGTACCCTGGTGCGCACTGGCCCCTCTGCTCCCAAGCTGGGTGAGTTTGTAGTGACATTACACGGGCACTTCAATTGGACTGCCCGTGCTGCCTTGCTGTATCTGGATGCTCGCACAGATGACCGACCTCACTACTTCACCATCGAGGGCGTCTTTGAGGCTCTGCAGGGCAGCAACCTCAGTGTGCAGCACCAGGTGTATGCCCGTGAGCCGGGGGGCCCTGAGCAGGCCACCCACTTCATCCGGGCCAACGGGCGAAGTGAGTGTGGCCCAGGCTATCTTAGGGTCAGGGGAGGAGGGTCGCTGTATCCCTGGAGCTCAGCACTGGGAAATTGTGGATGGAGGTGGGCACGGAGATGTATGTAGTGGTTGGGGTCAAGAAGCACATGTGGACAGAGCACCTGTGAGAAGACTAAGATTGTATCAGGGGAGTTTGTGGTTGGTACAGGCAGACATAAACAGGGAATAGGACAGGATAGCATGAGAGGCGATGTCTGTGTCAGCGAAGAAGGTGGGACTGGGGGGGAAACTGACTTTTGGGAACAATATAAGTGCCCTAGAGTACTGAATGTGGTTGATGGCCACTCCAGAATGAGTGTCATCTGTGAGCAAAGACTTCTCAGATGGGGCACCAAGACCCCTTGATGGCAGCAAAATAGTAAGGACTCCATAAATGGGCTTTTGGGTTCAGCGCATTTGTTTGGGTAAGGCTGCCCCCGACAGTAATTCTGAGTAGTCAGTGCCTTAGAGCCTAGGGAGAGGCAGGGCAGAATGGGGCAGTGAGGAGGAGGAGGAGGAGGAGGAGGAGGAGGAGGAGGAGGAGGAGGAGGAGGAGGAGGAGGGCTGGGTGGGGTGCAGCAGTGCAGCTCTGGAAAGAGGAGGGGCTTATGGCTGACAGCTCCCCTCCTCTGGGGTCTGGAGTCAGAGTCTGACCTCTGCCAGATGGTCCATAAGGCTCCAGGGTACTTATGACATAGACTCCGAGGGGGAGGGATGGGGAGCATATGTTGGGTGGTTGATAGGTTAGAGCACTTTCTTCCTAGCTAAAGATGGAAATACAGATGGTTCAGAGAGGGGGCTGACTGGGGACTAGGGACTTTCTCAGAATGCCCCTCTGTCTTATACTTGCTCCCAGTTGTGTATATCTGTGGCCCTCTGGAGATGCTGCATGAGATCCTGCTTCAGGCTCAGAGGGAGAACCTGACCAATGGGGATTATGTCTTCTTTTACCTGGACGTCTTTGGGGAGAGTCTTCGTGCAGGCCCCACACGCTCCACAGGCCGGCCCTGGCAGGACAATCGCACCCGGGAGCAGGCCCAGGCCCTCAGAGAGGCCTTTCAGGTATCATTTGCACCAAACTTGGAGGAGGGGGAAGAGGAGCTTCTTTGGAGATTCTCTGGCTCTCATAAGACCCATAGAAACCCCAGGAGCAGGGCAGGAATTATAAGCTACAGGAGTGAAATTAATGGAGGCTTTTTGAGTCTCATATCATTCTTCCTTGCTTCCCCACTTTTGTGACTCTCATTATTAAGGCTGCCTTCCAAGATCCTGGAACATTCTCCTAAGTCCCACTAGTAGACGATACTGTGAGGGAGAAAAGTTCAGGAAAAGACCTGGTGCCAGACCCTGGGAGGACTTCCATCCTTTCTAGATAGGCAAGGCATGAGTGAGGGAGAGTTAGATACAAATATGAGAAAGAATATGATCATGTGTCCTGGAACAGACACTAAGAACTTTAGGGGTTCAGACAAGGGAGAGTCGATGTGAGCTGGGTTTAGGGAAGCCTTTTTATAAAGGAATGAGAATCATTTGTGACTTGAAAAGATAGATGCCATAGTTTTAGTCTCAGTAGGAGAGTGGATCCAGATAGCCTGAGCAAAGAGATAAAAGGTAAATGGGCATGACGGGGAACCGAGAAGATACTGACCTGACAAGAAAGAAGGGTTGGCTTGACGCAGAAATAATAATAGGAAATAATGTTGCAGAGGTATAATCAGATTAAGGAGAGCTCTGAACCCAAAATTAAGGCACTTGGACTTGGATGTGGGGTCCTTGAGATTTTTTTGTGAAGAGAAATATAAAGACAGAATTCAGGTTGGATAAGAAGAGGAGGAGGCTGGAGGCAGTGAGACTGCTTGTACTCAGGTCAAATGGAATGAGATGATAAAGGCTTGAAGGATGGTGTTAGTAGTAGGAATGGAAAAAAATGAATTTAAGAAACAATTTTCAGGGAAGTTGACATGACTCTTTATTTCACTCCTCTGCTCAAAACTTTCAATGACTTAATTCCTACAGAATAGAGTCCTGATCCCTCATCATGACATTTCAGACCTTCCAAAGTCTGTGTTCAGCCCAGGTTTTCAGTCTCGCCTCCTAGTACCCCTCATGCCAGTACTCCAGCCAGCCAGGCCTCTCGTTCCCTGACCCCTGGGCCTCTTTGCTCCCTTGCCCATGTGCTCTTTGCTCCTTTTATTCCTTCCCTCATTCCAAGTCTCTACCTCTCCAAATCACACCATGAATTCTTCCCTGACTCTTCCACCAGTTTTTCCACTCAGTTACGCATTTGTGTTTCTTATTTATTTATCTGTATCCCTCGTTTTTCTGAAAAAGGATTTGAAGTGGCACATAGGGTAACTTTAAGGTCTTTTCAACTCAGAGATTCTTTGAGTCTAAAATTTAGTAGATCTTTACAAGGGCTGAACGTGGGTGGTCATCTTTTCTAAAGAGTAAAATTTTATGTGGCTTGATTATATATTTGGTTGTATCTGACTGTGAATGACACTCGAGGTCACACTTGAACCTGGGCAGCGGCAGGACAGGTTTTGTTTATGCTGTAACTTTTGCCTAAAACAACCTTCTTACCTTTGTCTGCCTGGATAATGTGTGTGTATTCTTTAAGACTCAGATCAGTTATTTTCCCGTCGAGGAAACAATCTCTGGATCCCCAGATTGGACTGAATTTCCTATTCTTGTGCTTAACTCTGTCTCCTATACAACTTACCACGTTATCAGTCAGTGTTTGAGTCATTTGAATATTGGCTCATTTTATTAGTGTCTCCTGAGCATGTATTCTGTCCCAATCACTGTTCTAGGTACTGGTACACAGTGGAGAACATAACAGATGTAGCCCCTGCCTGGAGCTTACATTTAGTAGGATAGACAGACATTAAATAAGCAGGTAAATATAAACATAGGACAACTTGTGATGAGTGTTACTAAAAACCCCACAATAAACAAAACCAGGGGGAAAAAAACCCACTTCTCCTGAGAAGGGAATAGCAAGGGAATTGCACTTTAGCTAGTGTGGTCCAGGAAGATCTCTGTGGTTCTCCTGGATGGGAGGACTCCATAGCTTTTTGGGCTGTATTCTTTTTTTGTGGAAGGAATACCTCTCCTTCTTGCCTGAGAATTCCTACCAGTCAAGGGGCCCCAGCACTTAGGGTGGGGGAATGAGATCGAGCCAGCTAGCAATCAGAGAAATCAATTCGCAGTTCTCCCACTCACTGCAGGCATTATTCAGACAGAAAAACAAACAGGGATTTTGCTATGATGCAAAAGAAGGAGAAATAGGCAGTCAAGAATATGCTGGTGGGGGGTGGGGGGCGCCTGGGTGGCTCAGTCGGTTAAGCATCCAACTTCAGCTCAGGTCATGATCTCACAGTTTGTAAATTCGAGCCCCGCACTGGGCTCTGTGCTGACAGCTTGGGGCCTGGAGCCTGCTTCGGATTCTGTGTCTCCCTCTCTCTCTGCCCCTCCCCTGCTTACGCTCTGTCTCTCTCTCAAAAGTAAATAAACATTAAAAAAAATATGCTGAGGGGGAATCAAGGCTTTGGGGTGGGGTGAGGGTAAAGGAGCAATGGGGTGTTTTCTAGAAAAACTTATCTTGTTCCAATGCTGAAGCAGGGCAAGGGGTGAGGGAAGTTTGGCAATCAGCTCCATTCAAGTATGAAAGAGCAGAGAGCCCTTAACCCAGAGATACCTGGTCTCCTGGGGGAGAGGGCTCTGAAATTAAGTATACTGATATTATTTTTCTCTCTCATTAAGTCTTAGCTACTCAAAGGCAAGGGTCGTGCTCATCTTTGTATTCCATATGCCTGGCACATACTTGCTGAATTGAATAAAGGAGTGTGTTGGGGAGAGGCGGGGACAGGACTAAGAATTCGTCTACAGAGGAGTAGAACCGGCAGGTACTATAAACCAAGATGACCACCAAGACAGAGAAGAATACATAGACACAATGGAACTAAATAAGCAAATGACCAGGCTCTAAGGTTCCGGAGGCCCAGGGTATGCATTTCAGGACTACAGGGTCTGAAAGCTAGGCAGAAGTCACAACCTAGGTGGCCAGCATGAAATTGCATTACAGAGGAGACACCAGCAGCTAGAATGGAAGTCAGGGCTGGACCGAGGACTGCATAAGGCAGAATCTCTTCTGGAGACTATTTTTTGTCTGTTTAAGCCACTGCTGACAGCGTCTCCTGACATGGCTGGAGGGGGCCCCAAGTGTAGGCCTCAAGGCACAGGCCGGCGCCTAGGTGTACTTCTGGCTTCACCCACAGCTAAACCCATTTTGGGCAGCCTTTGTTTGTTTTTTTCTCAGCTGAGGTCCTCTGTGAAAAGGGACACCAATATCTACCTCCCTTTACCTTCTTGTCTCCAGTCCCTGAGCAAGCACAGAAATTCTTTGGACCTTCTTCTTTCTTTCTTTTCTTTTTTATTTTTTTAGTAGCTAGTAACCACAGCAAAACAGTCTAGCATAGCAGTTTTCAAAATGTGGTCTTGGAATCCTGGGGGCCGCTGAAATCCTTTTAGAAGGACCATGAGGTCAAAACTATTTAAAAAATAATACTAAGATGTTTATTTGCGTCCTCACTCTTAGTCCTCCGTGAGTGCACACTGGAGTTTTCCAGAGGCTATGTGACCTGGCCGCTCTTATCACTCTGGCAGCTGTCGAAGGGGTGGTTGACTATGCCTGTGTCTTAAAAATTTGTCAGTTTTAATTCCTATAGTGTAAATATTGATAGATGTAATCCAAACAATCAAAACCTCTTTGTGGTCCTCAGTAATTTTTAGTAGTAGAAAGGGGTCATGAAATCAAAAAGTTTGAGAACTGCTAGTCTAGCAAACAGATAAACCTAGAGACTTATGATATGTTTAGAACATATTAAAGACCCGTTATCAGCCTATATATATTGAAAATACAGTTGTGTTAAGCACCATCTTTTTGGGCTCTTTTACTGATTTTTTCCCCTTGTTTGTCAACAATACCCTACCCTTATATTTTTTTTATTCTTGAAACAGGTGTTACTGAACAAACCCTTCCAACCCCATCCCTGGCCCCCTTCTTTTAAATTTTGCCTGAGGGTGGGAGAGTATTACAAGTGTGTGATCAAGGATCCAAATGCTCCAGTGAGAATAATTACGTTATAAAGCAAACTCTAGTCTAATGTAATGAATACATATTAGAAACTGAATTTATTATTTCCTACCTAGAATGAATTGATATATAATAAGTCATATGTGATTTATCTAGTATATCTATGTCCACATGTACTTTCAGTGACAGGACTTAACAGAACTGGTAGAAGTCCATAGATGTTAATCTGTCATTTCACAAAGTCACTTTCACAAAATACATTGATCCGAAGTCTTTCCCTGTGGTTGCGATGCCAATTTCCCATCCCAGGCAAAGGCTAGTCTCAGTGATTGTGTAGGGCTGAGGTGTAGGCAGAGGCCAACGTGTCCACCAGCTAAGGAACAGGGAATGTGTGAGGTTGGTAGGAGTCAGATGAGCACCCCAGTGAGAGACAGAGATGTGCTGACTTAAGGCCAGTAAGATGTGGACTGGCTGAGATCACATGTGTCATTTGCTCATCTTGAAATGTGTGTGGGCACATGACTATGCGTTTTCTTTGTGACACATGTCTACTACTTAGTGACATATACAACCATGCCACTGTGCAGGACAGTGCTGCTGATGGTAGGTGTTCCACGCATTAAATGAATGGGTCCACAACTTTTTGCAGGTGGAATCATTGTCTCCCAGTATCTCCCCCAGTTGTCATAGAACCTGAAATCTCTTTCATTTACTAGGTGGAAGCACTGTGTCCAAGTGGCCCAAATGAAAATTTAAACACTTAACTGATAACATTAACAGTGATTAACACCTCAGAGAGGAGCTATTTTCTCAGTGTTGTCCTTGATAGTGAATAGGTACCCAGAAAGGAAGGGACAGAGCCAGCAGCCGAGAGTGCTGTGGCAGCCTGGCAGGGAGGCCTGGCTGGTGGAGGGGCTTAGGGATGGAGTTGATTTAATCTATTTCTCAGTCTCCACCTTCCCATAACCATGTACCTTTCATGGAGGAGTGCCATTTACCTCTTCCCAGATGTACTGAACATATTCCACACATATATCACACACACAGGTGCATACACAACAGAGTTTAGTATCTTTTCAGCCTTCAGACTCACCTGTGTATATTTCATATCGTGTGTATTTCACCAAGTTTCCCTATCCAGTTTCCTCTCTTCCCCAATGCCTATCTTGAATCCTTTTCACTCTCCCCCATGTGCTGTTGGTACAGACAGTATTGGTGATCACATACCGAGAACCCCCAAATCCTGAGTACCAGGAATTCCAGAATCGTCTGCTGATAAGAGCCCGGGAAGATTTTGGTGTGGAGCTGGCCCCCTCTCTGGTGAGTACATCTCTCTTTCCTGAGAGTCAGGCCAGGCTTTGAGGAAAGGCTCTTCTTCCTAACTCATCGTCAAGCCTTGGCCATGGAGCCAGCCGTACTTGGGAACTGTCTGCTTTTATCCAGGATTTTTCTTTCTGCCCTTCTGTCCAATGAGGTAGGGCTGGCACCGTAGGAATGAGAGGAGGGAAGGAAACAAACCAGAAGAGAGAAGAGGTAGAGGGAGACCCCAAAGATGGGAAAGGGGGCTGGAGAGGGGCCTGGCAGTTCACTGGGAGAGCACTGCTGAAGTTACCACCCCTAGATGAACCTCATTGCTGGCTGCTTCTATGATGGGATCCTGCTATATGCTGAAGTCCTTAACGAGACAATACAGGAAGGAGGAACCCGGGAAGATGGACTTCGAATTGTGGAGAAGATGCAGGGGCGAAGATACCACGGTAATAAAGAGGGCCAGATGGAGGCCGAAGGGCTGCTCTCAGGCCTGGGAGTGGAGTAGACAGAAATACAGATAGGAGGGACAGGAGGAAGTGAGTGAGGGCATCAGAGAACATGGTAGAGGGGGATGTGTATTAAGAACAGGCGAGGAGGGACTCTGAGGTAATTGGAGGAATCGAGGCACAGGAGAGGGGCGTAGGGTAGATCTCAAAGTAAGGCCTACTCTTTCCTATCTTAGGTGTAACTGGACTGGTTGTTATGGACAAGAACAATGACCGAGAGACTGATTTTGTCCTGTGGGCCATGGGAGACCTGGATTCTGGGGACTTCCAGGTGATGGGGAAGAGGCAGGGAGGAGACTGTGGGCCCTGCATATCCAGCTTTCAAGGGTTCAGTGGGGCAGAATCAAAGGTACTAGAGGTAGGGACTTATTTTCTCTGCTGGAGCTGCATTCTGGGTAGGTGGGAGGTTGGGGGAGAAAAGCAGCCAAATAGCTGGGGTCCAGGGGGAGAGATTGGTGGGAACAGGCCTGTGGGCCCAGTTTTCTCCTTCCTCACAGCCTGCAGCTCACTACTCAGGAGCTGAGAAGCAGATCTGGTGGACAGGACGGCCTATCCCCTGGGTGAAGGGGGTCCCCCCCTTGGACAATCCCCCCTGTGCCTTTGACTTGGACGACCCATCCTGTGATAAAAGTGGGTGTGTTCAGGGGCTGGGAGAAATCCTTCCTCCCCTTCCTCCCATTCTTTCACCTCCCCTCCCGGACCGCCCACCCTTAGCTCTGCTTTTCCCTTGACTTGTATACTGTACACCCCCTCCTCACTTCTTTCCCTCCAAAAGTCTGTCTGTTCCCCGCACCCTGAGCACCACCCCTGCCCCGTCCACAGCTCCACATAGTCTTTCTCAGGGTCCCCTCTCTCCTTCAGCTCCACTTTCAACTCTGGCGATTGTGGCACTGGGCACAGGAATCACCTTCATCATGTTTGGGGTCTCTAGCTTCCTCATTTTCCGGTGAGTTCTGGGTTTCCCACTGACTTGCTCCCTCCCTCCCATCCCCCAGGCCTTCTGGGAGTTAGTGGGTCTCTTAGTTTGACGGCTGCCTCTTAGCCTAACATCTTCCTCTCTAGCCTTTCTCGTTAAGCTGTCTTTTAGCTTAGGTGTTGTTTTCCCACTTTTGGTTCTAGACTGGGTGTCCTAACTAGGGATTTTGAGTGGGGCCTTATAAGGGCAAAGGTGATTTTTCCTTGAATGCTACCATTTTAAGAAAGAACTTTTACCTTTAGCCTCTATGTTTTCAAATGAGCATAGGGCATGTATCCCATATGTAGAGTACTCATCCTCCTGTCTCAGACCTGCAGCGAGTCCCGCCTCAGGTATAACAGCTGTAGCATCGGAAGCTGCTGAAACCCCACTGTTGGCTTATGGGGTGGTAGGATTGGGCTTGCCAGTCAACTGAGGTGTGCAGTCCTTACAGAAAGCTGATGCTGGAGAAGGAGCTGGCTAGCATGCTGTGGCGCATTCGCTGGGAAGAACTGCAGTTTGGCAACTCGGAACGATATCATAAAGGTGCAGGCAGTCGCCTCACACTGTCGCTGGTGAGCCCTTGTCTCAGCTGTCCCTCTGCTTCCCTCTGAGTTCCTGTCCTTTCGTACCCTGGACCTTTCCCAGCACATTGGCCTGTAATGATAGCCCCTGCACTGCCACCATCATCTAATGTTCCTTTCATCCTTCCGCCTCCATGTTGCCCTTGGCCCCAGCGGGGATCCAGTTACGGCTCGCTCATGACAGCCCATGGGAAATACCAGATCTTTGCCAACACCGGTCACTTCAAGGTGAACAGTCATCCGCTTGTTCTGGTCCCCACCATTTCATCCTGTCTCATCCCCATCTGTCACCTCTTCCCACAAATCTCTGCCCCTCATAAGCTTCCTTTCTGTGTCCAGCTGAGCTCCTGGATGTCCACAGTTCTCCAGTTTTTCCAGGCACCCAGGAACTAATTTCCCTTTTCCCCTTTCTCTACCGCCATCAGGGAAATGTTGTCGCCATCAAACATGTGAATAAGAAGCGCATTGAGCTGACCCGGCAGGTTCTATTTGAACTCAAACATGTATGTAATGGTGTGTGGGTTCAGGGTGAGGGGTAAAAAGGGATGGAGAAGAGGAAAGGGGGAAGTAGAGAGGAGAACAGTAATGTGGGCTAGCAGGGCAAGTGGTTAATTTATAAATGATTTTAAGTTGTAGGTACAATGAAGAGAAAGGCTCTCTCATGCAGTGGTCGATTTCTGTCTCTTTGAATTCTCTTTTCCTCCGCCCACCTTTTGTTGTTGTTGCTGTTATTGGTAGATGAGAGATGTTCAGTTCAACCATCTCACTCGCTTCATTGGTGCCTGCATCGACCCTCCCAACATTTGCATTGTTACCGAGTATTGTCCTCGTGGGAGTTTACAGGTAAGGGAGAGGTGGAGGAGATTCTAGGGGCAGGGGAGAAAGGCACGTGATAGCTGGTGTGCCTAGGATAGTCACATAATCTCTTCCGTGTCATTCTCAGGATATTCTGGAAAATGACAGCATCAACTTGGACTGGATGTTTCGTTATTCGCTCATTAATGACCTTGTTAAGGTGAGTGTTCCTCACTCATCCTTCAGAGTTCATCTGCTTTAAAATACCTTTGTTTCTTGATCTTTGCTTTCAGCTTCTCCTTCCTAATCCTCTAAACATCCCGTTTTCTCCAGTTCCCTTTATTCCTCTTGTTGGGTAATAATGGGCAAATAAAGGGTCTGGAGTTTTTAATTGGGGGAGATTTCTCAGCCACAAAGGGTCCTGTACTTGTAAAGAAGTTTTCTGCTCCTGCCCTAGATATCTCTAATCTCTTGCCATCATCTTTTTTTTTTAAACCTCCATGAGCTTATATTAAGATTCCTTAGCAGGAAAAAGATGAATGGGGTCACCAAACATAGAATCATTTATTTTCTGACCAATATTTGGCATAGGTGCTCTTTTGTGCAGAAAAACTGAAATTTTAAAAAGAACATTTAGTAGTAAGAACTAAGAGAAACCAAGGAAAATTATACTAAATCTGTGGTTACTTCCCATATTTTAATTTTTAGCTATTCTCAAGTGGCGCAGAGGTCCATGGTATGAATTTGAATCTTGCATGAGTCGGACGGGTGTTTAGACCAAGTCCTGCAGCCAGTGAGTCAGCCTAGTGGAGCACTTGGACTGCACCTAAAGCCGGCTTTGGTTTTTCTGTTTGATTCTCATGAAGTTATTTAGAATTAGTGTGTGTGTGTGAAAGTTTGCCATTAAATGAGAGAGAAAATATTAGGTACAATTGATATGTTGGCTCACTGTGATGTTAAATATAAGAAAAATATGACTTTTGGAAGAACAATAATTTGATGGAAAAGGGATTTAGAACAAAGCTAGAAGCCTAATCCTTTCTGTAGTCACGTTTGGTGACTCCCAAAGGTTTTGTTGATATCAAAAGTAATAAAAAGGAGGAGTTCACAGAGACTGGAATTATGAATTGTTTAGGTCCAGAGCTAAATATTTAGACACAGGTGTTTTGGTTAGCATATAGAGCACCACATCCTTTTTCTGTTCCACCTGAACTGATGTGGGTGAGCTCTGGGTTTCATTTTGGGAAGCATCACTCTGCCTTCTTAGGACCTGCCTTATGTTCCCTCATTTGCAAAGTTTTCCTCATCTCTGGCCCCACGGGGCCACAAGTGTCTGGCTTCTACATTGGCTTTGCAGCTCTCTCCTACTTTTGTCCATTTTCCAGGGTTTTACTAATTTACTATTTTCTCCACTTTCTCTGTGGCTCTCACTTTCCTTCTCCATCCTGACTTGCCTGCTTACACATGGTTCTATGTGTTACAGTTTACCACTGGTTAGTCTTCCTTGGTGCATCTAGGTATTCTCAATAGCTGGGCCTCTAGCCTTCCTAGGTCTTCCTACTTGGTGGCCGTACATTTGAGGCCATCAAGGGTGTCAGTCACATCATTCTCAGAGTTCACTCGCCTAGTTCTATTCACTACTCAGAAAGCTGACTGCCCTTTCCAGGGAAATAACTAATAGCTCCCCTTGCCCCTCCCCTTAAACATTTCTCCTGTCCCTGGTGCCTAGGTGCCAGTATACTGTTCATGGTACCAGGAAGGGATGACTCTCCTATTCTACCTGCTTCTTTGGGCAGAAACTGCAAAGGATGCCTTCCAAAAGTAGCTTATGGTTTTTATGGTCCCAAGATCTTCAGACAGCTAGCTCATGCCCATCTCATAGAAAGGGGGTATCCTAAGCCATATGTGATCCAAACTCATGACTTGATCTATATCCTGCAGGGCATGGCCTTTCTCCATAACAGCATTATTGCATCCCATGGGAGTCTCAAGTCCTCCAACTGTGTGGTGGATAGTCGTTTTGTGCTCAAAATCACAGACTATGGCTTGGCCAGCTTCCGATCAACTGCTGAACCTGATGACAGCCACGCCCTCTATGCCAGTGAGGCCTTCCCCCACAACTCACTTTTATATAGTTCCTCTGGCTTTGATCATTTCCACCTATGGAGGGAGGGAGGGAGATGGAATGACAGGAATATGGGGAGCATTATGGGTTTGGGGATACTCTTTTTGAGGACCTGGCTAGCCTGTTCCTTCTTTTCAGAGAAGCTGTGGACTGCCCCAGAACTGCTCAGTGGGAACCCATTACCAACCGCAGGCATGCAGAAGGCTGATGTCTATAGCTTTGGGATCATCTTACAGGAGATAGCACTTCGCAGTGGTCCTTTCTACTTGGAGGGCCTGGACCTCAGCCCCAAAGGTGAGAGTCAATCTACTACCCACAGACTCCTCTACCTGGGGGACCCTGTTCTTCATCTAAACCCTTTATCACCCTCAGAGATTGTACAGAAAGTCCGAAATGGTCAACGGCCATATTTCCGGCCAAGCATTGACCGGACCCAACTGAATGAAGAGCTGGTTTTGTTGATGGAGCGATGTTGGGCCCAGGAACCAGCTGAGCGGCCAGACTTCGGACAAATTAAGGGATTCATTCGCCGCTTTAACAAGTGAGAGGGCACTTAGGGGGCAAGGGCTCCCCAGGGATATAAGCCCCATCAGTCTTGGTGGATGAGGTGGGTGGAGCTGGTGGGGCCGAAAGGTGGGTTGGGCAGGGAGTCCTGGGAGTCTTGAGATTCTGGGAGCAGGCACCATATTCTGGCCTCCCCCCAGAGAGGGTGGCACGAGCATACTGGACAACCTGCTGTTGCGCATGGAGCAGTATGCCAACAACCTGGAGAAGCTGGTGGAGGAGCGCACACAGGCCTATCTGGAGGAGAAGCGCAAGGCGGAGGCTCTGCTCTACCAAATTCTACCCCAGTGAGACTTTTGACACCCTTCCCCAACTTTCCTTTGGTATTCTTTGTTGGGTTCTTCCTGATCAAGCTCCGGAGAACTCACTTCCCAACTCTTAGAACCCTGCTTTATTATATCTTGACACAGTGAACGTTTCTGGCTTTATACAGTGTGTTTTCATAGTCTCCAAATGAGCTTTGCTGCCTTCTTCTTGGCTTCCTATCCCTTCTTCTTTAGGACACTGCTCTACCATGCCTTTGCTCCAGCACGTGTATGTAGAACAATCCCAACTTGAGACATTTAGTGCCCATCCCCAGGGATCCTCTTCCACACACCGCTACCCCCGCCACTTACTTTACCTGAGCTAGTCTGTAATGTCTCCCCAGCCACCTTCCTTCTCTTCTCCCAGGCTTAGCTTTCATAACTCCTCTTCTGCTCTAGCCATACACCCCTTTTCTCCCCCCCCCATCCTCTTTCTTTGAGTTTGGCTCATACTGAACCCTTGCTTCCTAGTTCAGTAGCAGAACAGTTAAAACGGGGAGAGACTGTACAGGCTGAGGCCTTTGACAGTGTTACCATCTACTTCAGTGACATTGTTGGCTTCACAGCTTTGTCAGCAGAGAGCACCCCCATGCAGGTGAGAGCCATGGGTGAGAACAGGGGGTGGGATAGAGATTTGGGGAGCTTCACTGGGGCATAGGGATCCTTGATCATAGGGGAGATTCCATTGCTCTGGAGTTCCTGTATTTTGTTATAGCTTATGGGTTAAGAATTCTTAGAAAGTTAGGCACAGGTCTCAGGGGCTCTACTTTCCCATCCCTGTTAGGTGGTGACACTTCTTAATGACCTGTATACCTGCTTTGATGCCATAATTGACAACTTTGACGTCTACAAGGTGAGAGCTAGGGCTACCTTCCAACTGAGACCCCTTTAAAACTCAGTCTCCCGGAACCCTACATATCTCCCCACTCCATTGGCAGTCTAGTACTTGCTGCCCTTTGTAGACAAATGCGGCTCTGGCACTCTAATTGTACATTCCAGGCTAATTTCTTAATTAGGTCTAATGGTGTCCTAATCAGAATCATCACAGGATTTAGTGCCCATCTGCCACTTTTTGCCTAGGGGTATAAATATTGTCTATCCATCTTTTCTCTTCCTTCCATTCTCTCCAGACATGGAAGAATCATATGGGATGTAGGTACAGAAGGATTTATTGGGCTGAGGGACAAGCTACCTTGTAAAAACTTTTGTTGAAGTCATTTGGGTTGGCATGGCATGGGCTTTACTGTGCTTGGCAGTAAAAGTTGTCAGGATTTAGGTGTTGACCTTGTGACTGATTGTGTGACCTTGGGCAAGTAACCGTAAAGCTCCTTGAGCCTCAGATATTTTACCTAGAAGATAGGAATAATAGATATATTTTGGACATGTCTAACATTGCACCAATAATACATACCTGTTCCTGTCCCTTTCCTTTGGACTTACTCTACTATGTTTGTTATTACTGTCACAAAGAACTCCCATAAGCCCTTTACTCAGATTCACCAATTATTCATACTTTACTCCTATTTGCTTTATTTTTTTAAAAATCTATCTTTCAACCTAATTTTTTTCTGAACCATTTGAGAGTACGTTGCAGGCACAGTGCCCCTTTATCCCTAAACAGTTCAGTGTCTAGTTCCTAAAAACAGGACATTCTTTTGTATAGCTTCAGTACAATTAACAAAGCCAAGCGTCTGCTTTCTTACCTTGGACAGTTCAGGCTGTCCGAGGCCTATTTCACTGGGCCTGCCTGACCTCCTCACCAGCCTCTGTGCTCTTCAGGTTAGTCCTGTTTTCTTGCTTCCCATTTCCTGACAGCAGAGCCTATTTGTTCATGTCTTGTTGCAGACAGGGTATCCATTCCCTCAGCAAATGGTTACTGAGTGTTTGCCAGGTACAGGGGTGGTATGGGAGGATTTAAAGACTCCCTGAAACTGTGCCCGCACCCCACCCCCCAATTCTCAGGACCACGGCCCTTATTTTCCAGTCAATGCTCTGGCCTCCGAAGCTGCTGGGATGACTCATAGTGGTATCCAGCTTGTCTCCACCTGCTCCTCCCCATTTCCACTGATACACATAGAGGTGACCTTTTAAACCCCATCTCAATTAGGTAGAAACGATTGGAGATGCCTACATGGTGGTGTCTGGTCTCCCAGGCCGAAATGGTCAACGCCATGCCCCGGAAATTGCTCGTATGGCTCTAGCATTACTGGATGCAGTTTCTTCCTTCCGCATCCGCCACCGACCCCATGACCAGCTGAGGCTACGCATAGGGGTCCACACGGGTAAGGCTGACTCTCACTCCAGCCCTTGTATCTGCTTTTCCCAGGCTCTCCCAACCTGTTTCTTCTCACAGGGCCCGTCTGTGCTGGGGTTGTTGGCCTGAAGATGCCCCGCTATTGTCTTTTTGGAGACACGGTGAACACTGCTTCCCGAATGGAGTCTAATGGTCAAGGTAAAACATTAGCCCTGAACCTCGGCCTCCACCTCAATTCGTGGTGCCCTTTTCTTCTTTTCAGAGTTCTTCCAAATCTCTCAATCTGAGAGACCGCAGTTCCTGACTGCCCCATCCTTGGACATATTTTGGTTCTAGTGCATGTGCCCTGGGAAGACTGAGAGCCTCCCGAGGGGTGGTGGTTTGGTAAAGCTCTCTCCGATACTGCCAACTCTTCTATTGTCTTTTCTTGATTCATCTTTCCACCATCCCCGCACCCCATCCCACCCCAGCCCTGAAGATCCATGTCTCTTCTACCACCAAGGATGCCCTGGATGAGCTAGGATGCTTCCAGCTAGAGCTTCGGGGGGATGTGGAGATGAAGGTGATGGCAGGCCATGGGGAGGGGTCATGAAAAGGGAGGATGAAAGCGACTATGGGGATCATGGGGAAAAGAGAGAGATAAAAGGAATAATATAGAAGAATCTGAATTATCTTCACTCCCCCACTTCCAGGGAAAAGGAAAGATGCGAACTTACTGGCTCCTAGGAGAGCGGAAAGGACCTGCTGGACTCCTGTAAATGCTACTTCTTTCTAAGTCAGACAATCTCTTGCTGCTGGTACCTGGGTGGGCAGCGGTCACCATCTCTCTACACACCAGAAATGGACACTGTCGTGTAAGATGGAAACCAACGTGCACAAAACCCTACTTTATAAGGAAGTTGTTACCCTTTGCAGCTCAGCCTTGTACATATACCTGCCTCGCTCCCGTCTGGTTCCCTTCTTCCCTACCTTCTGTAAATATCTGTATCTAAACCAGAATATTTTGGCCAAATATAAAACAACAAAAAACATCATGGTGTCAGAGTCTGGGTTAGGGGCAAATCCAAGGAACATGGTTACTCACAGAATCACTGAATGAGGAGTCTCAGGATGAGAGAGAACCCTTTATATAAAGTCTCTTTCACCAAGCACAGGCAGAATTTACTTCCTTTCCGCCTCTCCGGTGTAGACAGAAATCGATTCCATATTCCACATCCCTCTTCCCTTCTCAACCCTTAAATAGTAGTTCTACCCATTCCAGCACCCTGTCCTCCCTGACAGGCAAGGGAAGATATTTCCCCCCATTGGTGGGGATAGTTCTCAGGTTCGTAGGGCAAAGGCTGCCCCAGAGACAAAGGCACTGGTGTTGAGAAGCTGCAGTTCTTCCGGAATGGTGTGTCCAGAGTCTTGATGTTACTGACACCCTGGAGGAGGGCCAGAATGAGGACAGCTTTCGCCCTGTGCCTGGCCTCTCCCCCTCCTTCTCCCCCACTCCCAACACCCTCACACACCGGGAGCTGTGACGCCCTCTGTATCCAGAAGGTTTCAGGTTGCTCCTGACGGTAGTCGTGAGGCTGGAAGGGAGAGATACTGAAAAACTCTTGGTGTGAAGCTCCCTCTCTTAACCTCTGCTGCGTTCCCACAGCCAATTAGAGCCCAGCAGTGCAAGTGGGGGTGGGAGAATTTCTCACCTTGGTTGGGGCAGGAGGCCCGGCTTGCACCAGCTCCTTTCGGTAGTCATGGTGGGTCACAGACTCGACCTCAAACTGCTTCCTTGTGGCTTCCTGCTCTGCCTGCACCTCTTTGCTATATAGCCCTGGGAGTGTCAAAGCCATCCTTCCCTGATTTTTGTCTTCCCCCCTCCCCTTACCCTTCGCCCAGCCTCTCACCAGATCTGGTGGTGCAGGAGCATCTCGAGCATGGCTTCACGCTTTCCTGTAGGAGGGCAGGGAGTGGGGAGAGTGGGGGAGTCTGGTTAAGAAGCAGGTCTAGCCTACAGGCACATGAAACGATGCTCAACATCACTCATCATCAGGGAAACACAAATCAAAGCCACACTGAGATACCACCTCACCCCAGTCAGAGTGGCTAAAATGAACAAATCAAGAGACTATAGATGCTGGCAAGGGTGTGGAGAGACGGGCACCCTCTTACACTGTTGGTGGGAATATAAACTGGCACAGCTGCTCTGGAAAACAGTGTGGAGGGTCCTCAAAAAACTATCCATAGAACTCCCTTATGACTCAGCAATAGCACTGCTAGGGATTTACCCAAGGGATACAGAAGTGCTGATGCATAGGGGCACATGTACCCCAATGTTCATAGCAGCACTGTTAACAAAGCCTATACATGGAAAGAGCCTAAATGTCCATCACCTGATGAGTGGATCAAGAAGATGTGGTCTATATACACAATGGAGTATTACATGGCAATGAGAAAGAATGAAATCTGGCCATTTGTAGGAAAGTGGATGGA
>NC_043712.1:35578392-35591033 GCF_006229205.1 Suricata suricatta | reverse complement strand
ACTTGAGAGACTATTGAATGCTGAAAATGAACTGAGGGTTGAAGGGGAAGGGGTGGGGGCAAAAGAGGTGGTGGTGATGGAGGAGGGCACTTGTGGGGAAGAGCACAGGGTGTTGTATGGAAACCAATTTGACAATAAACTATTTAAAAAAAAAAGAAGCAGGCCTAGGAGACACAAACGTGAGAAAAGAAGGAAAATCATGGGGTTTTACCCTTGTACCCATCAGATAATCCATTGCCCCACTAGAAATTCCTTCCTCTCTTTTATCTCTAATTGCTCCCTCTGGCCCATTCCCTCATGCTTCACACCTCGAGTTGGCTGGTAGTAGTTTCGTGGGGCCTGGTAGGAGTCTCTCTGGGTGGTGCTGAAGGACATGGGTGACTGTAGCTGCAGGGTCAGCAGTCCCTGGTGTCCATTTCGGAAGACGAAACTCTCAGAGCCATCCTGCATGCTTGGGAGTTGATCCAGGTGGTTGGTGGCTCTCTGTGGGCCCCAAGTTGAGTGACCAGGATATCCTTTATGGTACCCGCCCTCGTCATAAACTACTGCCTCCCCCAGGAAATTGGGTAAAGTCTTCAGGAAAAGGGAACAGGTCAAAACCTTAATACCTCCTCCTCCCAGTTGTAGAGAAGGCAGTGGCCCCGTGGCAATGTTTTATTGAGAACCTTACACTTCCCTTCAACCTCAGGGGTCTTCCAATGCCCTTGGGAATAAGGTTCTGAGACTGGCAAAAACTTCCAGGGTTGTTTCTGAGGTTCCCGGGGGCAGTAGCGATTCCAGGAGGCATAATTAGAGACCGGATCTGCTTGGGGGGTTCTGAAACTTGGAAGATTGTAGGGGCTGAGCTCAGGGTCATGGCCACAGCCTGGACTAGGCCCAGAGTCAGTGGCAGGACCAGGGCCAGAATCAGGACCAGTGTCTTGATCAGAGCCATGGCTGGGATCAGAACTGGAGCCAAGAATAGGGCCTGCACTAGAGCTAAGCTCTTTTGTAGTACAGGGATCCTGAGCAATACAGGAGACATAGATAGGCTCAAAGCCAAGTTTCCCGTGGCCTGTCTTGTGGGTAAAGCTGGCTCGAGTGCAGGGATCCCCCAGAAGACTGTCAGAGGAGAGGTCCATGAGAAGGTTCGGCTCAGAGTAGGACATTGGGGTCTCTGCAGATAACGCAGTCGCTTCGGCGGTGGAGGAGCCTGCAGCTGCTGCAGTTGTGGCTGCCAGGGCCAAACTAGGACGGCCATCCGAAGAACATGGTTCTGAAGTGGACTCTAGTCCTTCAGCACCAGGCTGTACATCTAAAGATCTGAAAGAAAGCGAATGCGACAAAGTTGTCAAAACTGCAACAGAGTAAATCCGCTGACCTTTCTTGTCTCCTTACACCTGCAGCCAAAACTGCCACTCTCACCCACCGCGATCCCTTGACAGACTGCGCGGTCTCCATCTTCGGTCACCAGCTACCAGGTTGCCATAGAGACGGCAAATAATTCCAGGAGACTGCGCACAACTACAGTTGGGCGGAAGTGCTGGGTGGGGGTGGAGGCAAATTCTCTGCGGGGCGGAAGTCTTAAGCCTGGTGAATTCTAGGAAGTTTGCTTTCGGTTCAGACTCCGTCCCACCTCACCCCCGCTTTTAAGGTTCCGCTGGCCTAGGGCCCTCCCTGCCTTCTACACTTAGGCATGATTCTTTTTGAGGCTAAGGGGATTCTTTGTGTTGAAGACAAGCACAGGGCTGTGGTATCTGACAGAAGCATACTTAGTATACTTGTGTAGGGGCAACAATAACTTACCTCAGTTCAGTTTTAAAAGTGAGGTGGGGCGGGAAGTCTTTTAAAAATGTTTGAGGTTGAAAATGCATCAAACTAAAAAGCAAAATGGTGAGACATGGGGATCAAAGGGTGGCAGACTTTTGTGTGTGTGTGTGAGATTACTTTTCCTTCACTAAAAGACTCTTAACCTTCCTCCTCCCAGACCCTCTTAGAACTTGGCTTGGCATCTGAATACGCCCAGGATTGAGCATCTCAACCCTGGGTTTCAGTCTTTCCCTATTCATATAGGCTTATTCTGCTGCTACTTTTCTAGAAGCTTGACCCAGGTGGACCATTTGTCATAGGCAAATGCTTCTTTCACTATGGGATGGGCCTCCTTAATGTCTCTCAGTCAGACCATAGTCAAGAGGGATCATCATTATTTTTTTAAGGTTATATTTTTAAGTAATCTCTATACCCCATGTGGGGCTCAAACTCAAGCCCAAGATCAAGAGTTGCACGCTCCAACAACTGAGCCAGCCAGGCACCACTGGATCATTATCTTTAATGTTTTCTATTTGTGGTATAAATCTTTATATATTTAAGACAGTGATCCAAATCGAGGGAGAACAAGTTTATTAGCATCATAGGGTCCCTTTCCCCCCCGCCCCCCAAGAATCCAGGTCTGGGGTTCTTGGTCAGTAGGTAGATTCAACCTGGAGGCCACTGGAGCTGTCGCCCCCCAAGTACATGAATGTGCAGATGATACACAGACTGTGAGCCCAGCTTCCCATCGTTGATCACTGAAATGGAGCTTGGCGTTAGGGGGTCAGGATCATGGGACAGATTAACAGAATAAAGATCATATGGAGGAGTAGGTATGAGAATCCATAGGCAAGGAGCTCAACGGCTTAAAGTCACTCACCAAGTCGGTATCCATCTCCCAGCCCTTCAGCCTTTGCTGTCTTCTTAGCCACAAGGAGAAGGTGTCCTAGAAGCTACAGGGAAAGGGGAGGGAGATGG
Source organism: Suricata suricatta (assembly GCF_006229205.1). Classification (NCBI taxonomy): domain Eukaryota; kingdom Metazoa; phylum Chordata; class Mammalia; order Carnivora; family Herpestidae; genus Suricata; species Suricata suricatta. The sequence goes on along the minus strand of NC_043712.1, from coordinate 35,588,267 downwards.
GTGGCTTCATTCACAGGGAGCAAAACCCCTAGCTGAGTTCAAGGCTTCCCCCAAAGCCAAATCCTGGCTCCATTCTTCCCACCTGCTGGTCTTCTTCTTCGGCCTGGCTAATCCGAGGAATGGGCTTCTTAGGAATGACCAGAAAGTGCACAGGAGCTTGAGGGGCCACGTCACGGAATACGAGACACTGGGAGCAGTGAAAGGCCAGAGCCCATCTTGTTATTTCAACAGGTCGATGGGATCTATGAAATTCCCAAGGGGATGGGTCCTAGGGGCACCCCACCTGCTGATCCTCATACAAAATGTCAGCTGGGAGGCTTCGATCCAGGATCCGGGAGAAGATAGTTGGGGCTGCTCCCTGAGGCGCTGCCTGCTGGGCCTTGGCCACTTCATTCCCATCAGTCACACCTGCAGCTCCTCGGACCTGAAGGTGGGTCAGACACACCCAAGGAAGGGGGTTGACAATCCCTCTCCCATATAGGCAGTCGGAGCCTGCAGAGGTGGGGCTCTGATAATTATTCACCCTTCTAAGAACCTATCAGTGGCACCCCTCCAAAGGAAAAGTTCCTCAATTTCAGAGTGTCAGCAGTAGAGAGTAGGGTCAGACAGTGCTGAGCCTGGTTAGATAAACGCTGTATTACAATGGAGGATTCAGTACTGCAGTGATTCCTGTTAAGCATCTAGTAAATGTACCACTGTTCAGGAGAAAGGACAACGGATCAGAACTGGACACTTAAGACCTAGTTCTTCTTTTACTACTGAATTACCTTAGATAAACCCCTCCTTTTGGCTCCAAATATAAAGGAAATTTATTTGCATCATCTTTTAAGACCGTTGGTACTCTTTCGATGTACTCATACCTTGTTACTAAGTTTCCATTTATTTCCATTACTTGTCATCTAATCTCTATTTTACCTGTTACATTCAGGTTTTCACACAATTGCCCTGTTGACACAAGCAAGTCTGCGTGTCACATCTGAGCTCTTTTTGTGAATTTTTAACTCCAGTCCCTTGAATCAGTGAAAGGAAGAGTTAAGTGAATTCAGCAACGACAGCCGCAGGGAACTGAGGGTAGGGGCCGCAGAGAAGGCTCAAGGCAGTGATGTCACACTGTGGGAGAAAAAGTTGGGATGAATCTGACCCCTCTGGTAAATGGGGAAGATGAGAGAGGCCTGGGGCGGGCAGAAGACTGGCTCCGAGAAGGCAAGCCTCATTTCCTGCAGGGGGCACTGAGGAGGCTGCCCAGTACAGGCCTTCGGTTTTAGAAGGCAGTAGCCAATGGACAGACCCTGTGGCGACCTCGGTGCCGGGGCCACCGCCCAGAGGCTGCCTCCAGATACCAGTCCGACCTCACCAAACAGCCCTGGAGCCTGCGCCTCGGGAGAGGCCGCATTCCCTGCCAGACGCTCGGGCTCCGTCCCCGCGAGGCCGCTGAGCTGCACGCGCCTGGGGGAGAAGGCTGACCCCTGGGAGCTGCAGAGCCTGCGGGACTCCTTCCGCGGCCCCGCGGACGCTTCTCACCTGCGCCCCCCGCGGCCCCGCCAGCGCCACCGCCCTGCGCGCCACGCGCAGCCCGGCAGCCAGCACTAGGGTCGCCGCCATCTTGCCCTCAGCCGCCGAACCTCTCCGGGGGCCAGTACGGCGGTCCCGTCGCCGCCAGAGGCGGGGCTGCCACGGAGCCGGCGAGCGGCGGCCATTGGCTCCGCTGGCGGCCCGAGCCGGGTCCTCCCACCCCATTGGCCGCACTCCTGGGCCCCTCCCTTGCCGCCCTGCAACCCAGAGGGTGGTATCATTCACTCCACTGGCTCCGCCGCCACCGTGGAGGCGGAATCTTTTCATCCCATAGGCTGCTTCTGCCAGCTCGTGGGTGAGTTTTCCACTCCATTGGCTTCGACCTCTGGTCAGAGCGAAAGTTCCTTTGCGATTGGGCCCTGTAAGTAGTTTCCCCAAGAGAATTTCTCACTCCATTGGAAGGATTAAGAGACGTGGGATTTAACTCCATTTGGCTCTGCTGCACAACATTGGTGCGGCGCCGAGCCTCTGACATCGTAAACCCTCTCCCCGCATTGGCCAGGAGGAGGGCGGCTGCTGAGGGCACTGGCGCTGGCTGCCTCCGGGAACCACCGCAACCCCTGGAGGCCAGTCTTAGAAGTCCCGGAAGACGGGGGCGGGAATGCCTGGCTTGTGAGGCTGAAGGTGAACTGGGACCGGTTTTTTTTTTTTTTTTTTTTTTTGTAATTATCAACTTAGCTAACATACAGTGTATATATAGAATGTGCTCTTGGCTTCGGGAATAGATTCCCATGATTCATTGCTTACATACAATACCCAGTGCTCATCCCAAGTGTCCTCAATGCCCATTACCCATTCCCGGCCCCACCCCCTCACCCCCATCAACCCTTAGTTTGTTCTCTGTATTTAACTGAAGGGATAGATAGCCAGCGTTTCCCCCCCGTGAGGCTGTATCAGCCCCTTGAGCATTTCAAAGACTTTAATTTACTCATCTAAGGGCAGTCCCTCCTTAGTTTATGTTCGTGTGTACATACTCTCAACATTGAAGATTCTGGAGTTCGTTTTCAAGATTTTTTTTTTTTTTTGCTTTTTTCTTTTTTTAACGGGAGGCGGCGGTAGTGTCCTGTCTTTGCCACACAACTAATAAGCCAAGGAATAGGTATCCAATGTTCTTTCCTAATCAGAAATGGTGTGTGAAACAGCCTTGTGCCTGGCATTTTCAGTTAGTCGGGTTTGAGGGGGACAAGGGGAATGCGTCATGGCTAGGTGAGAAGTATATTTATTTCATTTTGCTGGAATATATATTTTTGACCTAAGGAACAGGGGTCACAAAATGCTAACATACACCAAGTAAGTTTTAGTCTGACGTTTAACATTTAGGACAAAAGCCGCCACTGTATCTTTAGTTTTTTGTTTTTGTTTTTGTTTTAGCACATCAGTGATTGTGAAGTGAATAACATTTGATGTTTCATTTCCTTTTATCATATAAAATACACATGTATTGCATATATATTCTTATTCTGCCCTGCAATTTTCCATATTATTACATGGTCTATGTAAATATAGTTTGTCATGTCTGCATTTTACTTACTTGAATGAGTGTATTACAGTAACCATTCCTTTACTGTTGACTATTGAATTAGTTTTAGTGAATGATCATTAGGTCACTAATTGCATATCATCAGTCCGGAAGAACTCTTTACTTCTGGAGATAGGAATAATCTTTTGTATAGCCATATTATTGTTGTTAGAAAGTCCTTTTTCCTCCAATGGGCAGACATTTGATCCCGTGATTTCCCCTAGGAGTTCTAGGACTAGACTGATTTCCTTCCTTTGGAAGGATAGATAGCTTCCCCAAATGTGGGGAAATGTAGACTGACTTTTCCTCTGTGCCCTAGAGGCTGTATGCAGTATGCCTTCAAGAGAGCAGCAACCCCTAGAGAAGTTGAAGAGATAAGAACTGGGATCTAGGAAGAGGAAGGAAACCAGCCAGGAAGGGTAAGCGACTATAAAGCACTTTGAAACTGGTTATTTCTTTAGGTTCTCAGGGAGTGCAGGTAACACAGAGATTATTCCTCTTTTATAGATCCAGGAACTGAGGCCCAGAGAGGGAAAGTGATATGCCTACGATCACAGAGGTAATTAGTGTCAGAATCTCCTACTCATAAAAATAATCTGTGGTTCACTGATTTTGGCCCCTGGCCTACAGTCTTTATTCTAAGCTTTGTGATCCCTGGCAGCTGTTCTCATCTGAGCGCTGCAACCCTCTGTAGGTTCTGATCACTGGCTCCCATACTTTAATCCCTACCACTACGTCTGCTACTGGATCTCATTAGAGAATTCTAGTCCTTTGTTCCTTTTTTCAATCTGTCAGTTGTTTCCTAGCTTCACTTCCTTTCCGTTTGTATAGTCAGCTCTCTCCACATCCTCAAGCCTTCTTTCTGCTTTATCTTCCTGATCATCCTCCCTGACACCTTCCATCACCAGCCATCAATCTTATTTTGCTTCTCTCTTCCTCTTTAACTAGATTCCTGCTTTCAGCTGTCCCTGAATCCTCAGGTTTTTCTCCGACTCCCCACATTAGCCTTCCCAAACCTTCACCTCTGTCTTCCTATCTCCTACTCCCCACTCTTATCCCTCTCCTGCCCCACCAGCAACTGACCTTGTCTCCTACTTCACAGGGGAATGCCCACAAGAACCTGCTCCCCGCAGCTCAGTGAAGGCCCTGTCCTTTTCTTCCTTCCTTTTGGTCTTAGGAAGTGGTGTTTCTCCTGTCCAGAACACATCCCTTCACCTCTGCCCTGACCTCATTCCCCCCTTCCTCCATCTTTAGGATCTTGTTTCACCAGGTATCTCTCTTTTTCTTCTGCATCCTTCAAAATCTTTTTCTCTACTGGCCCCTTCCCCTTTTCCCTCCTAAAAAATGCTTCATTGACTGCACATCTCCCTCTGGATATTGTCTGACTTCTTTCCTGCTCTTTTCATCCAAGTTTCTTAAAGAAGCTCTTTCAAACTTGCTGCTTGGTTTCTACCTCCACTGTGCCACTGAAGCTGCATTATCTGAGGACCTTCTCATTGTAAGATCCGATGGACATTTTCAATCTTTATCCTACTGGAGTCCCCAACTCCATCAGTGTTCCCTCTAGCCTTCTTGAAATCCCCTTCCTTGCTTGGTTTCCTTGAAGCCACTCTCCTGATGCCAGAGCTCTCTGCTTGAATGTGGGTGTGGTGGAGGCAGATGGTTTGATCCAGCCTCTCTCCCATGTGGTATGCTTTCTTGCTCCCAGAAGGTACCAACTCTAAGTCCTAGGGTGTCTGTCACTGGGCTGGGGTTCTGTCCACCCATACAGAAACAGGCCAAATTCCAGTGGCTTCCCCTTTCTTTACTGATGATTCGAGCTGGGCTCAGAGAGGCTTGTGCCAGGTGTTGACAGTGTCTGTCCCTGGAGGAGGGAAAGCAGAGGTGAAAGGGTCAGGTACAGGGGTTAAATTTAGGGCCAGGCCAGAGGCTGTGTGGGCCAAGGAGCCCAGGAGGTCTGGGGTTGGTGCTGGGATGGCCAGAGGGCCGCTGCTTCTTTAAAGCCTCAGGTTCAGAGTTGCTGATGATGGCTTCTCAGAAGGTAGGCATCTCTGCAAAAGGCACATAGTCTGCCCCTGGGGGTGGAAACCGGTGCAAGTTTGGGATGCAGGAGCTGAGAGGGTGAGGTAGTCCTGGATGGGGTGGTTGAGGGTGGGAGCACCTTTCTGCCTGGCCTCTGACTATGGTCCAGGAATGGTCCCCTGTTCCAGGTTGCCCCCTGCCCCCTCACCGTAAGGCCTCCCTCCTCGTCGCCGGGTCTTCTCAGTCTCAAAGAAAGTCTCATGTTCCTCCCAGCGCCGGTCACAGGCCGCACAGAGGAAATTAGACTCAAAGCAGTTGCAGCAACAGCCTAGGGCAAGGGGGAAGCCAAGACAAGTATAGGGCATTGGGACTTTCCCATGGGCTGACTACATTCTCCTCTCTTCCTCACAAACCACAAACCCATGTTTCTCCTACCAGTTCCTCCATCCTCATCCCCAAACTATTTGCATTCTACCTATGCCCACCCCTTGTACTCCCGTCACCCTAGAAATTACCTTTCACCCTGCAGGGATGGGACCCAGTAGCTGCATGGTTTTCATGGCTGTGTTTGCAGCGACATTGGGCCCTCCAGGCCTTGGGGTCAAAGGTAGCTCGTCTTTTAAGCCAGAACTCACCCACCTCCTCTGGGCGTGATGGGATAAAGCAGAACATGAGGCAGCGGCACTGGCCCATGTTGCAGGGCACGGAGATGTCTATGGGAATGGGGATGGGTGGTAGGATTAGACTGGTACTTTGTAGGGCCTAGCCCTCCAGTGCCAGTCCCCTTCCTCCATACCAATATACACACACTTTCTCTCATACATCCCAACACATGGCCCGAGTACAGTTTCCCTCCCCATGGATGGGGGCTGGTCAGTTCTCCCTACCTGAGATGATCTGGTGTTCTCTCAACAAGTGTCCACAAAAGCATTTGGACTCCTCTCCAATTCGGAAACAATCCCATAGATAATGGGGGCAGCGCCAGCCAATGTAGAGACCTGAGAAGGAAAAATAGCCTAAGCCCTCCACCCTGCCCCCTCTTCCCCAGATGTGTTAATTCCACCCATGATCTCCACCCCTTTAGGTTTTTCCCCCTCAGATTTTCTCAGTGTCCCATCAGTGTTTCAGCTCCTTTCCCACCCCAGGATCCACTACATTTCTGTCAGCCTGTCAGAAATGACTGAAGACAGTCTTCAGTTTCTGAAGCTCAGTTGCCGAGCAGGAAGGTTCAAAATGAAATTTTGTTTGAAGATGAATATGAATCTTGCTGAGTTCTCTGTGACTGGTAAGATTCTCATTTGTTCCCCTTCTCACATTAGAGCCTGACTTTGTTTTGTTTCTTTGAAGTGTGTAAGGTGAGGGAAAGGGAAGTTGACTGGCCAGGTGTGGAATAGACGGTGAGGACTGGCACCTAAGAAAATACAGTTGTTTAAGGGACCAGAAGGGGAGGTCCTGGAATGGTCCAGGAAGTTGGGCAGCTCTGGGACCAGGAGGAGAGCTTTCTTTACTTTTCCAATTTGGCACCTTCCTATTTCCCTTCTGTGTTCCTGGTGTTCCTAAACTGATGCTATCTATGAACATGAGAAGGGTTGCCTATAATTCTCTAAGAATCAGGAGAAAGAGGTAGGCCAGAAGTCATGCATGCTGAAGACCAAGAAGCAGAAGCTTGTGAGGCTATGACATATCCCTGAGAATAGGCACAGCTAGGCTCCACAGGCCTTGAGAGCCTGGTTTCAGTAGTGGGATCTGAAATTGGCTTCATGGTCAAGCTCACTACAAGGCAAGGGTGGAGCCATTTAAATGTGGGAGGAGAACCAGAGAGCACATTCCACTCAGATTTTCTCACTCTTCCTGAGACCTGAGACTAGTCCACCTTCTAGGCGAGAATCCTGTATGAGTCTTTATGGAGTGGGACCTTCAGCTATGGGACTCATTCCCATTTAAAGGCTACAGTGAAATGTCACCTCCACCAAAAGTTTGTCCCTGACTTCCTCTGCCTGTCTAGGGGCTCCTCCTCTTTCTTTCTCTTGACTCCTTCACTATTCTTCTGACAGTACAATGCATTATAATAATGGACTTTTCACTGTATTCCTCTTGGACTATGGGTTTTTACCTATATCTCTAGTCCTTGAACAGGGCCTGGCCCAAAATAGGTGCTCAGAGAGCACAGTCCACTTGACTGGCTAAATGGATGAGCAAATTCCTTCAGGAGGGAAGAGAGACTCAATATTCTAGGCCTAACGCTGAAGTTCCAGAAGGAGGATGGGAAAGTTAGGGTCCTCTGGTCTTTGACTCTGGCCAGGGCTACAATACACAATCCTGTACCTAATTGTCAGTCTAGATTTTCTTGTCTTACCCATGGTCTTTCCGGGTCTAAAGCCTGTTCCAGGTGTGACTTTTTGGCTTTGCTACTTCTGTCTTGATCTTGCCAGCCTGTAGTGCCAGTGCCCCATTATACCAGTGAGGCTTGGTTGAAAGGGCAGAGTGTAGGTAGAGTCACAATGGAGGTGAGTGGGAGCCAAGATTCTACTAGAAGAATTCTGAACTCTGTCCAGAGCAGCAGGATACACTGGGTGAGCAGATGAGGGGTGGAGGTGAACAAGGGTTATTGCCCATATATCGAGGTCCTGCTTGAGGGTTGTCTGGGAGAGTCCAGTCCAAGCACTGATACTGTAGTCAGTGCCTGGCTTTTAGATGAAGAAGACTAGAGTCTAACCAGAGACTGGCACCTATACTAAGACTCCATTATAGGTGTCCATGCCCTTAAAGCAGGACAGTTGACATCAGGCTATGTAGTCCAGAGTGGGACCCTCTACTTTTTGCTCTGATTCCAAACTGTCTTTCTGTTATATGTGGACAAGGGCTGGTAGGGGGAAGAAACATTATCTGGAATGCCATTTTTGATGATGTACCAGGTGGTTCTAGGTAGTTTCACCTTAAGAATTTTTGCTCCAAGCACTTTAACTGCAAACAGTTCCATTGCATGATTAATTTGGCCACAGACGATTTTTCCACGAAAGATAAAATTACAAAAAACAAAAGGACATTCATTAAAAAAGGCATAATGAAATATGGAAAATGAATATCAAAATTAAAAATGACTTTATTGCAAAATCCAAATATTTAATTTAAAATGTATAGTAGAGATTCATGGCCATACTGTGTAAATAACTTTTATTTTGTGGATTGTACCTAAGCACTTGTCTTCAAAGTCTTTCATTCATAGCATTATACAGTATTTTTCTTTTTGCTTATTGATTCATTTCCTTGTTCAGCATCTCACTTTTTCTTTCTTTTTCTTTTTTTGCTAAAATTTCTTCTTTCATTAAGAGAGTTATCAGTTTCCAAATACTAGGAAATGAGCTGTGTATTGTGTTGTGAAAGCCTTCTACACTGCTGTTTGTTCTTGGCATATTGACATATGTCCACTGATAGACATTCCAAAGTTGTATGGGAAACGAGAGCTCAAAACTCTGTGCCACTGTGTAGACCATTATGAAGACTAAGATTTATATAATATAAAAATGGGAGTACTGTGTCAATGGAGAAATGAAATCAAACTGCCAACCTGTGGATAAAACCAACAAACTGTCAAACCAAGCTGTCAACTAGTTATCTTTTACGGCACATTGCCTTATGGTCAATTAACTTTGCAGCATAATATTTGTGACAAAGAAGTCTAGGTACAGATGCTTACTGTAAAAATACCAGACAAGGTACAACACAGTCAATTCCATGGTCATATAATCCCATTTGCATGATACCATTTCTTTTTGCTTAGAATATCTCCATATACCATACAGCTGTCTTTTCATGAAGGATGTCTCTAGTCCAGACTTTTCTTCTGAGCTTCAGCCCCATATAGTCGTCTACTGGACTCTTTGACCAGCATGTTCCACAAGCATTTCAAATGAGATAAATTCAATTATTCCATCCAAACCTGGCCCTCATCCTTTGTCTTCTGTTCATCCAACATGTACTTATGCATCTACTCTGTTTTAGGCATTCATGAATGGCATCATCATCTAATCAGTCTCTTAAGCCAAAGACCTAGATGTCATTCCAGGCATGTCCTTCTCTCTTATCCAACAAATCCAAAGATCCAAAGGTCAGTTTTACCTTCTTAGCATTTCTTGAATCTACTCCTCTCCACCTCCACGCTTTCACTTCTTACCCGGATTATTACCAGGACCCAATGGAGTCTTCCTATGTTCAGTCTTGCCTTTCTCCAGTCTATGCTACTGCCACAGTGGTCTTTTAAAAACACGAATTTGCTCATGTTGTTGTCCCATTTAAAATCTTTCAGTGACTCTCAAATGCCCTTAGGATATAATCCCAACTCTTTTTTTTTAAGACTTAAAATTTTTATTTTTATTTTTTTAAATTTATAATAGTTTACGGTCAAATTGGTTTCCATATAACACCCAGTGCTTCTCCCCACAAGTGCCCCCCTCCATGACCATCACCCTCTTCCCTGTCCCCCTTCAGCCCTCGGTTTGTTTTCAGTATTCAATAGTCTCTCATGGTTTGTGTCCCTCTCTCTCCCCAACTCTCTTTTCCCCTTCCTCTCCCTATGGTCCTCTGTTAGGTTTCTCCTGTTAGACCTATGAGTGCAAACATATGGTATCTGTCCTTCTCCACCTGACTTATTTCACTGAGCATGATACCCTCGAGGTCCATCCACTTTCCTACAAATGGCCAGATTTCATTCTTTCTCATTGCCATATAGTACTCCATTGTGTATATATACCACGTCTTCTTT
>NC_043712.1:35515721-35578292 GCF_006229205.1 Suricata suricatta | reverse complement strand
AGTTCTATGGATAGTTTTTTGAGGAACCTCCACATTGTTTTCCAGAGCGGCTGTACCAGTTTATATTCCCACCAACAGTGTAGGAGGGTGCCCGTCTCTCCACACCCTAGCCAGCATCTATAGTCTCTTGATTTGTTCATTTTAGCCACTCTGACTGGGGTGAGGTGGTATCTCAGTGTGGTTTTGATTTGTATTTCCCTGATGATGAGTGATGTTGAGCATCGTTTCATGTGCCTGTTGGCCATCTGGATGTCCTCTTGGAGAAGTGTCTGTTCAGGTCTTCTGCCCATTTCTTCACTGGATAATTAGTTTTTCCAGTATGGAGTTTAGTGAGCTCCTTGTAGATTTTGGATACTAGCCCTTTATCTGATATGCCATTTGCCACTATCTTTTCCCATTCTGTCGGTTGCCTATTAGTTTTTTTTTTTTATTGTTTCCTTTGCAGTACAGAAGCTTTTTATCTTGATGAGGTCCCAATAGTTCATCTTTGTTCTTGATTCCCTTGCCTTTGTATAATCCCAACTCTTGAGCTTTGCCACAATTCTACCCTTCCAGAGCTGAGCCCTATCCAACATTGCTTGCAATTTCCTACTGATGCCTTGCCCTGTCATGTCTCATTTTACCCCACTTTTTACCTGGCCACCTCTTTTTATTTATCTTACAGATTTCAGCTAAGAAGTTATCCTTTCCAAGGCTTATTCCCTGAGCCCCCAAGATTGGGTGTCCCTTTTCTCTGCTCATCCAGCACTTGGGGCTAACCTCAGTCATAGCAATTATTAGAATTAATTATAATTATTCTTTTACTTTTTGATGTCTCTCATTAGAGTACAAATTATTTGAAGGATTTTGTTTTTGAAATTCCACCAGCCACCACCTCCACATCTGCACATAGTTGGTGTTCAATAAATGCTGAATAAATAAAAAAAACACTTACACTTGATCTTTCTCTACACAGCACATATATGGATCCTCTAGAGACTCAAGATCCCTAATATTAGAAGGGAACCCCAAATATATTTTTCAAGATTGAATGACACTGAAAATGACTACACAAAACTGCCTGTTTAAACAGGAAAATAAAGAAGTTCAATCTGAAGAAGTGCAGTGGCCTTGAAGAGTAGGGAGTAGACAGGGGGCTCTGAGAAGGAGAATGAGGGATTGAACAACCCTGCATTTTCAAGAAGGATGGGTAACAGAAGATGTTAAAATAAGCAAACAAACTCATTTCAATGCCTGAATGGAGACTGAGAAACAAATGAGATTATTGTAACTTTCTTGGCCCAGGGTGGAGGGGGAAGGGACCCTGCATGAGAATGAGGAAAGTAAATTGCCTGGAGGAGGAAGAAGGCCATAGAATTACCTGATTGTCTTTCTATCTTAGGCCCATCTTGTCTCAACCTAACTCTCTTCCTATAATAAGGGGAAATAAAGTATGAAAGACAAAAATAAAGGCAGTGATGTCTATCAAAGTCAGTCTAGACACCCCAGAATCTGCAGAGTAGGTCAGGGTGGCTTTCTTTCTGAAGGTATTCCCTGTAGACAGGAAGTTCACCGACCCAGGTACACATGCTCACACATCAGATGGCATGTGTTTACATAGTACATCTGCACACCCTTTATATGGCGACATAGATAAGCATAGCAAGCAACTAATGGGACTGTGAAGAGTCCTAATTCTGGGCTGAGACAGAATCAACAGGACTGGAAGGTACAACTCTCCTTTTTGGTGGAGAGGCTCATGGCTTTTGGGTACACAGGTGATTATGGGTCTGGCATGAAGGGTGACAGCCTTTTAATGGAGTTCAACCAAAGGGACCAAGGCCTTTTGCCATGTCAGAGCAATAAATCTGCACTGTCGAGGGTCTGTGCTATCTCTGCCTTAAGGTCTGTTTGGTGTAGGCTATTCGGGTCCTAGATGTGGGATTGGCGTATGGTCCTGCTTTTTTTTTTTTTTTAAACAACTTCATTTTAGCTGCCTGTCCCTACCTGGGTTTTATATGAATATCCTCACTTTTTTATGCACCCATGCCATCCACTTTGGCCCACCTGCCTGCTCCACTCCTAGATTTCAGGCAGGCAGCATTGCCATTTCCACAAGGGACAGCTCTCCACTGATCAGGGCAGGTTCCCTGATATAGTTGGATTGGAGGATGGCCACAGGCCTGCCATAGGCCTCTCAAGGGCTTCCCGGGCTCACCTGTCTGGATGGCATTCAGGGCTGCATTCTTCTCCCATTGGAAAAGATAATTCCCCTGAGCACTGAACTTCTCTTTCTGCTTTGCCTGAGCCACTTCCACCATCTCTGTCTGCTGAGCAGGGACCTCTTGTTGGACTGTGTAACCTGAGAAGGGAAAGGCTGAGTAACCAAGGGGAAGTGAGGAGGCCCTAAAACTAAGAGAACAGGCCAGGTCAAAGAGTCACTCAATCCCCTCTCCAGGTGGCAGGTGTAAGACAGCAATGAGAATGGGGAAAAGTCCACAAAAGACCCTGAAAAGCCAGAGTAACGTTGAAAAGGAAAACCAAAGCTGGAGGCATCACAATCTCAGACTTTAGCCTGTACTATAAAGCTGTCATCATCAAGACAGGAGGGTATTGGCATGAAAACAGACATATAGACCAATGGAATAGAATAGAAAACCCAGAATTGGGCCCAAATGTATGAGCCAACTAATCTTTGATAAAGCAGGAAAGAGTATGCAGTGGAAAAAAGACAGTCTCTTTAGCAAATGGTGCTGGGAGAACTGGACAGCAACGTGCAGAAGAATAAAACTGGACCACTTTCTTACACCATACACAAAAATAAATTCAAAATGGATGAAAGATCTAAATATGAGATAGGAAACCATCAAAATCCTAGAAAACAGGCAACAACCTCTTTGACCTCAGCCACAGCAACTTCTTACTTGACACGTCTCCAAAGGCAATGTAAATAAAAAGCAAAATGAACTATTGGGACTTCAAGATAAAAACTTCTTTAAAAATTTTTTTTAGGTGTACCTGGGTGGCTCAGTTGGTTAAGCCTCTCTCTGGCTTTAGCTCAGGTCATGATCTTGCAGTCCATGAGTCCGAGCCCCACGTTGGACCCTTCGTGACAGCTCAGAGCCTGGAAACTGCTTCAGATTCTGTGTCTTGCCCTGTCTCTCTGCCCCTCCCCTACTCGTGCTCTGTCTCTCTCTGTCTCTCAAAAATGAATAAATGTTAAAAATTTTTTTTAAATAACTTTTTTATGTTTACTTATTTTTGAGAGAGAGAGAGAGAGAGAGAGAGAGAGAGAGAGAGAAGAATTTGAGCAGGGGAAGGGCAGAAAGAGAGAGAGGACACAGAATTGGAAGCAGGCTCTAGGCTCTGCATTGTCAGCACAGAGCCTGATGCAGGGCTCAAACTCCCTATCTGTGAGGTCATGACCTAGCCGAAGTCAGATGCTTAACCAACTGAACCACCCAGGAGCCTCAAGATAAAAAGCTTCTGCACAGCAAAGGAAACAATCAACAAAACTAAAAGGCATCAAACGGAATAGGAGAAGATATTTGCAAATGACATAGCAGATAAAGGATTAGTATCCAAAATCTATAAAGAGCTTACCAACTCAACACCCGAAAAACAAATAATCCAGTGAAGAAATGGGCAGAAGACATGAATAGACACTTTTCCAAAGAAGACATCCAAATGGCTAACAGACACATGAAAAGATGTTCAATGTTGCTCATTTCAGGGAAATACAAATCAAAACCATCTCACATCAGTCAGAGTGGCTAAAATGAACAACTCAGGAAACAACAGATGTTGGTGAGGATGTAGAAAAATGGGAACCCTTTTTGCATTGTTGGTGGGGATGCAAACTGGCACAGTCACTCTGGAAAACAGTATGGAGGTTCCTCAAAAAATTAAAAATAGAATTACCCTATCACCCAGCAATAGAACTACTAGGAATTTTCCAAAGGACACAAGAGTATTGATTCATAGGAGTACATGTACCCCAATGTTTATAGCAGTGCTTTCAACAATAGCCAAATTATGGAAAGAGCCTAAATGTCCATCAACTGATGAATGGATAAGGAAGATATGGTTTATATATACAATGGAATACTTCTGTGGCAATGAGAAAGAATGAAATCCTGCCATTTGCAACAACGTAGATAGAACTGGAGGGTATTATGCTAAGTGAAATAAGGCAGTCAAAGAGAGATACCATATGTTTTCACTCATATGTGGAACTTGAAAAACTTAACAGAAGACCATGTAGGAAGGGAAAGAAAAAAAAGTTACAAATAGAGAGGGAAGCAAACCATAAGAGACTCTTTTTTTTTTTTTTAGTTTTTTCTGTTTCTTTCTTTATTTTTGAGAGACAGAGAGAGACCACGCAAGCAGGGGAGGGTCAGAGAGACAGGGAGACGCAGAATCTGAAGACAGGCTCCAGGCTCTGAGCTGTCAGCACAGAGCCTGATGTGGGGCTCAAACCTACAAACCCCAAGATCATGACCTGAGCCATAGTTGGAGGCTTAACCAACTGAGCCACCCAGGCGCCCCATAAGAGACTCTTAAATACAGAGAATAAACTGAGGGCTAATGGGGTTGGGGGGTGGTGAAAATGGGTGATGGGCATTGAGGAGGCCACTTGGTGGAATGAGCACTAGGTGTTGTATGTAAGTAATGAACCACGGGAATCTACTCCCTAAGCCAAGAGCACACTGTATACACTGTATGTTAGCTATTTTGACAATAAATAAATAAATAAATAAATAAATATATGAGTGGGGAAAAGTGCAGAGACAATTACGGCTATCTCCTTTCTTCCCCTTCTTCTTTCCCAGCTGGTGTCCAGGCTGAGCTGTGCGTGCGGTGCTCTCAGTGGCATCCACCTGCTCCTTGTCCTCTCCTTCCTCTTCCTTCTCCTTTGCAGATGTGTCCAGGTGGACCTGGGCTGAAGGGCTTGAAAGGGAGTGCTTTTGAAGGATCTCAGACTCCAAGATCTGGATGGACTCACTTGTCTGTGAGACCTCACTGGAGGAATACTTAGAGAGGTCTTCCTTAAGAGTATTAGAGGAAGGTACAGTGATATGGCCTTGTGATGAGGTATGAAAAGAAAGGTGTTTCTCTGGGACCTTAAACATGTCAGTCTCCAACAGGGTCTCAGGGATAGGGGTTTCCAAAGGGATCTTAGAGACAGAGTACCCTAAAGAGGTCTCAGAGATGGAAGGTTCCAAAGGGGTTTCAGAGGTGTGGTGCTCTAAAGGGGCCTGGGAAGCAGGTGATGCTGTATGAGAATCAGAGGTGTGGGGCTCTAGGGGAGTCTCCGAGATGGAAGTCTCCAAAGGGGTTTCAGAGGTAAGGAGCCCTAAAGGGATCTCAGAGGTAAGGGGCTCTAAAGAGGTCTCAGGGATGGAAGGCTCAAAGGATGTTTCAGGGATAGGGGGCTCCTGTGAGTCCTCAGCAGAGGGATCCTTTAAAGAGGGGTGTTCTGCATCCATGGCGGGGTGAGGCTCTTCTGTGACCTGGTCTGCTTCCATCTAGTGGTAGAATAGGGTACAGGCTTCATTAGGTTGGGATTGGAGATTGGAGGGTCTGCAAGTCAGAGTTTGCTGGGGAATTATGAAATTAGGATAAAGTTTTCTGTGCACCTGAGATGTAAAGGTGAAGCAAGATGAACTTTTGGTCAGGGTATTGTGCCAGGAGGTTCACTCATGTGCCTAGATGCCATGTGGGTTGTGAGAGAGCTTAAAGATAGAAAGGCTGAACAGTCAGAATCCCATCAGTAGATGGTAGCAGAGGACCGTGCCCCAGGAGGGAGTCTGAACATAGCAACATGGCTAGTCCAAGAGCAGAATCCTTGGCCTTAGGACCAGGATGTTCAGGCAGTGGAGTTCTACAGACTGGGATACCCGGGGAAAGTGGGGTTTGCTCTTAAGGGTGCAGAACAATGCCACGATGCATTAGGCAGGGCCCTGACTGCAGTTGTTTTGTCTAGGGATTGTGCATAGCCTCCCTTGATGCCATTCATGTTCAGGGCTTCAATTACTTCTATCTGGTGTGCTGATGATTTCTAGATCCATAATTCCAGCTCAGATCTCTTTAAACCCCTGTACTTCACACTCGTACCCAAATGCTTGCTGGACATTGCTACATGGATGTTGCACAGGGCATCAAAACTGAACTCTGGGAATTATTTTAGTCTTATTCTTTCCCCGCAGCCCTCATCTTCCAATAGGCACCGAGAACTGTATTTCTTGTCTTCTAAATACTGTATTCCCCAAATCCATTCTTTCCTTTCTTTTCCCTCCAATTTTGTTCAAGTTCTCATAATTTTCTACCTGGATTATGTAATTACTTTGCCACTCTGCTACTTTCCCCAGCACATCAGTCCACTCAGCGATTCTTTCATTGATTTATGTATCTTATACTTAAAATTTGTTTAACTTTTTTTTTTTTTTTTGAGAGGCAGCATGAGCAGAGGAGGAACAGAGAGAGAGGGAAACAGAATCTGAAACAGGCTCCAAGGGGCACCTGGGTGGCTCAGTCGGTTGTGCATCTGGCTTTGGCTCAGGTCATGATCTCATGGTTCGTGGGTTCAAGCCCTGAGTTGGGCTCTGTGCTGACAGCTAGCTCAGAGCCTGGAGACTGCTTCGGATTCTGTGTCCCCCTCTCTCTCTGACACTCCCTTGCTCTCACTGTCTCTCTCTGCCTGTCAAAAATAAGTAAAAAACAAAAAACCAAAATTGAAGCCGGCTCCAGGCTCTCAGCTGTCAGCACAGAGCTTGACATGGGGCTCAACCCCACAAACTGTGAAATCATGACCTGAGCTGAAGTTGGATGCTTAGCTGACTGAGCCACCCAGGCGCCCCTGTAACTTACACTTTTATAAAGAGCCCAGTCTTACACGTTCACCCAGGCACTGTGCTAAGTACCGGACTCTGAAAGAATCTGGAAAGGAGACCAGGTTAATCCAAATGACAATACAGATGAGTTGATGATATGCTGGGGTAAGCTCAGGATGCTGTGGGGAGTGAGGTGTGACTAATTTATCTTGGAGGGATGTCTAAAAGAAGTCAGTCCTCCTTAATGACCCACTGGAGAGCTTTCTAAAATGTAAGCCTACCAGTGCCATTTCTTTGCTTAAAAACACTCAATTGCCTCAGCCTAAAGATAAATTCCAAATTTTTTGGCCCTGACATTCAAGGCCTGTCATTATTTGCAACACTGCCTAAGTGTTCCAGCCTTAACTTTCTGTGCTCCCTACTTTCCCCCTCATGCTCCAGATGGATTCATTACTTGTATTCATTATAGTCTTTTCAAAGGGGAAGTTTGGGACAAGAAATAGACAGGTAGAAGAAGATGACCAGACATTCAGCACAGGAAAAGGTACTCGAGGGTGGAGAACCAGACAGTGGGAGGAGAGGAAGGAGAAAAAGAAGGGGAAGACAGAACTGGGTGGAGAAACGTGGAGGGAGAGGGCAAGGATGAAAAGTAGAGAATGGGAGAGGGTTGGACTGAGGTGGGAAGGGAACAGAGGTGTTAGGAGAGGAACAAGATGAGAGGTTGGAGGAAGAGCCATTGGAGAAACGACATACCTCCGGGCTTTGTCTTGGCTGAAACAAGTCCTTTAGGTCAGGATCTCGTCTTAAGCTGGGAAAGGGAAATGTTAGCGAGGGATGGAAGGCTCTTGGATGAGATTTGGCTGCAGTTGCTATGTAGTGAGAGGCCTTGCCTTCAAGTCTACGACTTGGGGAGGGGACTTGGATACCTGCAGAAATTCGCAAAGGAGCTCTGTCCAGATCTGGGGTGGGGTGGGAGTGGGGGTTGGGGAGGGACGAGGGGTTCCGGGGCCGATGAGGGAGGGGCTTGACTGAAACCTCCGGAACCCGGGCAGGGAGAGGAGGGGTCCGTCACCAGGGCAACCGGAACGCCCAGTAGTCTCCGTGGCAACAACAGTCCGGTCTCCAATGAAGGCTGCATTGGACCCAAAGGAGACGACCCTAGAGGGCTTACTTTTCTCTTAAAGGGGTTTGCTGGATCTCTGTGAGAGTGTTTGGGTAGACTACTGACATCTGTGGGGACGTCCGTAGGTGTCTGAGTTTGTGAGGGTCTCTGTGGGGTTCCTATGAGATGTGTGTGGCTCCATCAGTGGAGGCTGTGAGGATCTGAGGTGGGCATCGGGGATCCTAGGATGGGGTGAAAAAGGCAGGGTTCAGGGAGCTGGGGCGGATCTGTCCTCGAAGGCCCGCAGAATCAAGTTGGAGACCAATAGAATAGGGCATGGGGTGGGCTTTACTGATAAGGACCAATCGAATTGAAGAGGGGCGGAGCGTCATACTACGTCAGACTGAGGCCGCCGCCGCGGGGCCTGGTTATCGTCGGTCCAGCGCAGCCCGGAGTCGCCCAGGCCTGAACTCCCACCCAGGTCCCCGGCCTGGCCTCAGCCGGCCAGACCCCAGCCTCGGGCCCACGAGGACACCTAAAGCCACCCCCGGGGGGTGGGGAGCGGAGCCGTGGGTCAGCTCTGCGCGCGCCCCGCGCTGGCCCGTCCGGCCCCGCCCCCGACCCGGGCCATGGCCCAACCCTTGTCCCGGCCCCTCGTCCTATCCCTATCCAGCCCTTGGACCTCAGCCCCGCCCTCGCCCCGCTTCCCAGATCGGTCCCAGCCCCGGCCTGGGTCCCAGCGAATGCCCAGGTCTAGGTCCCAACCCAGGCCCCCCTTCCAGTCCCAGTCCCAGTGTCTGTCCTGGCCTCTAACCCCGCCTATGCCCGTATTCCACCTTCTGTCACAAATCCCAGCCCATCCCCTGTCCCAACCCCATTCCCCGTGTTTGCTTAAGCCCCGGGCCCAAACCCTGCCCTTGCTCCAGTCCCCATCACAGCCCCTCCTTCCATCCCATTCCCTGCCCTTGTTCAAGCCCCAGTGCCTAGCACAGCCCAATCCATTATCTCAGCCTTTGCCCTCGTCTCTGTGTTTACCCAAGTCTCTCCCACTACCCACCCCCCTCTCTCATACCGTGCCCCTCTCCCAGCCTCGACTCAGGTTTGGGCTCCAGCTGCCGCCAGCCTTATTGCTGCTGTTGCTGTTCTCTGTCCTTGGCCCAGGGGCTGGTGAGTGCAGAAGCAGGAAGCACCGAGGCAGGGATGGGTTTCTGGCAGGGAGGGATGGACTGGAGGGATTCAGGAGAGGTGGGACCTGGGCAACTAGATCACGGGGGGAAGAAGTGGGAAGAAATAGGGAGGAGAGAGGTCTTATACAACTGACAGGAATTGGGAGGGTCAGAAGAGAGGAAATTGTGGGCTTGAGGCCCAGCAGGTGCCTAATAGTCCCCAGAACAGGGACTCCAAGATTTTCTTTCCTTGTGTCCATGCTGACTCCACGTTGACTCTTGCTTTTCAAGAAAGAAAACTTGGAAACTTCTCCTGCAAGGGAAGTTTGATGGGGGAGACATGATCCTACAGCACAGAGCCTCTAGTCCAGTGTGGGGAGATCTGGCCTCAACTTTGAGATATTGACCATGCATTAAAACAGGGTTAAGAAAACAGTTTTGAGAACAACATGTAGCAAACAGATGGGCATGGGTTAGTCATCATTATAATGGAATTATTATTATTATTATTGTTATTATTATTATTATTATTGGTAATGAGCTTTGTTCCAGCTAAGCTTAACTTGCTTAGGAATAATTCCTGACCCTTTTAGTGTAGTCTTGAAATACAGATGGGACCATTTTAGGGATGGGGAAACTGAGGCTCATTTGGGGGGCAGTTTTCCTAAGGTCATACAAGCTAGTAAATGGCGGCACTGAGACTAGAAAAGTTTCCTAATTCCTGTCCCATGTGAGTGGGTTTTTTTTTTTTTTTGCCACAAAATATGCCTAATAGGAAAATTGACCCAGTTGGGAGAAGACTCAAAGGACAACCTGTCCTCTCCTGTGTCTGCCCACAAGGCTTAATCCACAAACGCTTCCTCATTTGCCAGTTGTCAGCCTACAGCCACCCTCCAGAGAGGAAGTGATTTGGAGAGAGAGAGGTCCAACTTCTTAATGGGTGGAATGTGGTAGGAGGAGGGGGTCCTGGCTGTAGGAGATATGCCATAAAGTTGGCCCTATCTTAAGGAGATGACTGGTCTTCATGGCCTCAACCCCAGCCATCTCCAGTGGGTGGCAGTGTAGATGTGTCTAAGGGAGTCTTTGGGAATAACACCAGAGCAGCTGAGGGTTGGAGCTGGGTTTCAGTGAGCTTTGGGGTCCTGGTTCACTGTACAAGCTTGAGGAGATCAATACGTGCTGGAGGTCATGCCTCTGCAGAGATGTCCAAGCTCTATATGTATGTACCTGAGGGGTCTCTGAGAATGCTTGTCATATGCAGTGTATGTACATGCTTGTGTGTTGGTATGTTCTGTGGGGTGCATGTGAGCCTGTGTGTCCTCTGAGTGCCTATGTTATTAAGTGAGGGGGAGAATACATGTTCCTCTTTAGCTCTTCCTGCTCCTCCTTTAGATGGATCACTGAAGTGTCACCTTCCAAATGGATTTCTTTGTCAGAGGCAGTGTTTGGCAGTGTTTGGTCAGCCCTAGCCTGACTCTTTGGAGGAAGGAGCTACAGAGGGACTCAGGGTTGATTACTGCTGCTGGCAGGTTAGACACTCAGTAGAGATAGTAGCCACACCACTTTTCCAGTTTGGATGAGGGAGAATCCATACTCTTGAGCCCAATTCATAGCTTCCATCCCTGCCACCACGACTTCTTTGTTCATGAGGCCATTGAGCAAGCATGGGATGGCTAGGGGAGGAGAGTGACTGACAGCCACAGAACTGTATAAAGTTTAAAGGTGTGGGTTAAAACACGATTGTCCAGGAGTGGGTTCTTTGGGGAAAATTGTAATGAAGTTGGAAAAGAGTACTGAATAGACCCTACTTTGGGCAAGATTTCCCTGAAAGCTGTTAATAGTCACTACCTTGGTGACTGCAGGGGTGTTTTGTAACCTAGTGGTGGTGATAGATTTCACCAGAGGAGAGGCCAGCAGTGTCACAGGACCATCATAGCACATCGTAGCACATCACATAGTCTTAATAAGTGCTTATTATTGGCTTCAGTCTCATTTCAGGAATGGAAGGTACCTCCTGGGTCTCCTGGTCCTACCCCAATCCTTGGATCTTTTCCTCAGCTGACTGTAGGTGCATAGCCCAGGTGTACCTTGCTATTCCAGGCAGTGACCTTTTGTTCTACCTAGTGCTATCACTAACAGGGCCAGCCTCTGCCTGTATGTGTGCACGTGTGTCTGTATGTCTGTCTGTGTATGTGCATGTATGTTTCAGAGGGTGGTGGAGAGTCACCTTAGCTTCATGTGGAGGTACTAGAGCATCCAGGACAGCTTCATCTGAGCTTGACCAGGCCTTTACTCATGTTTCCTCTGGGCCACACCTCTGTTGTAAAATGCCAAACCAGAGCTTGGGGGTGAATGGAGTTGTGGATGCTTTCTCAAACATCTACCCTCAGAACTTCTGGGTTCTTCTCATCATGTCCAGTTGCTGCTCACTCCCTTTCCCCACTGGCCCATTCTGTGATCTCTATAGCCCCTGGCCACTTTTGGGGTGGCTTAGCTAGTTTCCCAGTTCTCCAGGCCATGCCATGTTCCTTTGAATCACAAGGGTTTTTGTCTATCCATTGTTTCCCAAAAGTCATTAGCTACTTTTCACCACCAGTTCTCTGAGGGTCTGCACTGGGGGTCTGGCCACCGTTTCTTCCTAACAGTAGCAATGGCTCATCCCATGACCCATACCTGGTACCAACTTTGGGGAGGAGAGGCCATCCCTTGATCCCAGCAGAGGGCGCTCCAGAGCTCTGCTTCCTTGTAACAACAGTATCCAAGCTATTTAGCTCATGGCTTTCTGCCTTCCTGTTATCAGTGCTCAGCTTGCAAGGTGGCAGGTCTTCCTTGCTGATAGTTGAGATCAATCGTGTGGTCTGAAATGGACTGACTAGTCCTTTGGTATAACCATGGCCTTTGAAGATGAGGATAGGCCAGTCTGGGGCCAGTGGTCTCTACGTATTTAGGGCAGCTCTGGGGAGGGTGACCTTGAAGTTCAGTGGCGTCCACCTTACTTGTGCTCCCTCCTTCAGCAGCCTGTCTGTCCCAGAGGCCTCTTTCCCTGTTGTATCAGATACCTCATTTTTATATCTCCCATTTCTGGAAGGGAGATTGTCAGACAAGGTAAGCTTTGTGGGTATTTCCTATTTGGCTGAAAACTCCCCTCCAGGGTCTCCCCTCTAACCCCTGCTCTGTCCTGAAGCTGCTTGAGTTCCCAGCCTTCATATCTGTCCTGGGGGCATCCTTCTGTGCTTCTCTGGGACTGGCTTTAAGTCTCTAGAGCAGTCAGATTCTCCAGGACTTTGCCTGCCATTTAGGACACCCTTCTATGCAGCTGAGCTGTAGGAGATTCTCACTATTCTAGTAGTCCTAGTGCCTATGTGTTTGCCTGGCTAGCTTCTGACACTAGACTTTTTTGCTCACTTTGGCTGCACTCTGAACAACCATGATTAGGTATCTTATATCTTGGCACTTCAGTTAGAGATTACCAACCCCCCAAGTGGTTTGAGATTCCATGAGTCATTAACTGACTGCCTCATTGAGCCTCCCTCTGGGGAAATGCCCTCTGGTTTCTCATTCTGAATCCTAGAGGGTCTGGTGACTCCCTCCTCTCCTGGGAGTTCTCATGGTGGCCTGCCAGCTCCTGTTCTTGCCTCTGCCACCCAAGCTAGTCCTTTGCATCCTCACCACATTTCCACCCTCCCCGCCTCCTGCCCTGAGCCAGTATACAGACAGCTTTCGTGAGGCTCTTGGGACCACAGGAGAACAGAATGGGGAAGAAAATAAACAAGGAAGTTAGAGAGTTCCATGCTGACTTCCAAGCTCTGCAGGTGGAGTTCTAGCCTGCTCAGTGGCCCAGGAGCTCATGCCAACACTCACACACAGATGATGCACACACACACACACACACACACACACACACACACATGTACCCTTGCACGTGTGCCTTTTACACCTCTGTTTTCGTAGGCTTGCTAAGAGGAGAACAATGGCTCCTAAGCTAGGGGTCACATAAAGGATCCTGGTTTGGGATGTAGGTGGATGTAGGTTTGAATTCTCAATTTGGTCTAGGTTTGAGCCTCAGTTTCCTTATCTGTAAAAACAGGTCATTTTCCCCAAGGTCATTGTAAGGATTAAAGCGGATTATGGCTAGGCCCAGCTCCTGGCTCAGAGGAGAATATTTGTTGAGTTGGTGCTATCTGTGTAGAAGACTCATGTGCCTTTTGCTTAGCAGAAATGCCCTGAGCCCTATGCTGCTCCTTTCTCTCTTGCCTGCTCCCTAGGAGGCCTCTTCCTGACTGACTACTCCACCTGCTCACCCCGCAAGCTGAGTCCCTTCCGCTCCTTTGCCAGCACCGAGCTCTTCCACTTCCACATTCCTGAGGACACGTTCCTGGCTGTTTGGAACCTCATCATCTTCAAGGAGCAGGGGGGAACCTTTGGGGACCACTGCCCAGACCAAAGTGTGACTGTGTGAGTGTCCAAGTTAACATCTTGACCCCCAACCTCCCACTCCAGACCACTCTCCAAACTAAAGTGTGAGTTTATGAGCATCAAAACTGACCTCCTGATCCTGACCCCTGACCCCTGTCCAAATTGAAGTGTGACTGAGGGAGGGACAAGACCTTTGTCTCCTGACTATTTCCTGAGTACTGTTTGACTGTGTGAGAGTCTGAGCTGACCTTTTACTCTTTATGTCCTGACTCCTGACCTGGAACCACTTTGTTGTATGTATCAGTGTAGGGAATTCACTTGTGTTATTGGCGATGAGTTGACAGTTCTTCTTTTCCCCATTTCCTGTCTCCCACCCCATTGCCTACTGTCTTCCTCTCCTCATTCTGGTCCCCCAGGTATTTCCGGTCCGGGGCACCCCCTGTCATCAATCCCCTGCACACACACTTCCCAGGGGACACAGCTGTGCCTGGGGTTTTCTCACTGACCCTCAGCTGGACACTGCCCAACCGCACCTCAGGCATCTTTAACGTCAGCAGCCCCTTACCTGGGGACTGGTTCTTGGCTGCCCACCTTCCCCAGGCGCATGGCCACATCTCTGTCAAGGTGGGTGAATGCTGCCCAGGGAAGGAGGGGCTAAAGCTGCTTCTCCATATCTGCTTAATTCCCCCCATAGGCTACTTGACACACTAATCTTGTGCCAGGGTGGGTAACAGCATAAGGGTGGCTAAGGTGGGGCATAGCTAGAGGGCAGCAGTTCACCTGGTGGGCCAGAGGTCATGATCAGTAGGAGGCAATTTGGGAGCCTTAGGAGGATATAGTGGGTCCCAGGTTAGCTGAAGGGAGGGTCCAGAGTCTGGAATTGGTCAGACTCCTGGCACTGTGGAGTAATGTTCCTATTACAAGGTACAAGTGTTATTCAAGATGATCAGAAGCCAGCCAGGGACTGGTCATATGCTGCTGCACAAACCCAGGACTGGTCTGGCTCTACATCTTGATTGGTGATAGCTCTGCAGACTCTCATAGACTCCAGCGCAGTTGTTGGTCCATGTAGGAGAATACATTCCTCTTCTATCATAATTTCAGCCCCCTACACCGTTTGGAAGATCATAGGAGAGCACTCGGGGGCACGGAAGCCCTTTCCTGTTAAAAGGAGGCTGAGGGCAGCTGGTGCCCATCTTGGCTGTTGCTTCCCTTTTCTCTAAATATCAGCACTGAGTTCATAGAACAGAGATTTTTAAAGTCTGAAGTGTAGGTTCAAAGGTCAGGACGCTTCTCCATTCTGGTGTGGAGGGGAAAGAAATGCCACAAAGCTTTCCTGCCACTTCCAAGTGCTGGACGGGCCAGATTTCCTCCTATAGGATCTATAGGTTTCTTACTCTTATCCATTGGCAGGGAGAGAGGATATGATGAGCTGGCCATTGGCAGAGTGGGATGGCCATGTGTGTGGGGCCAGGGGTAAGGGTGAAGGACTGAGCACGAACGGAGCAAGAATTTAAAAATGGGATGCCGAAGAGCAGGAAATCTAGTGGGACTTGGCCATTGAGAATTGAAAGGGGCAGAAATTTCCAATCAGGCAAAGCTTTGACTCAGATATATCTCTCCAGGCCGAGTTCCTTGAGGGCAGGGGCCCTATGATTGCATCAGGCTCACCTCTCCTGCTATAGCTCGGTCTTCAGAGAAGGTGTTGTGAGGGTTTTGAATGAGCTGAGAATTGTCCAGGGCCAAGTGCACTGGCACTGCTATCGTCAGAGATGGGAACTAGGGCTGAGGTGGCATCCTGAGGCCTCAGTGACAGGCCTGTTTTTCCTGAGAGTGATGTACCAGAGAACTTCCTGTCAAGGCCTGGGAGTCCTGCGGATGACAGGATGTTAGAACCCGGAAATGGCTCTGGGTTCTAGATGGATCTTGACTTCCATCAGAACTAAGGGTTATTCTATTCTGAGGAATGTCTTAGGTCTTTGGCCAGATGCCAAAGAGCCTATTCCTGATTGTAACTTTGATCCTTGACTCTCTCTGTGGGGACTGACAAGGAAAATTCTTCTGAAGCCCTGTTCTAGTTATCCAAAAACCTTTCTGGATGGGCAAGAGGAACCTGGGGCCTAGGCCTGGACTGGGATTATAGGTGCTAACACCTAGTTAGGAGAGGTCAGAACTAGCCTTAACACAGCCATTTGCATCTAGATATGGAAAGTGGAGTCTGGGGATTTGGAACTGCAGGCTGGAGGGTTAGCCAGCAGAACTTCTGGCATGTGGCAATATTAGAGACAAGGGGGCACACTTATACCTTGCCCAATGAATGGCAGCCAACCTGGATACCATGAGAGATATAGCTCTTTAGACAAGGCCTCTTCTAGAGGCTTCGATGTGGGGACGGGCAAGGATCATCCTTGTGGTACCCTAAGAATTTGATTATGTTTTAGAATCTCACATGGGCCTGTAAGGATTCTTAAGTTCTCTGGGTAATTCCGTAGATTCAATCCTGTGGGTGAATTTTCCAGAGCATTCCTGTAGGGCTCCATCTTCTCCACTTGCTTTCTCCTTATACCATTGTCCTGATTTCCTGTGAGGCTTCGCCTCAGGCGAGGACTGAAGAGTCCCAACCATAAGAAGGCAGCACTGTTTCTAGGGCCCTCCTCACCTTTGGACCTTTCGCCCTTGAGCACCTGCTTTGTCTTTGACCTCAGATTGGGTGTGAGGGGACACAGATAAATAAGATATATGTTAGTGAGATACAGGGGATGTTTTAAGAGGACAAAGGAGAGATGGCTAACTTGGCTTGGTAGTATGGTAGAGGCAGTTTTAGGAAATAGGAAGTGAGGCCTGATGTTGAGAAAGCAAGGAAAGGCATTATGGGTGGTGAGAGTAGCATGGGCTAAAGCACAGAAGGGAGAAACGAAGTGGTTCAGTGTGGAGTGGTTGTTGGAGTGGGTGAGGGAGCTGGAGGGGTGAGCAGGCAGGATCGTGAAGGACCTAGAAGTTTGAACTTTATCTTGAGAGTGATTAGGACTGTTAGGAGCTTATAAAAGGGAAGTGACTTACCTGGCCCAGGCCCTTCTCCTTAGCTCTGTATTGAGCTTCTGCAAGCTCCTGTGTCTTTGCCATTCGCTACTGTGTTCCTAGTATCCAGCACAGAGCCTGGCAGTTAGTGAGGGCATGGCAAATTTTTATTGTTCTTCTGCCATCTTCTCAGATTCATAGTGTCCAAAACTGATCTCACTTCTCCTTTCCTTTTCCCCCTTTTCCTATCAACCTCTTCTGTCTTGACCCATGCCCTCCATTGCCTTGCTTTCCCTGCCTTGGAGCATGTGCTCATCCTGTGGTGCCCAGTCTGCACTGAAGGACTGGCCTTTAGACTGTAGGTAACATCTGGCACCCATGGGGCTCATTAGGGAAAAGTTTCCCAAATGTTGAGCAGAGTTCTCCTCAAATGCTTCCTCTTTTCAGCTCCAAGATTTGAAAGTAAATGAAAGCAGATAAAATAATGAAAACAAGGATAAGGAAAACAAAGAAGCAGACTAGAGAAGAAAGGAGTCTGCTGAATCCACCAACTAAGACCAAGGGTAGCTCTGTGTCTCAACTTGAAGAGATTAAAATCTGCTAACAGTGTTCATTCTGCTCTTCCTCCTCCTAAATTATTATATTTGTGTTTCAAATAGGTAATATATGCACCTGGTACAACATTCGAAAGGTACAAAAGGCATACAGTGAAAAGTAAGTCTTCCTTTCATCTTCTTCCAGTCCCCACTTCCCCTCTCCAGAGTTAGGTAGTAACTAGCTGGTGACTAGTCCCTTATATTACCTTTTCCTAATTGAAACACTTTCTCCTTTTGGCCTTTGTGACTTTATAGAATTGTCCTGATTTTCCTCCTGTCCACCACTTACTCATTCTCTGTCTCCTTTCTTGGTGTCTGCTCTGCCTGGTGCATATTGTGGGGCTCCAGTGCTTGGTCCTGAGACAGTTCCTCTATTTCTCCATTCTCTTGCCAGGTGTTTCCAGCAGAATAGTTTTAAATACCACTTCTAGCTTATGCCTTCCAAGTGTATTCCATGAGTCCTAATTTCTTTTGAATCTCAGACTTCATATTTGACTGCTTACTTGGTATCTCTGATTGGATGTCTAAGAAATGTCTCAGACTTAGCCTGTATAAATCAAAACAAAGCCAAAAGTAAAAATCTCTTTGATTCCCATTTTACTTCTTCTAGTCTAAGCCTCTTCTCTCGTCTTCTTCTCCATAAATGGGCACTGCTATTCACCATTTGCTTAAGCCCCAGATTTCAGTGTCATACTTGATTCTTCTTTTCCCTTTATTTCTCTATAGCTAGTCCATAAGAAAAAGTCTTGTTGACTCCACTCCTAAAGCACACTCTGGAGGCATCCACTTCTCTTTCCACTCTGAGCACACCTTCCCTGAGCTTTCTCCTGGGCCACTGCAGAAACCTCCCAGTCCTCTCCCTACTTCTACTCTTACCCTCTGCAGTCTGTCCAGCACTCTTCTATGTTGGTTGGCCGGGCTGTGCTCGGTACTAGGATATCCCTACAGAGAAGGGCAAGCGTCTTTGGGCATCTTAGTCTGTAAGCCCTATCCAGAGTCTGGCACTGGCCACCCTGCTCGGGCCTTCCTTAGGAAACTCAGCCCGGCCATACTAGGACAGTCTGGGGTTCAGTTGAAGGCCTTCCTCCCCAGCTTCTTTCAGACTGGTTTACACTCTGCTTCTCACTTTGGCCCTGCTGGTTTCTCAAGTGTACTTGCTTTGGCCCTGTTCCTTATATAACTGCTTATTTTGGCCCAGTTTGGACTCTCTCACTTGGCTTATGCCTCGGCAGCTCCTGCAGACCTGGCTTCTGGTGTCCTTTCTCTTGCCCTATTATAGGGCGAAGGCTGCTGTATCTCCACACCTTCCCTGCTCTTCATTGACTGAATGCTTCCCTCCATGATAAGGGAGGAGTGTTAGATGTGCACATTATATGGTTTAAGGAAGGAGCACAGTTTAACCATTGAGGTCATGTCCACTGATCCTTCAGTTAAGCCAACAGCAAGAAGGATGTGGAGCAAAGTGTCTCTTCCCCTGAATTGTCCATCCAGCAAGGAAATGAACCACCTCCGGAATGTGAGCCCCCACCCTTGGGGCTTGCTCACTGCAAGGCTATTGTGGTGGTGATTCTTTCCGTAGGAAGTGGGGTTGATGAGATGACTTGTGTTAGTATTTCTGGCCCTTAGGGCTTGACACCAAAGATGAAGGATCCGCTTTGGATATCAGAGATGGAGGTCTCTGAGCAGCTAGGTAGGTTGAAGAGCTCTCTGAAAGGACCCTCTTTTTGACACCCATTCTTTAACTCAGCAGATACTTTTTTAGCACCTAGTATTTGCCAGGTGGTGTGCTAGCATTAAGGATGCAATGCTGTAAAAGGCAGAGTAGAATTCCCGGTGAAAGGTAGTGAGATCTTCGGGCCTGGCATCCATCAAGGCCTTCTTCCAGCCTTGTGGAGCTTTGCTGGAAGTCAGTGCCTTGGCTGGCTTGTTCCATGGTGTGGAACTCAGTGGGATGTCACAGCCTGCAACTTTTGTCAGAAGAACCACATAAATAAACAGTGGCCTCTAGTTTAGTGGGCCTGCATAAGGCCATTTGTCCAGAATAACAGAGAAGCCTAATCAGGAACTCCGTCCTCTGAATTGCTAGGATCAGAGGGCCTACGTAGCTGCAGATGCTGCAGAGGAGGAACCAGAAGAAAGGGACTATGCCCACTGAAGAGAGAGGAGGCTCTGTGTGCTGGGGTGGTGTGAACTTAGTGACGAGGGTCAGGGATTTCACCCAGAAGAGCAGCTTAGATGTGACTGTTGTCCAGTAATGGAAGAAACCCAGCCTGATTCAGAGGAAGCAGATGTATCTGTGGGTCCCCTGAGGAAGCGCAGTGGAAGGGGAGACAGAAAACAGGCTTCGGCTTCATAAACATCGGAGCTTCCCCCAGCTGTGCTGCTTGATTGATTGATCCATTCAAATATTCAGCAGACATTTATCTGTGGGGTGTGCACTTTATATTAGGTTCCATGTCTGGGGGAGCAAAAATAAAATAAGACATGGTTCCTGTTTTCAAGTTATTTACAGTGTGGAGGTTTCCTAGAAGGTGTTAAAGCAGAGACTTGGGAAGGCAGGTGGGGGATAAAGGAAATTAAAGATTCAGATTAGTATGCTGGTGTGGGTTTGGACTAGAGGCCTCAAGGAGCTTTCTAATCCCAAAAGAGAGCCAGTGTTCTAAGTTTTTGAGGGCTTGGAGGGGAAATCGGGTAGTTTGAAATTGCCTCCGGGATGGTTCAGGAGTGCTCAGGAGGAGGAGTTAGAATGCAGGAGGGGCAGGCCTGATTGTTGGGAGGGCCTGGGTTTGAGTCCGAGGGTCACAGCAGATCCTACAGACCTAGGAAAGAGAGATGGAGACAAGGCAGGAGGGACCTAGAGTCTAGAGAGACCTCAATCCTAGCTGTGGGGGTAAGAGGCCAGAGGAGCTTTGTCCCCCACCCCTCAAGAGATTCTGTTTGCCTTGCTTTAGTAGACCCTTGCTGTCTCTCCCCTCCCACCACCCCTGCTTTTGTCCCAGGGTCTCCAGGATGAGTGTCAGTACCTCCTTCAGCCGCAGCTGATTGTCCGGCGTTTGCTGGATGTTGCTGTGCTGGTGCCTGGCCGTCCCTCAGAGCAAACCCTCTCCCCCCACAACCGCTCAGCCCTGTACAAGTAAGTCAGATACTCCCCCAAACCTGACCCTTTTCCTCTTCCTTCCCTGGCCTCAAATAGCCGACAGGGTTCTTTTGGCTTCTTCTCTCCCTCTGACCAACCTGGGCTGCTGGGCCACCCAGAGTTCTAGGGTGGGTTGGACCCTTGCCTCCCTCTCTCTCAGCATGGACAGGAGGACCTGAAAAGGCCTCCTGTTCTCCTGTATCCCTTGTCCCTCTGTGCTGACTTCTTGCTAGTGTTTTCCTCATTCGGGTGTCCTTCTCACCCTCTCACCTGTCCTTTCTTACCCCCAACCTCCCCTCTGCCCAGGGTCTTTGTGCCCAGCTTTACTTACAGGGTTTCAGCACAGCTGATATGTGTGGGGAGCCGCGGGGCATCGGCCTGCCCCCTGACACTGCGCCTACGTCCCAAGGCCCCACCCCTGCACAACTCAAGCTCTGTATCTTGTGGAGGTGCCTCGATGTGCCAGCTGGAGCTGGCACTACCCCCCTGGGGCCACTGGATCTACGTGCGTGTGGAGATACCATCCCGGGGTCCTGGCAGGACCATCCGCTTCCAGCTGTGTGTGCGGTTGCAAGGTCAGAAGCCCCACATCTGCCTCTGCCACTCAGCCTGTGCTGCTATCTGTGGCTGGGAAGGGGCAGCATGGTGGTTGTGGTTGTTGACCCTCTGCCATGTCCCTGTAGTCTGCCCAGCCCTGCACAGTCTCCTTTACACTCCCCAAAGCCCTACCAACTTGGAGCTTCGATTCATTGGAAGGCCTTCAGATCATTAGTTTGCATTGGATTTGGGGCTAACTAAGGCACCTCAGTACTCTCCTTGGCTTAGTCTCTCTTTCAGTTTCCTTGGGGGCAGGGCATCGAAAACCTCTGGGACACCACCCTTGCCAAAGCCCATGCCATTCACTGAGAGGGCCCATCATGTGTTTCAACAGTGTCTTCCCTGCCCTTAGGGAGGGCAGTGACTCCTTCCACATGACATTCCATTACCTGTGACCACTAGGAACCCCCTGGGCCCGATCCTGTGACCCTGGATGCTCCATATTCCCAAGGGACATTTGATTCTAATTCTTGTCTCTCCCTACGCTTTGCTATTTCCTGTCTGGCTCAGATCTGGTTTGTGGTGGGGCTGTAGGGCTTGTGAGGGCGGCAGGCCCCAGCACTGATTTCCTCTGCCCACAGAGTGTCCGCAGCCCAGCCTGTCCCGGGTCCTGGTCCCTGGAGCTGCCATGAACATGCCCCAGTCCCTGGGCAACCAGCCACTGCCCCCAGAGCCACCATCCCCAGGGGCCTCTCCTGAGGGGCCTGGGGCCACATCTCCACCAGAGCACTGCTGGCCAGTGCGCCCAACACTGCGTAACGAGCTGGATACCTTCTCTGTCCACTTCTACATCTTCTTTGGCCCCAGCGTGGCCCTCCCCCCTGAGCGCCCGGCAGTATTTGCTCTGCGGCTGCTGCCAGTGCTGGACAGTGGGGGTGTCCTCAGCCTGGAGCTCCAGCTCAATGTGGTACTTTTGGTGGAAAGTGGGGGGTGGGGGGTGGGAGGTGGGGTGGGCGGGGGTTGGAGGGGAACTTGAAGGAGAAGGTGTCAGGGGTGTGGGGGCTCTTACCTCCTTCTGGAAGTATATCTGGGTTGCTTTGACCAACTTTATGATTAGTGACCATGTCTCAACCCAATTCTGGTCAACAAACATTCCCCTGAGTATTGACTCTACCACAGATGCGCTAGGTCAGCCAGGGGAACTCAGAGTGGGCTAAGTTATTCCAGTTTTATAGGCTAACTTTCCACTTCCTGAGGGTCTCTCTGGCAGGTGTTCACTTTTCTTGCCTATCTCCTGTGATGGGGAGTTTATCACCTCTTGAGGCCATGCAGTCCATATTTAGACAGCTCGATTGCTGAAGACAGTCTTCACATTCCATGAATTTCTACCCACCAGTCTTTGTTTTGCCCCTGAAGCTACAGCCAGTAAATCTATCCTTTTCCTTTTTATTTTTTTAAATTTATAGATTTGATTTTTCAGAGAAGTTTTAAGCTTATAGAAAAATGGAGAAGAAAGTAGAGAATTCCCATACCGCCCCCGCTTCCCTGCACAGTTTCCTCTATTAGTTACATCCTGTATCAGTGTGGTACAGTTGTTATATTCTATTCTATTCTAACAGTCCTCCAGATGCCCCTCAGTCTCCCCAAAGCCGAACAACCTCAGCATCTTAGACCTCTGCCCATCCTCTGCTGTCTCCTCCAGTCACTGTGTGTCTGAGATCAGTGATCCACGGGGCTGACCAGGGTGGCAGGCAGTTTGTGCAGTTCCCTCTTCGAGTTCCCTCTCCCAGCTTCCACATCACACTGGGGATCACCTGGGGCTGTGGAACTAAGATCCTGAGGCCTTTTCCTTTTCCCTTTTTATTTTCTTCAAAACAGTAGTAGACGTTTACTTTTATTAGCCAACCAAAGATGTAAAAGACCTGTACGCTGAAAACTATAGAAGACTTATGAAAGAAATTGGAGAAGATACTTTTATTATTAAAAAAATATGATCACATGTAAAAGTTTTGGAAAATCAAAGACATAAAATTATATGTCCTCTCAGCCCTTTTTCATATTAACTTCTGTGTTTTCTACTTGCAACCAAGGGGCGTACACATTTTCATGCCCTGAGCCCAGCTCATGTGAACTGCTGCCGATTCCTGTCTCATACTTTTGCAGTGAACTTTGTAACCCGAATGGAAGAATTTATGTCCATCTTTGAGCCATTGCCTAATACTAGTTTGGGCCTTGTGTCTTCCCTGCATTATGTAATTCATACACTTGAAAAGCTGGCCTTCTGTACCTCTTACTCATTATTTTCAGCATTAAATAAGACTGGGCTTAGGGCAGAGCCCTGTATCAGGACCTTAGTGACTGTCTTAGATTAGCACTGAGCCAATAATTTATGTACTGTTTCCCTAGCCAGGTTTTTTTTTTTTTTTTAAACTATTATTCCCCTGCTCTGGGGGCAGGCACCATTTTCTATCAGCCAACCTGAGAGTTGGTCCGTGGCTAGATGTGGTTTTTTATGGGGCATGGCTCAGAACTTTTTAGTCCTTCTGCTGATCAGGACAGAGCAGATTCTTCAACCTGAAGACATTTCTTATTTTCATTCTTAAATTCTGACTCTTACTTCCTTTGGGCAGTGACAGTGAAGTCTTGATTTGACCTTGAAACTGTTAGCGCCCATTTCAGAGACTAGTATCACGCATTCTTGTTCTTTCTCAGTTCTTCATTTCTTCCCTGCAGCTCCTCCCTGCCCCTTTCATCTGCTTATATTACACCCATCTACATGCCATGACATTTGTTACCCACTGCAAACAGTCCATTATATTTATTCTGAAAGATGTTGGCTCATCTACTCTGATTTGTCCCTCCATGTATTTTGATTTTTTTTCTCTTGGAATCCAGAACTGAACATTTGGATCAGAGAACTGCATACCTAGAGGACATTTTCCCTTTGGTTTCCCACTAGAATGACTCTGGCATATTATCCTGGCTTGCATTGAGGGACGTTACAAGCAAGTTGTATGAAATTCACCCTTGTGGTTGAGGACAGGATGCGTGACAGAACACAGTGCTTCTTTGATGAGAATTTTCCTGAGAACCACTCCTTTGGATGCTATACTTCTGAGACTCTGATTAAATTTTATCTTATGGTTTCATAAGATAAAATCTGGTAACTCATTATGTTTCCTTTTTTGCTATGGTTGCTTGGAAGTCAGCATCAAATGTATGGCTCACAGCTAGAGACAGACTTTATTTTCTTATCTTGATCTTTAAATTTCCCTCATGCACTTATTTTATCCTATTAAATGCATTTAATAAGCTACCTCAAATCCTTCTTGAATGAGGTGAGCTTATGGCATCTTGTTACTTTTATTCTTGTTGACACTCCTTACGTTTACTCCTATGGGTATCTGGTTCCTTTAAATCCCAGGCAGTTGCTACATTAACCCCTCAGGCATTCTGTTACTGATACTCAGTATATGTGCTGCCGAAGCGAGCACTGTTACTGATATTCAGTACCTAGGATCATTTCACCTGAGGAAGAATACATTTCTTTACATGCCGCCTGCCTTCAGACCCAGGTGAAGATGTGAAGACAATTGAAAACCTTACAGTTCCCTTTGTGCACAACTGGTTTCTACATCCAGCAACAGTCCCCCTCCAGTCCCTCCAGCAAGCTGGACAGGACTGAAACGGTGTTCTTTCTTGCCTAGACAGAGTTTAAACAATTCTGCTCAAAGACAACATTCGGAATAGGGCCTTGCCTTCTCATTAGTCTTTGAAAGATCTCTGCTGTGGAAGATCTGGTGTTCTCCAGTTTTTCTGTTCTAAGAATGGAGATGAGAGAGGGAGAAGGAGGGAAAAAGGAGGAGAAGGAGAAAGGCAGGCTTTGATGTGGAGAGCCCCTGCAGGAATGGATGTCCAGGGAGCTCCTGCAGGGGCTTCTGGAAAGGGGTTAACAAGGAGTCTGAGGGTGGTGGGGTGGTGGTAGGGCTTGGAGGGTGTGACAATCTTCTTCATACCTGCACTCCTCAGAGCTCCCTGCGCCAGGAAAACGTGACAGTGTTCGGCTGCCTGACTCACGAGGTGCCCTTGAGCCTTGGGGATGCAGCAGTGACCTGTTCTAAAGGTGGGGTTGAAGAATGGGGGAGGCAGAGGAGCCTTTAAGTCTGCAGCTGCGGGCAGTCGGGGATGGTGGAGGAAGGATGGGCTGGGGAAGTGGGGTCAGGTGGATGAAGGTTCTTTAGGTCTTGAGCCCATACTGACTCCTCCTCCCACTCACTGATATCCCCTCTTCTCCCTTCTCCTCTAAGACTCCCTGGCTGGCTTCCTCCTCTCTGTCAGTGCCACGTCCAGAGTGGCCAGGCTGCGAATCCCCTTCCCACAGACTGGGACCTGGTTCCTGACTCTGCGCTCTCTGTGCGGCGTGGGGCCTCGGTGAGCAGGGTGGGGCAGGGCGCGGTCGGGACAGGGAAGTAGTGGCTGGTGCCCCAGGTGACCATGGCCCTCGTGTGCGCAGGTACATGCGGTGCCGGAACGCAACGGCCGAGGTGCGGCTGCGCACTTTCCTGTCCCCTTGCGTGGACGACTGTGGACCCTATGGCCAGTGCAAGCTGTTGCGCACGCACAACTACCTGTACGCGGCCTGCGAGTGCAAGGCCGGTGAGCGGGCTGGGCTGGCGAGGGAGCCGCGGGTGGGCTCCTGGGTGGGAGGGGACGGCTGGTCTGGACTGCAGTAACTGCTGGAATTGAGGCTGGGTTTGGAGAGGATGGGAGGGCGGAGCCAGGGTGAGACCACCCAGTACTGGCAGTGGCATTGGGCCTGGCAAGAGGCTGCCAGCAGAAGTGTCTGCCGACCCCATGGCTGCTGTGGGCCCTCTCCCACCTTCTGCCTTGTGCTCTCCCCACTCACAGGGTGGCGGGGCTGGGGCTGCACTGACAGTGCAGATGCGCTCACCTATGGATTCCAGCTGCTGTCTACACTACTGCTCTGCCTGAGCAACCTCATGTTTTTGCCACCCGTGGTCCTGGCCATTCGGAGCCGATATGTGCTGGAAGCTGCTGTCTACACCTTCACCATGTTCTTCTCCACGGTATGCAGTACATCTGTGTCTTCACCAAGTCCTTATTTAATGGTGCTGGGTGAGGGTCTGCACTTCTACCGTGTTTTCCACGGGTTTGGGGATGTCTACACCTTTGTTATATGAGGATGTCTCCTCTTCAGCGGTGTCTTCTACAGTAGTATCATGGCTTGTGAAGATTATGGCAATTTTTGTAAAGCACATCGGGATAGATTAACAAGGCTGTTTGTAACTTAAGATAACCAACACCCTCTAGAAACACACCCAGGGCCAAGGAGACCTTTATTTAAACACAGCCTCACCTTTTCTACTCTGAATGATGGCAAGAGATCTGCCCTTTCTCTCATGTCTCTGTATGGAATCTCCACTTCTCATGATGTTGGGGCTAGCCACCCTGTGTCTGTGTCCTTCATTATCTCAGGGATTGCTACATATGCAGCATATTCTTATAGTATGAGAAGGTATATCCCCATTTAGTCATCATGGCCTCCTTGATTTCTCATGAGAGCTGTCGGAAGACAGAGAGGAACTCCATACCTGGGTAGTTTATAGAGCATTCTGGCTCTTGGGGTCCTAAGAAATTTTACGAACTCAGCTGTCCTGAGACATCATGGAAAGTGGTAGTGTGATATAAAATTCCAGCTCAAAGGAGCATATTTTGATGAAGATTAGTATAGTTTTAAATCCTTGCCCTCGCATTACAGAATGTCCACAGTCTCCTCTCTGTGTCTTCCCTCCTCCACAAACAGAAAAGTTCATATCACCAGCAAGCATCACAGACAGGGTAAGGAAAAGGTAGAGGAGTGAGCCTGCGAATGTGACGTAACGCCCATGTCGACGTCCCCCTGAGATGCTGCATCTAGGGATCTTTTCAGCTCATCTCTGGGCTCTTGGCATCTCGTGACATATAGCGTCTGCCTATGAGCACTGCAGAAATCTTAGATGGATTCAGACTTTCCTCTTGTCTCGGCAGCAAGACTCACAAAAACCAATATGTGTTTCTTTTTGTTCAGCATTAATAGATCACATGTATGTCCAAATTACAAAAGTCCTACTTATCATTCAGGAGAAAATGGGGGGTGAGTTGAGGGGCATGTTGTAGGGTCCTCCAGAATGTTCGTGCACAGATGAGGAAGAGGAGGCTATAACCATGCCCCATAGAGAGACCTTGGCCTCTTCACAGTCCAGTTTTGCTTGCCACCCCCGCTTTAGACCTGCTCTGACAGTGCCTCATTCTATTTTTATAGTAGACACTGTTTCTCTTCTTTACTGCCAGATGCCCTTTATACTGTTGCTACCAAATCCTCTAGCAACAGCTGTTCCACCAGCCTACTCTTGGCTGCATGCAGATCTAATGGGATTCAGAGTTAGTAAGAGTACCAGTGTGTGTCAGGAGCCTGGAGCATGTTGGGGGAGAGTGTCCATTCTCTGCACTCTGCACAAGCATCCTGGGCATTGGCTCCAGAGTGTTTAGTATACCAGATGACTCCTCATATTCTGGAAACAGGGGCAGATCGTCCTTGAAAGAAAACAACTTTTGCCCAGTTGGAACACGAGGGGAGCCTATAGTGACTGACATCACATACAGAGCTTCCACTTTCTTAAATGGGCTAAGCAGAGTGCCTGGCTGGCTCAGTCAGTAGGCCATGTGACTCTTGATCTCAGGGTCATGAGTTCAAGTCCCATGTTTGGTGTGGAACCTACTTACAAAAGAAAAACAGGATAATAAATAAAAGATCAAGGAAAAGGTACTGGCTCTGAGGTGTTTCCTAAAGTCTTGCTCTAACCCCCTTTCTTTTACCACATGGGTCAAAATGTAGAGCTGCTAGTCATCCGGTTTTCCTGGGCAAGTTCCCCATGGCTCTTCCTTTCTCATTCTTTACTTAGTTTAGGCTTACTTCATTCTTCAACAGTCTCCATTTGAGGACCCGTTGGTCATGTTGCAGGTAACAGTACCAGGATGGTAGATGACAGTCTTCTCTGTCTTCAAATCGAGGACAGTCTACACCTGGGAGTAGTGCTTCGAGTCCCATCTAGGGCGTGGGAGCAGACAGTAGGTTTGTTCTTTGGGAGTTCAAAGTGTAAATCTGTAAAATATTTAAAACGCAAAATACATCACATAATATGTAAAATACATTAGAAGAAAAACAGGTCACAAATCCAGCACTGGATTTTGTATGTAGCTAGACCAGTTCAGATAATGGTAACAACAAAATAACATCTAGTGTGTCAGACACTGCTAACCGAGTCCTCACAATAGCACCAGAGTAATCGATAAGTACTTTCTTTTTTTAAGTTTATTTATTTTGAGAGAGAGAGAGAGAGTGCACACATGCACAAGCAGGGGAGGGGCAGAGAGAGAGGGAGAGAGAATCCCAGGCAGGCTCCAGGTTGCCAGCATAGAAGCTGACTTGGACTCAATGCCATGAACTGTGAGATCATGACCTGAGCTGAAATCAAGGGTTCGATGCTTAACTGACTGAGCCACCCAGGCGCCTCAATAGGTACTTTTATTATCATCATCCATTTTTGCAGATGAGGGCAGTTCACATACTTTGTCTGAGGTGTAACATGAGTGGTAGGATCATAGATCCTTCACATGTAATCAATAAGCTATATTGTTCTCCTAGTACCAAGGCAGTGAGGCAATTGATAAATCTCTAACCTGACTTCAGTTTTTCCGAAATCCTGAGATATGTAGAGAACCTTATGACCTCAGTTTAATAGTTCTCAAATTCTTTTTTTAAAAATAGTTCTCAAGGGGCACCTGGGTCGCTCAGTTGGTTAAGTGTCTGGCTGATTTTGGTGCAAGACATGATCTCATGGTCGTGAGACTGAACTCTGCATCGGGCTCCACACTGACAGAGTGGATCCTGCTTGGGCTTCTCTCTCTCCCTCTCTCTCTCTGCCCCCTCTCATTCACACACACACACACACACACACACACACACACACACACACTCTCTATCTCTCTCTCTCTCTCTCTCTCTCTCTCAAAAATAAATAAATAGATATTTAAACAGTGAAAATAGTTCTCAAATTCTTGAAAGATAAGAGCCAATGAAAATATCAGAAAATAGAACCAAATATCAGAAGTCATCAAGGGAAATCTATCAGTCATTGTAGTTGTACAACTCTGACTCATGCTGTCTAAGCCGTGAGCCTTTTGCAGTGCTAGTCAGAGCCTTATAATCCACTCCCCAAAGATCCAGACAGAGCTGACGTCTGGGGCTTTCCTTGTGGGCTGCTGACATCCCAGCAGCACACCTTACAAGTAATCTTTAGTGGCCCTTGGCAAAATCCCATGACTTTTTCCAAGAGGAAATGGAAGCAGAAAATAAGAAATAGCAGTAAGTGCCATTATATCCTGAATGCAAATAGTCCAAACTTTGCATGGATTGAATATATTTGCATTTCCAGTTTTACATTCTGTAGTGCCTGGATACTCTATTTTGAAGCTATAGTTCGGTTGTAACTCTATAGTTAGGTTGTAAAAATATAAAATTCCATAGAAAAAACCAATTTACATTAAGTTTCAAAAATTACCTCACAAGTAAAGAAATGTCCAAAGCTGAGGGAGTGTCAAATTAAATTAGAATTATATTAACAGAAGCCAATTTGTAGTCTAATTTCCCCTCTTAAGTTTCCTTATCTTTCTGTTATTTCTATCACTTCTTTTTATTGCTGCTAACACAAGGAATACCAATATTAAAGAATAGCCCATAATTTTCAGTGCATCAATGATATTACAGGCTTGTTTGTTTATTTCTGCATGGAGGGAAGTTTATTAGAGTAGGGATGTGCTTTCATGAACATACATGGCATAGAGTATAAGATGACTAGAGCTTACTGAGCACATACTGGGCACCAAACATATAGGAGAGTATTCCAGACTTTCAGAGTAGAGTTTCCCAGTGACACCATAACTAAGCCTTCAATAGGCCATTCTGGTGTTTTATTCAGCCGGTTGCTTCTAGGAGATGGGCAGTATGTTTACACCAGTGAATTCTATAGTGGTGAGTGATTTGCTTTACTTTGTTTACTACCAATTGTGTCGCCTGGTTAAAGAAGGTAATGAGTGGGGCACCACCACAAGGGATAATGGATTCTGCTCCATGAATAATAGGGCAGGTGGAAGAACTGCAGGTGAGGGGGCAAATCTGTAGACACCCAGAATGTGTGATGACAAGATGATGTCTTCTCCAGGTCGAGGAGTTTCCATGAAGTAAGCTGACACAGGTTGTTGGCTGGTTTCCCCAGCAAATTGTGCCCCACGAAGGAGTCAGTGATAGGCTTTACCAGTGGTTTGGTTAGACATTCAGCAGTGACTGTACCCAGATCAGGATTGGTGTTCTCCTCAGGCTGCAGTTTTAATTTAACTCTACCCCTTAGGGTAGGGTTTCCTACAACCTTAAACAATCTCTCTGACCTTATGGTATGGTTGGAGAGTAATTAGCCGTAGAATACTAGTGAGATGATTTCTCTCCACACCTCTCTACTCCAGAGACAAGCCCTCCATTATCCCCTATTCTTTTTTCAGGGCAGAGAAATTCCTAGGAGAAACTCAGCCTTCAATTAATTATTCCTTTAGATGTGTTAGGTGATTCAGCTTTACTTTTCTTCTGCAATGTATATCTTCTCTTATCTGAGATTGAAGGATTTATTACAAGTGCCTCTTCTGGAAATGTTTGGGCATTTCCTCCTAAATACTTGAAAGTCAGGCAGATGGAGCAAGTGGTTGGTGAAGGCTGAAATGTAGAATTAATGTTTTAAAATAAAATCCAAATCAGAAAACAGTATTGGGTAATTTAGTAGCTGTAGTATTTATATCTGGTCTTAGTGGTAGAGCATAATCAATATTCAA
This sequence comes from Suricata suricatta, assembly GCF_006229205.1. NCBI lineage: Eukaryota > Metazoa > Chordata > Mammalia > Carnivora > Herpestidae > Suricata > Suricata suricatta. Next base: position 35,547,570 of record NC_043712.1, on the reverse strand, counting down.
AAGCCAACATAGCAAAAGACCAAAATATTGATTTAGTTAGGAACCAAATTAGCACCTACAAGAGAAAGAAAGAAATGAAAAACTAAATCTTTTAGGTGTGTTTAAACATGAGTTCTAATGCAGACGTGGATTCCCATGAAAAGTCTCTGAGAGTTTCCCAGTAAGAGCTCTGTTTCTCAATTTAATAATATGTAAGAGGGAGCCATGTCCCCAAACTTAACAGCCCTGAGATACTCAAAACATAATCATTCCAAAGCAGTCTCTTCCTGAAGGGACAGCATTTTTTGCCTCCAAAGTGGAGGGAAAGACAGAGAATAGATATACAAGCTTAGGACTTTAAAATTGGAAGGAATCAAACCCAAGGTTTCCCCATGCCAATTAATATACCTAAGTTTTCTTTTTCGTTTTTTTCTTTTTCTAACCCCCTAGCTCCTCCCTATTCTTACATCATTCACCTTTTCTCCTTTGTCACAGTTACAAATTTTATGATTTGAATAACTGGATGAAATCTTCAACAAGTTCAAAAGAAACTTAGCAATTTCTTTCTCATCCTTTGTTTCTAGAGACTGAACTTTCGAGTCCGTTTTCCCACTCTATCATTGGCAGCTCTGCACCTGGATGGGATTCGGCCAGTTTTCACAACAGATTTGCTTCCATTTCCCACCTGCTTTTTTCTAAGGGGGATGCTGTTTGATTAAGGCTGGGGTGTCATGGTTTGTCACTTGAGGTCAGGATAGAATGCTTTTTCCTGAACTCTTCTTCCTGACCTCACCGCCCCCTTCCCATTCTCAACTCTAATGCATTCAAGCAGGAGACCAGGTTCTCTCATTTCCGTTCTTCCCAGAAGCTCCAGAGACCCATTGCTGCCAGAACTGAATGACTTGTGATATTACTCAGCTACCTCTTTCCTCCCCTGTGGACTGGATATCCCTGCCCACCACCCTCAGCCAAGGTTATGCCTCTGGAGGGCTGGGCTACCTCTCTCACTGAGGTCTGTCAGGCACCTCTCTTGGGACTCAGAGAGCCTTTGTGATGTAGGGTTGCCTTTCAATAGAATGATGAAGAAATTGACCTGGGCTGCAAGTAGTTCCTAAAAGGCCCTTTCAGTCAGTGATAAAGCCTCTTCAAAGGCCACCTTTGGGTTGTGCACACAGCTTTTCTGCTCCAGCTGCAGTTCAGCTTGATGTGTTTCATTCCAACCCTAGCAATGACACCAGGTTGTTTCTCTGATCATGAAATGCCCTCGGTAGCCGGTTCCCTGAGGACCTGGGGTGACATGCAGGGGACAGAGTTCAAGCATATTGATTCACAGAATCTTAAGAAACTTTTTTGATCCCCTAAAATCTGCTAGGATGTCTCAAGGTCAGCTCCATGAGTAGATTATTATTTATGTAGATCAAAAATCTTTTCTCTCCCATGATAGTACTTAAATTTTCTTCTTCCATCTGTAATGATCTCTTCTGCCTGACATGGAGCAGGGACAATATCAGGTGATGGGGGAGTGAGCATGCCATCAGGATGTTCATTTGGGGTCTGGAGCTGTTTGTCCTCATAGGTCCAATTGGTCTTTGGGTGGGCTCAGAGGTACATGACACAGAGGGATACATGTTCCCGTCATCTCTGCATCAAAGATTGTCTTAAAACTGTACATGTTCTTAGTGTTTGACACCAATAAGTAATCAAGTCACATAAATTCTACATGGAAGTTCAGAGAAAGGTGACAGCAATGTTCTAAGGCAAAGAGAACTCAGGTTATTCCTGGGTAGCCCTTTTTACAAATAAAGGAACACAGGATGCCAGAGATGCACAGGGGTTGGGGCCACAGACCAAGGCGGGCTGACCGCAGACCTTGGTTCCTTAATGGGGGTGTCCAGTATAATCTGATCCAGTTCCACCTGTGTCCTCTGCACCCACTTTGAAGCTCCTGAATACTCTCCTCTTTACCATCTTTCCCACGGCAGAGGAGAGGTAGAGGCTGTCCTTTCCCTGTGTTCTTCTCCATGGTATAAAGTAACATGCTCTTATCCACAGCCTAGGGACTGCCGTTTTCCTTACTGTCTTTCCTCTCCCCCCACCTCTGTGCCCATGACATTGGGTGGGAGGGGATGAAGAGCGCCAGGTAATGTAAGCCTGAAGATGAATCCCAACTCTGAGTCTGAGCTATCGGGGGACTGGGCTATGCAGGGGAGGCTTAGGGTCTGGGTTGGCCAAAAGACCAGAGTCTAGCCCCACAGCTTGGGCCAGGGGTGAGGATTATAGGAGGGACCCTGGTGAGCCTGAAGAGTAAGGAAGGATTGGCCTCACTTTGACAGACCTGGAACCCCGGCCTGCCTGGTGCTTGCCACAGTACATTCCAGAAGCAGAAGGATGAGGAGGGTAAGGACAGGGGTCAGGGCTGCCAGATACATAAAGCTTGTGAGGCAGACCAGGCCTCCCTACCACATTATTCTCAGAGGGAGGGAGTCGGGCATTTCCCAGTCCTGCTCAGTATGTGACCTCTGACCTCTACTTTCCTGACAGCAGCACACCACCCTTGTGGCCTCTCTCCAGTTTCATGGACCTGGACGACTGCCTCAAGTTCTCTCAATGCCTGTCGTTTCTTCCTCCAGTTTTACCATGCCTGTGACCAGCCAGGCATTGTGGTTTTCTGCATCATGGACTACGATGTGCTGCAGTTCTGTGATTTCCTGGGCTCCTTAATGTCCGTGTGGGTCACTGTCATTGCCATGGCTCGTTTACAGCCCGTGGTCAAGCAGGTCAGTCTAGAGTGGGCCCTGGGGGACAACCGTAGGCAAATTCACTCCCAACCTCTCCCTGGGGTCATTGCCAAGTGCCCCTCTCCAACCCGGCCCAGCCCCTGGAGTCCTCTTTCTCCAGGTGCTGTATTTGCTGGGGGCTATGCTGCTGTCTATGGCTCTACAGCTTGACCGGCATGGACTCTGGAACCTGCTTGGACCCAGTCTCTTCGCCCTGGGGATCTTGGCCACAGCCTGGGTAAGGTTGGGAGGGACAGGGGAGGGGGGAGTCCAGCAGGACTTGGGTGCAGGGCCCTGAGTGTCCGGTCCCCAGTGTAAGATGGGCTTGGACCCTGTCATCATCACGGCACTATTCATGGTGCTCACTCCAGTCTTGGCAGGTGCCTTCAGGTTGCGACCAGGGCTCCGGGGAAACCTTACAATGACCAGTTCTGGCTGGGATTCCAAAGCCTTGTATTCCTGAGTCCCACTTCTCTGCTTCCCCCAGACAGTACGCAGCGTCCGCCGCCGGCACTGCTACCCACCCACGTGGCGCCGCTGGCTTTTCTACCTGTGCCCGGGCAGCCTTATTGCAGGCAGTGCTGTCCTACTCTATGCTTTTGTGGAGACCCGAGACAACTACTTCTACATTCACAGCATTTGGCATATGCTCATCGCTGGCAGTGTGGGCTTCTTGCTGCCCCCGCGTGCCAAGACTGACCACCGGGTCCCGTCTGGAGCCCGGGCCCGGGGCTGCGGTTACCAGCTGTGTATCAATGAGCAGGAGGAGCTGGGCCTTGTGGGCCCAGGAGGGGCCACTGTCAGCAGCATCTGTGCCAGCTGAGGGGGGCTTTGGACCTGGCCTTTGGGGAACACGAACCCTTCCTAGGGGCGGAGAACCCTTCCCGGGAATGTGGAACTCTCCCAGAGATAAGAGACAGGTTGTATTTCTTGAGGACATGGAGCCTTTCTTACGGACATGGAGCTCTTCTCGGGGCCTGGCACACTTCCTGAAGGCTTGGAGTCTTCCTGCATCCATCGAGTCCTTCATAAGAACTGGAGCCTGTGGAGGGCCACGGAGCCCCTCAGGACCAAGGAGTCCCTCCTAGGGGTGTACAGTCTTTCCCAGGGACATGGGACCCTCCTAAGGACATGGATTGCTTCCCAGGGATACGGAGCCCTCTCAGGACATGGCATCATTCCCGAGGAAATGGAGTCCGTCTTGGGGAAACTGAGTCTCCAGATCTTCCCAGCAGCTCAGCAATTCTGGCCTCAGGCTTCCTTCCCAAGGCAGCATCTGGGCTGTGCCATGCTGTCCTGTGCTGGGAGGGGGATTGCAGGACAGATGGGGCGGGGGCTGGAGCGGCTGGTATTCTGAGTTGATGCAGGTGGAGTCTGGTATGTCTCCAATGAAGTATTTGCTGGTTCTGGGCTGCCTTCTTTCCTGGGGCTAAGGGTGTGGGGAGGAGAGGGTAAGAGGGTCTGAGGAAATCGGCAGGCGTGGTGGGAACCCAGCCAGAATGAGCTGCTGGAGCTTCTGCCTGAGGCTTTTGCCCCCTCATGGCAGGCTGCAGCTGCTGGGAGTAGGGAGTAGGGAGTTGTGAGTGTGTGTGTATGTGTGTGATGTGTGTGTGTGTATGTGCTGAGATGATTTAACTTAGCAAGACAGACCTCCCTTGTGGGGTTCACACCCAACAGGAAAGGAAGCCGAGGTCTCAGGAAATTGGATTTGCAGGTACAAGTCACAAATGTGCAAGAAACATCACATAATGTAACTTCTATTTTGAGTCCCCACTTTGCCTAAGAGATGTCCTTTGTCAATCTGGGATTTCTTCTCTTTCCACAAGGGTCACAGCTGAGTCTTAAGGGTCTTATATAATGCAGAGATGTTGGGAGAGTTTTCTGGTCACTGGGGCCCACACTGCACCCATCCCCTGAGCGGTCCAACATTCCACCTGGTCCCCAGGCAGCAGGACAGGCAGGCTGTTCCCGAGCACTTTCCTGTCCTGTCTGCATGACCCTTGTCAGTGCTGAGGCTCTCCTGACTTCTGTGCCACACGCAAGGACCTGTGAGGCCTCGGCTTCCCCTGAAGTCATTTCTCCTCTGGGGACTACTTGGAGTTTTACTTGACCAGCAAGGCATGAGTTGCTCCGTCTTTCAGATCCTGCAAACCTGTCCAGGGGTTTGGCCTAGTGATTGGGGCCCGGGGCCTCTTCCTTTTGGGACCCTCTGTGCCAATGCCATTGCTGTATCCCCTCCTCTTCTCTCGTCCTTATCCTTAGCTTAGGGAATCTTTTAGTAATCTGGAGGTGAAGAAGGCTCCCTTTTACTTCAGATTTTCTCCCTAATCTTTTGTCTGTGCCTTAAGACTCTTCTGTTAAGACTTTACAGCTTAGGAAGCTCAAAAGCCAGGAAAAAATCCCTTTGTTCTCTGTTTTCTGCAATTCTCTTTTCCTTGGGGCACTGAGCATAGTGATGTGGCTGACTGAAAGGTGAGCCAAGAGATGTAGGTTAGGTGACTATTGCTGTATTAGAAATATCATTTCTTCATATTAGGTTGTAGAGAGTCATATCGCTAGGTTACATGAACCCAAATAGCTGGGATTCAGAACAGAGTCTGCTGTACAGAAGGCACTGAAGAGGGACAGACCCACCTAGCTAGGAGGGGCAAGGAAGGGTTTTTAGGAAGAGGGGAGAAGATTTGAGTGAGGGCTGAGTGATTCCATAATGCCAAGGTGTTGGGGCAGGGTTCTCTCTGGTCACTGGTGTCCATATTGCATTCCTCCACTGATATTTCTGTCATTCCGAGTGGTCCCCAGTCAGGTACTTAGGAGACAGTATCGTGTCTAGCTTGGTCTGTGATAAGTGTCCAGTAGATGTTAGCTAATTGTTAAGAAGTATCTGGACACAAGAGGGAAGAGCAAGGGGGAGACACAGAGGCAGGAAAGACTTGATAGTTTTTGGGGAACTGAGAATAGTTTGGCCGGGCCTGGGCTCAGACAGTGTATGTGGGTGGAGTCGGGCTGAGGCAAGCAGCCAGCTTGAGGTCAAATGGGGAGGTGGGGTCTGGTTTTTATCCCATGGAATACAAGCCATGCGAGGGATTTAAGCAGGAGAGTACCATCATCAGTTTGGTGGGTTTTGTTGTTGTTTTGTTTTATTTTGTTTTTGAAAGGGCATTAGCTAGCACAGAGGAAGGACTTTGAAGAGAGTTTGGAGGACAAAAGTGTGGTGACACAGCTGTTGCAATATTTGAGAGAGAGATAGTGAAGGCTTCTTGAGGCCATGTCATTGAAAGGAGGGGACACATTTAGGAGCTCTTAGGAGGTGGATTTTCTCAGACTTAGTGAGAAATTCAAAGTGTGGGGTTGTGATGGTCAGAGAAAAGGAAGGTACATCTCTAGTGGCTCTTGGGTTGATCGTAGGATGGTGTGGCAGGCATGAGGTTATTCACAGATCTCTCAGTCTTCCTGCTCCTTCCAGACACCTGGTGAGTGTGCTTCACCTCCCCCTTGATGTTAGCCATGGCATGTGCTTGCATTGGAGGATGAAGTGTAAGTGAGGCTTGAAGAGCCAGCCAGGCTTTGTCATGGTGACTAGCAATGTTCCACGTGGTAGCTGCCTTCTCATCCTGAGACCCTGAGGGATGAAGACAATGACTCAGAGCAGACCTCACCCACCCAGTCTACCGCTGATGACCTGCAGCAAGAATGAGAAATAAACCCAGTGGGTTGCAGCCACTGCAATTTGAAGCCATTACCACAACGTACCTAGACTGTCATGCATGACCAAGTCGAAGAGCAACAGGGAAGGTGGGACCATTTCCTGGAGAGCAGGTCTCCCCTTAGCAGGGCTAGAGCAGCAGCTTTCACCTCTGCGTTCCTTAGGCTGTAGATGATGGGGTTCAGTGAGGGGGTCACGACCCCATAGAACAATGCAATAATCTTATCCAGGTTGGGGTCCTTGGCCTTGGGCTTCAAGTACATGAAGGAGATGGTCCCATAGAAAACCACCACCACTGTGAGGTGGGCAGAGCAGGTGGAAAAGGCTTTGCACCGGCCTGCAGCAGAGGGCACTCTAAGGATGGCTGCAAGGATGAAAATGTAGGACAGGCAGATGAGGAGGAGGGGAGCCAGCGTCAGAACAGCTGTGGCCAAGATTAATATCAATGCATTGAGAGAGATGTCCCCACAGGACAGTTTCAGCACTGCCAAGACCTCACAGAAGAAGTGGTTGATGATATTGTGACTACAGAAGGGTAGGCTCCAGGTGAGAAGGGACTGCAGCAGTGAAATGGCAAAACCTGTCCCCCAGCTCAGCACTGCCATCCACAAGCACGTCTGCCTACTCATGATCTCTGGGTACCTAAGTGGCTGGCAGATAGCCACATAACGGTCATATGCCATCACAGCCAAAAGCAGGCACTCCGTGGAGCCCAGTGCCAGGGTCAGGTACATCTGAAGGGCACAACCAAGGAAGGAGATGGTCCTTTGGGCTCCCAGGAAGTTGACTAGCATGAGAGGCACAAAGGATGATGTGCCACAGATGTCCATGAGGGCGAGGTTGCTGAGAAAGAAGTACATGGGGCTGTGCAGGCGGGGGTCCAGCACGTTCAGCCCGATGAGAAGGGAGTTCCCCAGCACATTCATGGAGTAGATGCCCAGGCAGAGCACAAACAGGACCATCTCTAGGTTATGGTGCTCGTGTAGCCCCAGCAAGACGTATTCTGTCACAGCCGTCTGGTTTGCCATCTCATTCTCCCTCCTTCCCTGTCTGGACCACACAGCTCTCAGAAAAAGCTCTTGCTGGCCTGGAAGCCGAGTAGCCTGGATGTGTGCCCTTGGGGCAGATCAGCCCTGCCCCTGCAACTCAGTTTCTTTATCTGCATAATGAGAGGATTGGGCCAAAGGCCTGTAAGCTGGCCCTCAGCTCTGCCCTAAGTTGTGATGTAACTTAGGGAGATGAGGCACATTCTAGACCCCTGGGCTCTTTTGTTGTTCTCCCCAGGGTGGGTGCAGCGGCGACAAGAGGAGGATTCATGTTTGGCACCCTCCTTTGTAAGATAGAGTTCTTGGCTGTTAAGGGAAGCATCTTTTCTAGGTTATGACTCCATATGGTAGAATTTTGCTTATGGCATTTCAGATTCATTCATATGATGAATGTATTTTGAATACTTATTCTGTGTTAAGGCTTGTTTAGGTGCTGTGGGTACACCAGTAAGAAAAAGAAATGGACGGAAACATACCACACCTGTCCATGAATTTGGTAAGATGAACTTTGGAAGGCCTGTGAGTGCTGAGTAATGCTCACCTAGTGTTCCTTTGGGCATTAAGGGTCAAACATTTCCACTCCACAGGATGTGTGATCATCTCTCTTTAAGGAATGGTAGGCCATCTGTTGAATTTTTTCCCCTTCCCTCATCCACTGATTTTTAGAAGATCATACAAGAACATAAAATTCCAGGAGAACTACTGGTCACAGGGCTTAACCCTGGTCATGCAAGCCAAATGACTCACTTCTTGGCTTCCATATTGCCTTGTAGGAGAAATTATATTGGCAGTGATGTCTCAGGAGGAGGGAAAGCCAGATTCTAATCTGGCAGGGGCGTTGTCATTCAGTGACTAGTTTTAAAAGGGAGGGGTGGGCAGAGGCGGCAGTTCTCAGGTGGCTTTCATTGCTCTTCTGAGCTGGTCTCTTTGCTTCCTTGGGAAGTACCAGTGTCAGGAGAGAGCCCTCATGTCCCTGAGGCACAGCAGTCTTGTTAGGCAGGAAGGCTGTCTTATGGCTCAGGTGACCCCTGGTTTAGAGCAGAAACAGGAGCTAAGTGTGACATTTAACATACAGAAGATATAATCACATCACTTCTGGGTTGACTGTGAGGCCATTGCCCTGCGATAGCATTGGAGTTCTGTCTGTCTGTCAGGGCTGGATTTCCCCCCTCATTCCTCTTCCTCAATGCTTCTAGCATTTGTAGGAGCCAGCAGGCTCATCCTTTACTGAATAAATCTTGTCTTTTCCCAGTGCTACATCTTGTCCAAGAAGTTCCCTTTTATTTTTTTAATTTTTATTTATTTATTTTTAAGTAAGCTTCATGCCCAGCCTGGGGCTCAACATAGGGCATGAAATCACAACCCTGAGATCAAGACCTGAGATTGAGAGTCGGATGCTTAATTGACGGAGCCACCCAGAAATTCCCTTTTAGAGGCATGTCCTCCCTCCCTTCTCCACTGGGGGCTTCCTGACCATCCCTCAGGGCCCTGTTTATTCTCTCTTCTCCCTCCTGTTCCTTGAGGGGTTACATGCTCCCTTCTTGTGCTCGCTCAGCCGTTGGCTGTCCCTCTGTGTTCTTCCACAGTGTGCTGTGCACTCGTCTCCTCTACTAGAGAGAAGGACCCTGGTTCCTTCCCACACCTCCTACAGTGAGTGCTACCAAGAGCAGTCACTCAACAGATATTCAATGCACGATTCAAAAAGCCTAGCTTTGCACCCCAGCATCACTCAGCACTAATTAGCTGTGTGAGATTGACAAGTCACATGGCTTATCTGAGACCCAGAATCCCTTTGAAAAATGGAGGAGCTGTGTAGCTCAGATGAGGCAGACCTGCAAAGGTGCTAGTGAGCTGCCTAGTGCTACACGTCTGAGGGTCCAGATCAAAGGCTGCATCTTCAGCCACAGAGCACCTGCTCGATCTGTGCTCACCACCTCCTGACAAGGGTTCCAGCATCTGTCATGACCCCCTCCACCCCCAGAGCTGGTGCCGCTGTTCCCTCCTCTGACCTGAATTAGGGTGATTTTAAGGGTGTTTCTGGAGCATACAGAGCAGCTGATTAATCTGGGTCAGCGCTGGACCTTACATCTTATCCACATGAACAGTTACTGGTAGGGTTTCTCTTGCTGAGGTTCGGCAAAAAGATAAAGAATTGCCTGAGTGTGATGGTGGCTCATTCATTCACTCATTAAACAGATAACTGTGGAGCAGTTAGTTACCACACGCCACGCCCTGTGCTCAGAGCTGAGAATACAGCAGAGGCAGGAGCGGCTTACGCCCTAACAGTTTACACTCATTCCCTCACACTAGGTGACCTTGGACATGTCCCTTCCTCTCTCTGGGCTTTAGAAACCTCTGAGGTTCTCTTTGAGCCTGGGATGTAAAGGCAAAGTAAAACTTGAAATCTATAAAGAAGCTAAAAGGAAGTCTCTTTTCTATGTTATGACTTCACATGTGTGAATTATGCCTACAGCATTTCAGATGCAAGAAAAAGGGCTTGGTCTTTTCTGGTGTGTTTTTACAAAATGAGCTATGTTAACTTCAGATTCTGACACCCAACACAGGTGTGTGTGTGTGTGTGTGTGTGTGTGTGTGTGTGTGTGTGCGCGCGCGTGCGCACATGTGCAGAAGGGGGGTCCCAAGAAGGTGAAAGGTGAGAAACCACCTGTCTCCACATTTCTCTCCCTCGCCCTCATCTCTAACAAAAAGACCAAGTGTGAATGGCAGAGGAATTTGAGGACTTCTGAGAATAGGCTGTGGCCTGCCCACTTGCCCCATCTCCCCTACACACACATCCTCCAGCCTCACCAGCCCCCTCCCCATTAATGGACAAAGCCCACACGCTCCTATCTCATCCTTCTTCCCATACTCTTTCTCAACCTGGAGTGGGCCTTTCTCTTTCACTCAGCATTCAAGGCTTTGCTCTCACACCCCTCCTCTGTACAGCCTGCTCTGATGTTCTTAGAACTGACCATCCCAACCTTGTGATGTTTACCGCTATAAGTATGGGCTAACCACGTTCTGCCCTGCATTGTAGTGTGTTGTCTCTCTCTCCTCAAGGGACTGTGAGCTGTTTTAATCAAAGGGTTGTGTCCAATTCATCACTGTTACCTTTGGTGCCTGTACTCAGGCAGTGTCAATGATGGACATTTGAGATCTGCTGCTCCAAATCCTGGTCCCAGATGTCTCACTTTGAGATCACCTCCTCCATCAACACACACAGAGCAATGGAGGATGCAGCTGTTGTGATTGCTGGGAGAAGAACTCTGGGGGTGCCAAGTCTGCTCCCTGTCATGGCCCCTGCTCTTTCTGAAGAGCTAAGTAAGAGGTAGTGGGTTCCCTCACAATTTAGGAGTGTGATAATAATACATTCATGGAACTTGGAACCAGCTCATGGGGTGACAGGCTTATGGCCCCAAAGAAATAAGCCTGTGTCTAGAAAATGCCATGTGTCCATGTAACTGACAGCTTTGATTCTGCTCCATGGTCACAAGGTGGGCCCCAGGGAGCAGCTGCTGTTCTTTAACCTCAGTTAAGATGAGCTAGGTTTTGCTGCAGTAACACCTAATCTTAGTGGCTTATCATGGCAAAGGTTTATTTTTTTCTTGTGCTACATGTCCTTTGTAGGTCTCCATTCCATGTTGTCCTCCCCAGAGACCCTGGCTGATGGGGGCTACAGTGTCTGGACATCACAGGTTGTGATGGCTGGGGAAGAACACAGTAGGGCATTCACACCAGCAGTTACATGCTCCACCCCAGAAGTGATGTGTGTCACCTCTGCCCACACTTTACTGGCCCTGTATTATCCTATGACATGGCTGGGAGGAGGAGAACCCGAAATATTGCTGAGTGTTTGGGTACCCTTTTGTCTCAGAATACACTCAGAAAACCACTCTGGCATCTATCTGCCAATGTCTCATGCTCTGTCATGTCCTGGAAAATTAGGTTCACACAGAGATAGCAAACTGAGTGTCTCTGAGAATAATTGTCTAATTTCACACCCCAAGTTTAGACCTCCTGAGAGTCCAGGTGATGCCATAAACTAGGACCAACAGTCCTGGGACAGGAGCAACGGATTGTTGCCTTTGTTCTGCTGTATGACTTTGGCCAAATTTCTCCTTCTGTGAGCGGAACCACTCAATTGGATGACCTCTAGTACCCTATAACCTCTGAAACATTTCCTCACTCTGTCTAGCACCTTCCAACCCTGAGGTCTGACAGATCCAGGGTTACTTTGCAAGGTAAATATGTCAATTTCATTGACTGGTGAATCTAGCTTGAACAATTTGGTATTTTATTTTAGGGTTCCCAGATTATTTTAAAAGAAAGGTGATGGGCATAAGAGGACCGAAACTTCTGTTACAAGTTCCCTGACATGACTGGAATAGAATTCGCTGCTTCCTCGCTGGACGGCAGAGCAGGTGAGCTTGGGCTTTGGAGTCAGACCAACCAGGGCCCAAGTCCCAGACCTGCTGTTTGCTGACAGCTTTCTGAGCCTCACTTCCCTTACCTGTAAAGTGGAGATAAGAATAGTGTTTCCTTGTGGGGTTGTTTTGAGGATCCAGTGAGATGAGGAATGCAGAGCTGCCTGGCACAAGGTAAGTAGTCAGTAAGTGGTAGCCGATATTACTAGTATCATTATGTCCTCTCTCACAAGCAAATTTTCTGGTTTTCATACGCTGAAAAAAGATTTCATGAGAATAGTCCCCACGCTAGATCAGTTGTCCTTACCTCACACCTATTGCCCAGTGGCATTAGCACCTACAGGTGGCTGGAGCAGGCTGCCAGGCATGCTGACCCAAGGCTTGGGAGACAGCGGTGGCAAGTGCTGAGCTCATTACCAGCAGACACACTGTTCTGGGATGGGCCAGGGCCAAGGCCTCCAGGATCAGCCTCTCAGTCCCCTGCCACATAGCTCCCCTGCTCTGGGCCCTGGGGGACCTCTCAGTCCCTGCCCAATTTAAAGTTCAAACTCTGGAACTACACAAGTTTGTGGGTTTGGCAGCTGTGGGGCTTGGAGACCCCAAGATTCTCGTGCTTCCTCAGGAGGGCTTGGCTGCAGTGAGGTGGGCACAGGAGAGGCACTGGACAGAAAATCTGCTTAGGTCTCCTTGCTGTCCTGCCCCTGGGACCTCAGGACTGGAGTTCATGGCCCCCTGCCCTAGCCCTGGGTGTCTTGGTGTGTGAAAACGGGGGTCCTCATTCAGGAATGTTGTGAGGATCAGGACTCATGAAAGTGTGGCAAAGTGAATCACTGTCTAGAGTATGAGGCCCCGAGCACTTGTGAGGGAGATTAAGTCAGAGATTTAATCATGGGTCTCTATAGGTTTCCCTTCCCCTCCCCTCCCTTCCCCTCCCCTTCCCTTCCCTTCCCATCCCTTCCATCTCCTTCTGTTTCCTTTCCTTTCCCTTTCCTTCACTTAAAATTTCTTAAAGTATATTTCAAGAGAGAAAGAGAGTGTGCATGCGTGTGCACATGAGGGAGTGCATGAGTGCAAGGGAAGGGCGAGAGAGAGGGGAAAGAGAGAAAGTCCCAAGCAGGCTCTGCACTGTCAGCACAGAGCCCAATGTGGGGCTCGAATTCATGAACTGTGAGATCATGACCTGAGACAAAACCAAGATTTGGACACTTAATCAACTGAGTCACCCCGGCGCCCCTCCCTTTTCTGCATAATAAAGAATAACAACTTGACGATGCAGTTTAGGGACTACAACCCAGCCTTCACTAAAACAGTGGCAGCTACAGATTTTTCCGTTATACTATGATTTGTCCTTTGAAATTATTATCAAGATCACAGGGAGCATTTATCAAGATCAAAGTAAAGCATTCGAAGATTGGTACCATTTGTTTTCTCCATGCTCATGGACCAGCACCCTCTTGCCGCCCAACTTACTTGGAGCCCAGCACTCTCCCTTGGGGCTCTCATCTTCTCCATCTCTGTCTCAGGGGGTAGCAGTGCTATCCACCCAAATAAGCCAGAAACCCAAGCTTCAACCCACAGGCCACTCTCTCCCTGGTCCACCCCTATAATCATCTGTAGATCCCCCAAATATTTCCCAGCCGCCCTCTCTCTGCTTGGGTGCCTGGCCAGGCCTCACGAGAGCCTGGATTTTGGCAATGGCTTCCTCACTGCCTGCCCCTCAGGCTGGAGGCCCTCTCATCTGTGCTCTACTCTGCAGCCAGAGGATCCTCCATTTCTTAAAAATGAATCACATTATTTTTAAGTTCAAAGTCATATTCAGGTTATAAATATTAGAAATATTAGAATTAGTTATATAAGGAAACAATCTTTAACCAATAATCCTTTCTAACCCCACCACCCAATGGAAACAACTCTTAATATTTTGTCATAGTTTCCCAGAATTTTTTGTATATATACTTATTCATAAATCCATAACAAAATACTTAAACAAATAATATTGGGATCTCAGTGAATACAGAGTTATGAATTCTGCTTTTTTCTAGTTAATTACAATGGGAGCATTTTCCATTATCAAATACTCTTCAGAAAATAAGAACTTTTTGAAGGCTGCATTATAAATCGCTTCTCGGCCTTTTGGCTAAGATCAAGTGTGAAGGCTGCATTATATTATATCACTGGACACTACCAGGATTTATTTGGACATTCTTCTATGATTAATGTTAAGATTCTTACAACTTTCTGTTACTATAAATAATGCAGATTAGTGTCTCTGTCTCTCTCTATATATACATATACATCCTTATTCATAGATCTTTGCATCTTTAATGATCCTATTAGACTAAGTCCTAGAAGTTGACTTGCTCGGTCACAGAGTCCAGCAATTTTTAAGTCTATTGAATCATACTTCTGACTGATTTTGCCAGAAATATATATTAACTTATTCCCACCTTCACCAGCAGTAGATGCCATTACCTCTTCACTGCACATTCATTACCAACAGACATTTAAGAAGTTCACCAATTTCATGAGTGAAAATGGTATCTAATCACTAATCTAAAGGTAAATGTGATTTTAACCTGCCAATGCGCATCTGATAACATCCAGATTCCTGTCCTGGCATCAAAGTTGGATATAGGGATGGGCAGCCTTCACTCGGGCCTGGTCACAAAGGGCCTGGTCACAAAGGGCTTCAGCGAGCAGGCCATGCCGCTTTCCTCCGTGCCTCTGTTCTGACCAACATGAGAGGCAGAAAGAGGGACTGGAAGGGAACAGAGGGCTCAAGCAAGGACTCTGCTACCTGCCGCAGGGGGCAGGAGAGCTGGACTGCTTCTTGGAGGCCAAGGCCAGCTTCCCCATCATACAGACAATACCACTGAGGCCAGAGGTGGGCAGGGAAGGGAGCTGCTCTGTGACTCTGAATCCATTTCCACTGTGTGCTCACTGAGTTCTCAGAAAGGAAAGCTGAGAAGTGGCTGAGCACTGGAAGGGGTGGCTTTGGTGGGACCCGTGTAATGGGGTAGGGAAGGATAGAGCAAGTCTCCCCAAAGACGGGTGAGGTCTGCCTGCTGGGCTGGGAGGCGTGGAAGCGGCTGCTGTTGCAGCTCAAGAGAGACGTTGGGAACACAGGCCCAGGGCTGCTCAGGGTGATGGGTGCCCTGGTGGCCAGGCGGGTCCAGAAATCATGGATTCTGGGTCTTATCACTTCCTCTCCTGTTACCTCACTGGGTACCATGCCTGTCATCTCCGAACTCTATCTCAGCTCTGCTCAGATTCAGGAAGGACTCCAGGCTCTGCCACTGTCACCCCTACACTGATGTGTTTGTGTGTTTATTTAAGAAACCTATGGGAGCCCTAGGCTGGGCAGGGCTGGGCTGTGGGCCAGAGTGGATTCTTCCCCTCCTTACTCTTATAGTAACATGGAAAATAAGACAGGAGGAGCTCAGTGCTGCCTCGTGGGAAGAACCAAGAAGAGCACAGAGCTGGGCAGTGCTGGTCAATCCCAGGACTCATAGTTGGCTGGCGTGTGTGGCTGTCAGGAGGGAGAATTGGCGGCAGAAGCCTGGGGGTTAGGACCAGCAGGGCCAGCTTGTGGAGGCCTTGAATGCCCCACTGAGGAGCTTTTACTTTGTCCTGAGAGCAGTGGGCAACCATTTGGGGGGTTCAGTCAGGAGAGGATGTGATCACATGTGCTTTTCAAAATGGTCCCTCTTGGATGTGAGGGCGATCTGGCTGTGACATCTGTCACTCCATTGATCACCAGGGTTGATTCGGCTGATCTAGCTGGCTAGGCGGGTGTCCCCTTCCTCCCTCACCACTCCATGTGCGTCCCTCCCGAAGCTGCATGCTTGGTCAAAGAGGATGACCTTCCCCGATAGAGGAGGACTGTTCTTCAGTCAAGGGTATACGAGTAGCTGCGCTCCCCTGCTAGAACCTCCAAACAAGCTCTCAAAATGGTCCCTCTGGGTGCCCCAGGAAGGATAGAGTGGAAGGAGATGGAGAGTGAAGTCTGGAGGCCAGCCAGGAACTGGTGTAATGGTGCAGGCAGTGATGTTGAGAGCTGGCCGGGGTGATGCCAGGGGCGCTTTGTGAGCCCTTCCGTGGCAGCACCAGGGGGACTTAGTGCTGGCTTTCTGAGATGAAAGTTCCAGCCCCACAGCCCTTTGCCCCACTTATCCTCCCCGTAGGCATATAAAGGCCTAACCCACCATCCTGAAGAACCCAGACATCCCTCACTTAGAGGTCCAACACCTACCCCACACTTTCCTGGCAGCCTCCTTCACTTCCTTGTTCCTCAGGCTGTAGATGACAGGGTTCAGCATGGGTGTGACTACGGCATAGAGGACTGTGAAGACCTCATCAGAGATGTGTGCTTCCTTGCTCTTGGGTTTCATGTACGTGAATATCACAGTACCATAGAAAAGCATCACCACAGCCAGGTGCGCCGAGCAGGTGGAGAAAGCTTTGCGGCGCCCAGCGGCTGAGGGCACCCTCAGGATGGTGGCCAGAATAAGTGTGTAGGACAGGCAGATGAATGCCAGGGGGACAGGCAGCAGCAGAATGGCACCCACCAGCAGGAAAACTTCACTGACTGACGTGTCACCACATGCCAGCTTCAGCACTGCCAGGATCTCACAGGTGAAGTGACTAACCACATGGTGGCCACAGAAGGGCAGCCTCATGGCAATGACTGTCTCAGTCACTGACTTGAAGAGACACAGGACCCAGGCGGTTCCCGCCAAGAATAAGCAGAGCCGGTGGCTCATGAGTATGGGGTACCTGAGTGGCCGGCAAATGGCCAGGTAGCGATCGTAGGCCATGATAGCAAGCAGTAGACACTCTGTGGAGCCTGTGGACAGGCTCAGACACATCTGGATTGCACAGCCAATAAAGGAGATGGTCTTCTGGGCTGACAGGAGGTGGACCAGCATCAGAGGCACAAAGGTGGATGTGTAGCAGATGTCCAGGAGGGAGAGGTTGCTCAGGAAGAAGTACATGGGTGTGTGCAGGCGGGCATCCAAGACACTCACTGCCACAATGGTGGTGTTCCCCAGCAGGGTCACCAGGTACATGGCTGAGCACAGAGGGAAGAGCAGGTGTTCCAGGGCTGGGTAGCCAGAAAATCCTTTCAGAAAGAACTCAGAGATCTCTGTCCTATTGACCAGCTCCATACTACAGTGCTCAGAGGGGCATGCAGATGGGATGGAGGGAAAGAGGGTGTAGGGTGGTGGAAATCCCACAGAACCTCTTTTGGGTTGGGGTGCCTCGTGGTTCAGTTGGTTGAGCGTCTGACTTTGGCTCAGGTCATGGCTTCACAGTTTGAGTTCAAGCCCTGCGTCAGTCTCTGTGCTGACAACACAGAGCCTGCTTTAGATCCTCTGTCTCCTCTTTCTCTCTGCCCTTCCCCTGCTCATGCGCTCTCTCTCTGTCTATCAAAAATAAATAAACATTAAAAAAAAGAACCTCTTTTGGGTTGAGGTATATTGCTAGGGCCTCTTCCAGCTTTTACACACAGTCTGTCCTCGAGTTCGGATAATCTGCACACCTCTAGGTCGCAATTCATCCGTGTGAAAAGTGAGCATTGATCTGGATCAGCATTTCTCTAAGAGAGTGTTGATGGAAATGTTAGTAGGCAATCTGAAAAATTAATTTGAGATACCACTAGATTAATTGAAAGTAAATAAAGTTCTTTACTGCAGGACTTCTCAGAGCCTTATATACTAATGTGACTTGTGACTTTCCAAAAGTGGTACAGGGTATGTAATTCCCAAACTTATTTGACCATGGATATCATTCTTTTTACATTAATCTATAGCAGACATGTATTCTACTAACATAGTTTAGGGAAAATAGTATACTGGATCACAGGTTCTCAAATCACTGAGTACCAGAATCACCTGGAAAGTTTGTTAAAACACATTGTGGAGCTCCATCTGCAGAGTTTCTGACTCAGTTTGGCTGGCTGATTTTGCTTTTGCTGGGCACGGTGCCACACTTGAGAATCCCTGGGCTAGATGGTTCCTGAGGTTCCTCTTGGCTTTAAGGAAACTCTGAGCTGTTTTACACTGTTCCCACTGTTGGGAATGCCCTTTTCCTTTATTTCTCAGCTTGCAGAAATCTGATTTGTGTCTTCAGGTTAGCTCTGGTCTCATGCATGAAGCATACTTTGTGCCTCCCATGGGAGGGGCTGTGACCTCTGAGCGTATCAGTGGGCTCATCCAGCCTGTCCTGTTAATCAGCTACTATGTGTGGATTGACCTTCAGAATCTTCCTTCATCGTGGGCTTTTGGGCTGAAATTTGAAGGACTAGTTGGCCTGGCCCCAAACCTCCTCTTTCCTGTGGGCCTGAGCCAGAGATGCTTTGACTTCATGAACTCCTAGGGCATCAGCATGGAAAACCCTCTGAGAGGTGAAGCCTTTGGATCTCATTGCACAGGTAGAAAGCTGAGGTCACATCATGAGTCCCTGGCAAGGTGAGCCTAGGATCTAGTCCTCCCAAAGGCGTGGCACCTACAGCATGCTCACAGCAGAGGTTTGCTTCCGTCAAGCATCAGATGTTGGTTGATCTTTTATCACAATGGGTGAACATTACGATAAAGTTCTCCCCCATTCTTCCCTCAGTCTTCTTACCGGGTAATGAGCACAAGTCAACATGTCCCAGGTACTTAGTGTTTTGGACACTTGCAAGATATCAATAAACCCATGGGGGGCACTCTCTGAGCCTGAACCTAGAGTGAGCACCAATTCCTGTTGGTTCCTTACTTGCATGAGAGTTTTCTTCTTCTATTCCTCCTGTGTTTATCCGTTCCAGAATGAAGGAGAGGTTGAGCTCCAACCACATAGCAGGCATCATGCTAGGCATTAGGGGAACATACATGCTCCCAGCCACTAAATTCAAACCATTCCTATGCAGAAATAGTCTCCAGTTTCCATGCCGAGCCTCATCCTGCTTCTGTTTGCATGCTTCTAGTGATAGGAAGCCTACTTCTCCTGTGGACATACTTTTCTTCTTCCTTTTATCTCTCTCTTTCTATCAAGCCATGCCAAGAGTCACAAAAATCCTTCCTAATATGGAGTCTCTGGGTGTTACTGGGCCTGTACCTCCTAGCAAGGTGCAGGCTGAGCAGCCTCTGTGTAAACACAGGGTCCAGGGCGCTGGGTCCTACTGCAGGAATGAGGGCCCCCTTGCAGCAGGGAGAGCTCTGCCCTAGTCTTGAGACCTCAGATAGAAGGTCTGGCCTCTGCTTGACTGTGTCTAGAGATGTTGTGTGGTAAGGGAATGTGATCTGAAAGCTCCCTCAAAGATTCGGCCAGGAAACCTGAGACCAGACTCCTGGAGGGGCACCACTATTTAATGGAGTGTCAGTAGCAGCAGGCACTGTGACAGGGCTGTGGGCGGCATAGAGGTGGCACTGTGCTTTCCTGCAGCCCTAGTAGTTGGGTCATGGCCATAACTTCCTCCGCATGGTCCCACACACTGTAATCTATCCCCTAAAATCACTAATGAACATAGGTAGCCATTGGCTCTCTAATGCAATATTACATACACCCATGTAATGTCCCCACATACGCCCCCAGCTCCATGTGTGTGCACAAACAGCTGCTTGACCTGTGTATGCACATATGTGCCTGTATATGCCACACATAGGCTGGTGCGTGTACCTGTATGGTCTTCCATGTGAGTGCATGCACATGTGTAACAGGCACTCTCTCATGAGCGCTCTCTCTCTCTCTCTCTCTCTCTCTCTCACACACACACACACACACACACACACACACACACACACACACACACCTTGTAGTGCAGACTCTTGGACTTGGGCCAGGGCTTCAGAGGACCAAGCAGGACTACTAGGATGTAGGGCCAGGGGCCCTGGAGGTGTCCCTTGGGGCAGGGAGCAAACTTTGGGCCGAAACATCAGAGGAGGTGCATGGTCACGAAACCAGTTCCAATGTCTTGTCTGCTTTCCAGCCCGAGCCCTGAGTTGCCATCTCTCCCTAGTCTTCTGTCTCCTTCAGGTGGGGATGGGGGCCTCTGGGAAGAGGGGCCAGGAAGAGATGTGAGCAGATGCTGTGGAACTCTGGTTCCCAAAGTGGGGCTAGGAAGCTTTGTCTGCAGAGCCCACAGTGTCCTTTCTGCTTCTGCCTCACTCCTGGCCATATGCTACCTAAAAACCAGTTCAGATGCTACCACCTGCCAGGGAGCCTTCCTTTATTTCTCCCAGGTCACCTTGAGCCATCTCTCCTTTGTGCACGGCCCTGTTGGCATTTTCAAGGTGGTGCTCACCTCCCTCCCTCACTTCTTGCTTGTTGCCTACCCTGCCAGCCCACAGGGGTGGCATCTCCTCCCTCAGGTTTTAAAGGCCAAGTTGAAGCCCCCAACTTTTTCCTGTCTTGTGACTTCATGGAGCTAAGACAAATTGGGAGTGAGCAGGCGGGTGGCAAACATGAGCTGCTCCTAATCTGGAGGACAGCCTGGCAGAGCCAGAGGAGTCTCACAGCTCACAGAGACCACCCCCCCTTTTTTTTTTACATATGGGGAAACTGAGGCCCAGAGAGGAGAAGGGCTTGGCCAGCACCATCACTTCCTGAGTTGGAGGGGGAAGCTGGGGTTCCAGTAATTCCTTGAGGCTCCTGACTCCTAGCCAAGGCCCCTTCACCTGCCCCCATATCTCCACTTTTTTACTTACCTTGAGGCTCTTTCAGATCCATGTCCCTTGTTCCCTGGAAGAGGTGAGGAGCCTTCTTTGGCTGCAGCTAGGAAAACGCAGTTCAAAGAAGTGGGCCCCTGCCTTCTTTACACAGGGAACCCTGGTGAGCAGGACACGGGGTTTCACACTGACACAGCTTTCCCAACTAAGAACACATGCCTAGGCTTTTGCAGAATTCAACAAAGTGTTTGCAACTTGATAGAATTAAGTGGAGCTTTTAGAATAGGGTGGAATTAGGTAAAGTACTCAAAATTCAGTGGGGGGTGGTTCTCTGAAGAGTGTCAGACTTATTGGATTTAGGAAATTCTGATGGGCTCAAGGCTGAACCGGGTGCTCAGTCGCTTACTGCAGCCTCTCAGGGGCTCCCTGACCCGGGCGGCTCCCAGCTCCGTCGTGGCCGACAGCCTCCCAGGGTGGAGGCCAACAGAAGTAGGCACCTTTCAAAGCTCCCTATGTGCCAAGGGACCATGCAATCCCCAAGGTAATTTAGAGGGGGAAGGGGAAATGTGCCCAGCTTAGAAACTTTGGGGTGCTTCAGGGATGATGTCCCAAAGACCCAATTACACTGAGTCTAGTTGGAAATTTTAATTGGTGTGAAAAAGTTGGAGAAAGTGACTTAGGGTTGGGATCCACACTCACAGGTCAGTCCCCAGCCAGTGTGACCCGTGCCTGTTTATAGAATGAGTAAATTAGTGAATGGATGAACAGTTAAATAAATGCATTAACTGTTCTCAGTGAATAAATTTAAACATTAATGAATGTGTGAGTACACAAATGATAGGCAGGGATGCTTTCCAGGAGAGTTAGAGGTCCTGGCTCAACTCTCATAAGGATCTCAAGAAAATGCAAAATCTGGAAGGAGTGTAATGAGGAGGGAACTGGATGAAAAGAGACCAAGACTTGGAGTATCAGAGCAAGGCAGTCGGTATCTAGCATCCAGGCTCACCCTCATTGTACAGACAGGAAAACTGCTCTAGAGAGGAAGGAGCTGGCTCAGTGTCCGGGGTTTGCTCTGTGACACTGATCTGTCTGCCCTTGAATGCATCTCCCTTGGTGGGAAGCCGGTCTGCCCGGGTCAGGCCGTGACCTCTCACTGCACCGGCTCCTCTTCTCCAGCCTCAAGCCAGGCATCCGGATGGCGGCTCCCTGAGGTTCCTTCTAGTTCTCTGAGTCTGTGCCTCTGTCGGCTTGAGGGCCAGTTTATCAAATAGGGCTGTTTTATTTCAGAGCTGAGTATTGTGATTGTTGTTGGATTTTTTAATTTAAATATTTTAAAATACAAGTGATTTTATTAGCTTTTTATGTATTCATACAAGCTATACATACAGAACATTCCTTTATTTTTTTTTTTTACCTTTTTTAAAAACATTCATTCATTTTTTGAGACACTGAGAGAGACAGTATGAGTGAGGGAATGACAGAGAGAGAGGGAGACACAGAATCCAAAGCAGTCTTCAGGCTCTGAGCTGTCAGCACAGAGCCTGACGTGAGGTTTGAACTCAGGAACAATGAGATCATGACCTGAGCTAAAGTCGGATGCTTAACTGACTGACCCGCCCAGGCACCCCCAGAACATTCTTTTAAAAAAACATGAAGAGGGGTGCCCAGGTGGTTCAGTCAGTTGAGCGTCTGACTCTTGATCTCAGCTCAGGTCAAGATCTCATGATTTGTGAGCCCCACATCGGACTCCATGCTGACAGCACAGACCCTACTTGGGATTCTGTCTCTCCCACTCTCTCTGCGCCTCTCCCGCTCATTCTCTCTGTCTCTCTCAAGGTAAATAAATAAACTTAAAAAAAAAATAAAAAATGAGAAGAATACAGAAGTATATGATGTAAAAGTTATACACCCCCCCCGCCCGTAACCAGTGTTCTAGTTTTATGTATGTCTGTCTAGATACTTTGCTGGTCATTTACATATTCATATCTACACAGAAAGATCAATTTTGTAATCATATGTAAATATGGCATTAAAGCATGCTTTCTTGTTGTAGTCTTATTAAACATAAGTGATGTACAATTGCTTATGTTTAAATCACATAATCTGATGAATTTTAACATTAGTGTATAGTCATGAAATCATCAACACAATCAAGACAGAATTGATCTGTCTTCCCCACCGTTCCCTCATGCTCCTGGGTAATCCATTCCTCCCTTCCCAAACCAGGCCACCTCTGATGTGTTTTCTGTTAACTAGGTTACATGCATTTTCTAGGATTTTATGTGTTGCAGCACTCTTTACCAATACTAATTTTTCATATGTTTATGGATCTCTTTCTAGACATAGTATTATGTTTTAAATAAATTTTATTGTCTCTTAACAGTCCTCATAGCACACTATTTTAATTACTATAGATTACTAGTATATATTGCTATCGTCTAGGTTAAATTCTTTCTTACTAGCCCTTTTCAATAGTATCTTGGTTATTCTGCCACATTTCCTTTTCCAGACATTTAGCAGTCACCTTGAAAAATTTCATGAAATCTCTTCTGGGATTTTGCCTTTAATTCATTAACTAACTTGGGGGGAGTATTGATATCATTATAAAATCAAATTTTCTTTTTCAGGAATATTGTTTGTTTCTCCATTAATCTAGATCTTTTATTATTTTCTTCATGATCATAGAGCTCTTCTCCTTCTAATATGTTAATGAGTGATTTCCATCAACATATATATTTTTTCCCCAGTGTCAAACTCTTCTTCTATTTCTGGGATAAACCTTTCTGCCTCTTGGCGTTTTATTCTGGTCAGAGATGCGAGATTGATTTGGGGGAGAGCTGATGGTCTCTAGCTCCTGCGCTCCACCTGGTGGACATCAGGCCGTTCTTGATGACCTTCGGCAAGGTGGGGGGAGTGGTTGGAACAGCTATGAAGTCCCTCATTTGAAGGCTCAGGCCTAGGGACGTCACTATGGCAGCAGGATGACCGACTGAGGAATCTGGTGTCATAAAATCTGTGTGCCCCACTTTTGTGGCTGTGCATCCTGTCACCTTGGGCTCTACTAGCTTCTAACTGCTAGGAGACCCTGGGCGAAGAGACCAAATCCGTATTTGAATCTATTCTCAGAATAGAATCTATTCTCAGGGTGCCTGGGTGGCTCAGTCAGGTAAGCTTCTGACTTCAGCTCAGGTCATGATCTCATTCTTGTGAGTTCAAGCCGTGCATGGGGCCCTGTGCTGACAGCTCAGAGCCTAGAGCCTGCTTCGGATTCTGTGTCTCCCTCTCTCTCTCTGCCCTTCCCTAGCTCATGCTCTGTCTCTCTCTGTCTCTCAAAAAGAAACATTAAAAGAATCTATTCTCTCAGAACCCAGCAGTCTATTCACTAATATGTCCTTTCTCTAAGCTTTTTTTTTTAAATGTGTTTTTAAAAATTTATTCTTGAGAGACAGAGACAGTGTGAGCAGGGGAGGGTCAGAGAGAGAGGGAGACACAGAATCTGAAGCAGGCTCCAGGCTCTGGGCTAGCTGTCAGCACAGAGCCTGCCGCAGGGCTTGAACCCATGAACCGTAAACCATGACCTGAGCTGAAGGCAGACACTCAACCGACTGAGCCACCCAGGCGCCCCTCTCTAAGCTTTATAATTATCTTTATATCATTTTCAATGAGATCAAACCTCATATATACTTTCACTTTTATGAATCTGGATGGCCTTTCATATCAATAAACTTACAAATTAGAAAACTATTTATTAACTTTGGTCCAGAAAGTGAGATCTTGAATCCTCAGCACCAGTCAAGTTTGGAGACTCAACACTTGTATGGAGGTCTTCCTCCAAAGTTGTAGAAGATAGAACTCGTACATGTTTAAATGAAAATAAATTCTAGGGGCACCTGGGTGGCTCAGTAGGTTAAGCAGCCAACTACAGCTCAGGTCACAATCTCACAGTTTGTGGGTTTGAGCCCCGCATCAGGCTCTGTGCTGACAGCTTGGAGCCTGAAGCCTGCTTTGGATTCTGTGTCTTCCTCCCTCTCTGACCCTCTCCCACTCACACTTAGTGTGTGTCTCTCTCTCAAAAATAAATAAACATTAGAAAAATTTTTTAAATGAAAATAAAGTCTTAACAGCACTGAAAAATCAGAGAGAGAGTGCTACCAGCAGACCGGAAATGTTGAGGAATTGCTGAAAATGGTAAGCATTTGGTTAGAGAAAACCACAGCCAAACAAAGTAAGGAAGGGATTACTGCAGTAAAGCCCATGGTTTTGGGTGTTCTCAGCTCAGAGGGAACAGTTACCAGGAGCAGGGGGGAAGGGAGTGAGGCAGCTGCCAGGATGACTGGTTAGGGACTCTAACTTGGCAGAAGCAGGGAGGTTAGGGTAGTTGGGCATCAGAGATACTTACCCTCCAGCTGAGTCAGTAGTTGTCAATGCTTGAACCAGAGACTCACAGAAAGGTCCCAGGAGGAATGGGGAGCCACCAAGCCCACCTGACCTCCTCTCAGTAACTCCTTCAGTCCCTCCTTCACCATTCCTGGAGACAGTAAATGAAAAACGAATTCACGGTCAAGGCAATAGGGAATCATAAATAAGAAGATGAGCCTACTATATGGAATCATATGGTATTTGTCTTTTTGTGGCTGGCTCATTCAATTAGCATAATGCCTTCAAGGTTCATCCATTTTGTAAGCATTGCCAAATCTCTTTCTTTTTTAAGACTAACCAAAATTCCATTGTGTGTATGTATACCACACTTTGCTTATCCATTCATCGGTTGGTGGAAACTTGGGTTGCTGTCACGTTTTAACTGCTGTGAACAATGCTGCTGTGCTAATATTAACCTTGCTTTTGATTTTTGGGAGGAATTGCTGGCTGAAATGGAAATTCTTTAAAAATTTTTTTTGAGGAAGCTTCATACTATTTTCTTTTTCTTTTTTCCTCCCAAGTTTTATTATCTTTTAAAAAGATTTTAATAATTTATTTATTTTTAATTTGCATCCAAGTTAGTTAGCATATGGTGCAACAATGATTTCAGGGGTAGATTCCTTGATGCCCCTTACCCATTTAGCCCATCCCCCCTCCCACAACCCCTCTAGTAACCCTCTGTTTGTTCTCCATATTTAAGAGTCTTTTATGTTTTGTCCCCACTCCCTGTTTTTATATTATTTTTGCTTCCTTTCCCTTATGTTCATCTGCTTTGTATCTTAAAGTCCTCATATGAGTGAAGTCACATGATATTTGTCTTTCTCTGACTAGTTTCACTTAGCATAATACTCTCTAGTTCCAACCATGTAGTTGCAAATGGCAAGATTTCATTCTTTTTGATTGCCATGTAATACTCCAGTGTGTGTATGTGTGTGTGTGTGTGTGTGTGTGTGTGTGTGTGTGTGTATACATACACATATATTGCTGCCTTTCCGACAGGTGTAAGGTGCTATCTCATTGTGGTTTTGGTTTCTATTTCCTTGATCATGAGTGAGGTTGAGCATTCATGTGTTGGTTGGCCATCTGGATGTCTTCTTTGGAGAAGTGTCTATTCATGTCTTTTGCCCATTTCTTCACTAGATTATTTGTTTTTTGGGTATTGAGTTTGATAAGTTGTCTATAGATTTTTGATACTAACCCTTTATCTGATATGCCATTTGCAAAAATCTTCTCCCATTGGTCGTTTGCCTTTTAGTTTTGCTGATTGTTTCCTTTGCTGTGCAGAAGCTTTTTATTTTGATGAGGTCCCAATAGTTCAATTTTGCTTTTGTTTCCCTTGCCTCTGGAGATGTGTTGATAAGAAGTTGCTGCAGCGGAGGTCAAAGAGGTTTTTGCCTGGTTTCTTCTCTAGGATTTTGATGGCTTCCTGTCTTATGTTTAGGTCTTTCATCCATTTTGAGTTTATTTTTGTGCATGGTGTGAGAAAGGGGTCCAAGTTCATTTTTCTGCATGTTGCTGTCCAGTTTCCCCAGCACCACTTACTGAAGAGACTGTCTTTATTCCATTGAATATTCTTTCCTGTTTTGTCAAAGATTAGTTGGCCATACATTTGTGGGTCTATTTCTGGGTTATCTATTCTGTTCCATTGATATGAGAGTCTGTTTTTGTGCCAGCTTCATACTCTTTTCTGCAGTGGCTGTACTATTTTCCCATCAACAATATGTAAGGGTTTTAATTTCTTCACATCCTTGCCAAAACTTGTTAATTTCTGTTTTCTTTCTTAATAGTAGCCATGCTAATGGGCATGAGGTAGTATATCATTGTGGTTTTCATTTCCATTTCTACAATGATGAGTGTACTTACTGACTATTCATATATCATTTTGGAGAAATATTGATATAAGCCCTATGCCCATTTTTGAATTAAATTTTTGTTGTTGTTGAGTTATAGAGGTTCTCTATAGATTCTGGATATTAATCTCTTATCAAATATATGATTTGCAAATATTTTCTCCTATTCTATAGTCTATAGATAGTATTTTTTGGTACACAAAGTTTTACATTTTTCTTTAGGTCTAGTTTGTCTAATGTTTTTTGTTACCTATGTCTTTGATGTCATAGCTAACAAATCATTGCCAAATCCAATGTTATAAAACTGTGTCTTGTGCTTTATTCTAAGAGTTTTATTGTTTCAGATCTTACATTTAGGTCTTTAATCCATGTTGAGTTAATTTTGGGGTTTGGTTTTAGGTAAGAGTAGAACTTCATTCTTTTCATGTGGATATCCAGTTTTTCCAGTGCCATTTGTTGCAAAGACTGTCCTTTCCCCCATTGAATGGTCTTAGCAGTCTTGTCAATAATCATTTAACCATATGTGTGGAAGTTTATTTCTGGTATATTTTATTCTATTGGTTTATAGATCGCTCCCTTCTCTCTCTCTCTCTCTCTCTCTCTCTCTCTCTCTCTCTCTCTCTCTCTGTCTGTCTCCCTCTCTTCCTCCCTCCCTCTTTTGCCAATGACACACTGTTCTGATTGTTGTAACTTTGTAGTGAGTTTTGGAATCAGGAAGTGTGAGTCCTTGTTTTGTCTTTTTCAAGATTCTTTTGGCTGCTTGGTATCCATTGAGATTCCACTGAATTTTAGGATGAGTGTTCTATTTCTGCAAAACATGTCCTTGAGATTTTCCTAGGGATTGCATTGAATTTGTAGGTCACTTTGGGTAGTTTTAATATTTAAAGGACGTTAAGTCATAGAATCCAGGAACATGGGAAGTGTCTCTATTTACTAATGTCTGTTTAAATTTCTTTCAGCAATATTTGTATTTTTTATTGTACAAGTCTTTCACTTCTTTGGTTAATTCCTAAGTCTTTTATTCTTTATGATGCTATTTTACATGTACTTGTTTTTGTGATTTATTTTTCAGATTGTTCATTGTTTGTATACAGAAATGATTTTAATGTGTTGACTTTTGTGTGTGGTATCTTGCTTTGTGGCTGAGTTCATTTATTAGTGCTAACAGCTTTTTTGGTGGAGTCTTTAGAACTTTCTACATATAAGATTAGATCTTCAAATAGAGATAATTTTACTTCTTTCTTTCCAATTAGAATGCCCTTATCTCTTTTTCTTTCCTAATTGCTCTGGCTAGAACTTCCAGTACTATATTGAAATGGGGGCATCCTTGCCTTGTTCCTGATCTCAGAGGAAAAGCTTTCAGTCTTTCACCATTGAGTATGATGTTTGCTGTGTGTTTTTCATATATAAGTTATATTATGTTGAAGTAGTTTTCTTCTATTTTTATTTTGTTGAGTGTTTTTATAATGAAAGGGTGTTGAATTTTGTGAAATGCTTCTTCTGCCTCAATTGTTCATGTGTTTTTTTGTCTTTTATTTTGTTGATGTGGTATATTACATTAATTGTTGTATGTTGAGCCATCCTTGCATTCCAGGAATAAATCTGACTTGTTGTGGTATATAATCCTTTTAATAGGTTAACTTCAGTTTTCTAGAATTTTTATTGAAGATTTTTGCATCTATGTTCATCAGGGATGTTGGCTTGTAGTTTTTTGGGTTTTATCCCCCCTTGTGGCGGCTTTGTTTGCATTTGGTATTAAGGTGATACTAGCCTCATAAAATGAGTTGCAAGTGTTCCCTCTTGTTCTTTCTTGTTTGTTTGTTTGTGTTGTTGTTTTAATTCTTCTTTGAGTGTTTGATAGAATTCACCTGTGAATCCATCTGGTCCTAGTTTGTCTTTAGGAGATTTTTGGTTATTGATTCCATCTCTTTATTTGTTATTGGTCTGTTTAGGCTTTTTATTTCTTCTCAGTTCAGTTTTCATAGGTTGTGGGTTTCTAAGAATTTATCCATTTCTTCTGTATTGTGCAGTATGTTGGTGTATAATTTTTCATGGTAATTATGTTCTTTTTAATTTCTCGGTCATTTGTTATAATATCTCTTTCATTTCTGATTCTATTTATTTTAGTCTTTCCACTTTTTAAAATTAATCTAGTTCAGACTCTGTTGACTGTATTTTTTTCAAAAAGTTACTCTTGATTTTGTTGATTTTTTTCTATTGTTTCTCTATTTGATTTATATCTGCTCTATTCTTTATTATTTTCTTCCTTCCACTCACTTTGGCTTTCTTCTCAATTTTTATGCTTGTTAAATTTCAGACTTTATTTTTCCTAATATAAATGCTCTTTTAATTTCACTCTACATATTTTGATATGTACTATTTCTATCTTGTTTTAAATAATTTGTAATTTCCACTATTATTTCTTTTAGTTATCATAGAAGTATATTTCTTAATCCCCTCCAAAATGGAGATTATTGGGTAAATCTTAAATTTTTAAAATTTATGTCAGCTTGATTTCTAATTTAATTTCAATGTAGTCAGAGAATATGGTCTGTATGATACCCATCCTTTAAAATTTGTTGAGCCTTGCCTTATGACCTACTTTCTGGAAATTTTTCATCAACAGTATCTGTGTGCTTGAAAAGAATGTCTTCTCTGCTGAGGGTATGTTTCTGTATATGTTCATTTTATCAAGCTTCACTGTTTATTGAAATCTAAATTCTTACTGATTGTTTTGTCTGCTTGATCTCTCAGTAACGTAAAGATATGTGTTAGAACCTTTTTCTTCATTGTGAATTTATTGATTTCTCCTTATAGTTCTATAAAGTTCTATAATGTCTAAAATAATGACTATATTAGAGAGTACTAGAAAACTCTATTCTCCCACTTCCCTGAGTGTTAGGTGCATGCAACACTATAATTGGTGTATCCTGCTGGTGCAAATGATCCTTTATGTTTATAAATGGATTGTGTTTATCTCTAGAATTTTTTTCTGCCCTAAAATTTACTTTATTTATTATTAATATTATACCAATTTTCTTTTGCTTAGTATTTGCTTGACATATCTTTTCTATCTTTTTGCTTTCTACTTTTCCATTACCTTTTTAAAGGCTTTTGTAGGGGTGCCTGGGTGGCTCAGTCAGTTAAGCGTCCAACTTCAGCTCAGGTCATGATCTCACAGTTCATGGGTTCGAGCCTGGCATTAGGCTCTATGCTGACAGCTACTCAGAGCCTGGAGCCTGTCTTCAGATTCTGTGTCTCCCTCTCTCTCTGACCCTTCCCTGCTCACACTGTTTCTCTCTCTCTCAAAAATAAATAAAAATATTTTAAAAAATGAAAGACTTTTGTAGTAAGTAGCATATAGCTTAAACAATTTTTTTAAATGTGAGCAGAAAGGAAAGGAATGAGGTTTAAGGAGGGCCACTTCAGGTATCTAGTTGGCTAGAGGCTCATGGCTCATGGCTCATGACACCAGGCACTGACACGGGGAATCCATCTCAAAATATCCCTCTCTACTCCCATTCCTGACCTTAATCCTTCGCTCATCCACAGAAACATCATTCCATGAGTCACCCTCTCCCTTGGTGATTCCCATGGAATAAAGAGCTCAACTTTCTAGCACCTTTAAAATAGACCCTTCTTTGACATGATTTCTTCCTGTAGCTGCTGCCTCATTTCTCTTCTCCCCGTCACTGACAAGTTTCTCGAGAAGTTATTCCTGCCTATTCTACCATTCAGTTGTTCATTCCAGATCCCTAGGTTTATACTTGGCTTCTACTTCTTCATTCTTCTCATCAGATGTGTCAGAAAGTCTTCTTACTTCCATCTCAATTAGTATATTTTAAGTTTTTCCACCTGCTTTTCTCCCAGATACTGTTGTGATGCAGGCACCTATCATCTCTTGCTTGGACCACTGCACCTTATTCTAGGAAGGGACTTCTGATCCGTTCACAGGCTAGCAGTGATACTTACCCATATCTGAGTCCTTGTATCTTTACCTGTTGCTCAGCTAAGGCTTTCTGGGGATCTATGTGGTTTGGGGACTTGTCCTTAACCTGAAGTGATGGGGCACACCCATCCATACCCCCATCTCCCATAGCTGTGGCCCCAGAGATCAGACCAAAGGGACGACTCATTTTCATCGGGTGCCACCCCCAGAAGTGGTTTCTCCCTGTGGCATTTTAGAGCCTGATGCTGGAGAGTGCTGCCCTGAGCTCTGGGTACAGGCTCCCAGATGGTTAATTAGGCCGAGCTAATTGAACACTGCCTTTGGCAGTCTTCATAATCAGACAGGGTTCCTGCTGGGAGCCGAACCCTTGGTGTCCCTAACTGTCCCAGGGTTATTTTCCTACCTTAAAGGAGATATGGAATTGGGGGATGAGATTGAGAACCCTGGGAAGCTCCTTGTTGTTGCCTCCACAGAAATAATGGTGCTACCTCAGTATGTGTTGAACATGCCTCGGAGTCCTCATCCAGAGGGTAGAAACAGGTGTGTCATTCTTCCTCTACTGTATTTCTCAACAGGTACACTACCGGAGTTCTGGACAAGATAGTTCTTCCTCATATGGGATTGTCCTCAATGTGGGATGTTTACCTTCCCTAGTTCTTGCATATGAAATGCTGACCACTTCTAGAGTACTTCTAAATGTACTCTAGAAAGATTCTGACCTTATTATATTTAAAAAAAAGATAATGTGGACACCCATAAGCAAGGAAGTCACAGAGATTATCTAGATACTGAAATCCTATATTATTCTTAGATCTGCCTTGGCTTGTCTCCAGGACCTAGACCTTGAGCTCTCTGAGGCTATGACTGTGTTTGATTCATTCCTGGCTTCCCTGGCACAGGATGTAGTCCAGGAACAGGTGTGAGTGAGCAAAGGGATAGGATCCGTGTGACTGGATGCTCTAGGTGACACTGTTGAGTAGAAATACTATACAGGATGCACCTGTAAGTTAAATGTGTAGCCACTTTAAGAATGTAGAAATGATCAAATCGGGGG
>NC_043712.1:35495828-35515621 GCF_006229205.1 Suricata suricatta | reverse complement strand
TCTGGATTTCGGCTCAGGTCTTGATCTCATGGTTTGTGAGACTGAGCATCAAGTAGAGCTCTGTGCTGACAGCATGGAGTCTGCTTGGGATTCTCTCTCTTCTCTCTCTGAGCCTTCCCTTCTTACTCTCTGTCTCAAAATAAATAAACCTTAATATATATATTTTATGTAATCCAACCTATAAAAATTATTTAAAAATTTTTTTTAATTTATTTTTTATATTTATTTGTTTTTGAGAGAGAGAGCATGAACAGGGGAAGGGCACAGAGAGAAAGAGACACAGAATCGGAAGCAGGCTCCAGGCTCTGAGCTGTCAGCACAGAGCCTGATGTGGGGCTTGAACCCATGAATCGTGAGATCATGACCTGAGCCGAA
Organism: Suricata suricatta; assembly: GCF_006229205.1. Classification (NCBI taxonomy): domain Eukaryota; kingdom Metazoa; phylum Chordata; class Mammalia; order Carnivora; family Herpestidae; genus Suricata; species Suricata suricatta. The sequence goes on along the minus strand of NC_043712.1, from coordinate 35,515,246 downwards.
GTCAGACGCTCAACCGACTGAGCCACTCAGTTGCCCCAGAAAATTATTATTTTAACCTGTGAATAGGATAAAAATTACTGATGAGATATTTTCCATTCTTTTGTGTACTAACTTTTTGTAATCTGAAGTCTATATTACATATACAGAATCTCGCAGCTCAGACTAGCCACATTTCATGTGTTCAATTGCCATGTGGCAAATAGCTACCAAATGAGACAGCACTAGAAAACTCTATTGTGCTACTTCCCTGCCCAACTATTGCTTACTTCCCCCCTGCCTACAACATTGTGGTGTGTGTGTGTGTGTGTGTGTGTGTGTGTGTAAATTTTCAAATATATATGTAGGCTAGAAAAACTGTAGTATGAATAGGCATATACTTAAAATCTAATTTCAACAATTGTTTACCATTTGCTACATATGAATTCATCTATCCAACCATCCTACTTGTTTTTATTATTGTCTACTTTAAGAAGAGGGTTTTTGGTTTGTTTTTGTGGGCTATTTGTGAAGAATAGGTTGGAAAGCCACTCAGGAAACTATTATCTCTTCAAATGTTCTATAAAGGCCTAAATCAGGAGTTTTTCAAATTTTTAGGGCAAAAGTCTTGAAAGACCCTTCCATTTTTTCTATCCATTATCCTCCCATATTCTCTTTTTCCTCTCCTGCGGACTCCTGCAGACATGGCTTCTCTTTCCGAGGGTGGCGCCATGCCTCATTCAGTCCCATCTCTCAGTCTAGGACTGGGTTACACGTAAGCTTGGGGCCGAGCATGCCCGGGCTGGTTTCTGGCCCTGCCACTTCCCGGCTGTGTGCCTCATATGTAATATGAGGATAATTGAGTTGTGGGAGGTTTAAGTGAGATCAATTTGTAAAGTGTAATTAGTCTAGTAATTATAAAAATAGTAGGTTGGGGAGAAAAGGGAAAGAAGTTTATTACTTACTAATGACCCTTTCTTTTGTACTTTGCTGGGGCCTTGTGAACACTTACAATTTACTTGGTACATTGTAATCATTTCTATATCTGTCTCCTATTCAAGGTAAAAAGCTCCTGGAAGGCAAGGACTGTGTCTTTCTTCTCGCTAGCCCTTTAGCATTGAATGCAGGGCCTGGTTAGATAAATGAATAGAATTCTAAGGGTCACAGTTCTCTTTCAGTGGTGCTTTCAGAAAGTTACAGAGACTTGAGAAGTCAGAAAGGAAAGACAGACTGTGCAGATTCACTCTGTCCCCAGTCTTTCCCTCAGTGTGTGTTAGGGGAACTGAGGCTCAAGAAAGTTTGCTATGTTTGCCTGCATATCCATGTCTAAGTGCCCATGGGCACACCATCTAGGGGAGCTGGGGGAGAGCAGCCCCCTTGGACTGATCAGCTCCGACACATTCCTGAGCACCGACAATTTGGTATACTTCTTACTCTTTTGAGCATATTTAATCTGACGCCAATCGAGTTTATGATTCCAGAGTCTGACTGCTCTTATCTTTGGTGAATGCGGTAAGCTGCTGTGGCTGGTATTCAGCTGTTCTGTTCGGGTAGGCATGGTTTCTGAATATTTTTTCTAAAGCTGCTATAACTTTTGTTGCTTTTATTATTACACAAGTTAGATGTTTATTGTTGAAATTTTAAAAATACAGATTACCAGAGTAAAAATCAGTCACTGGTAACCTCACCACTCGGAGAGAAGAAGCACCGTTAGCATCACACTGTATAGCTCTCCAGACTTGTCTGTGCGTGTGTTTGGGGTTACAATGTAAACATCCCCAGCGCTGACTGCCCTACATGCACAAATAAGGTCACATTTTTATGAATTCCCAGATTCTGTAGACTGTATTTTTCCATTCAAATAATGTCAGTGTTTCCATATACTCATCTACCCCCATCTTCCCGCGGTCTGGCCACTTATTTTTGGAATTCCCTGGGGGCTGCCTCACATATTTCATACTTCACTCCTCTTTCTTCTGTCTCTTTTCTCTTTTCCATCACCATGTGGGGCCAGAAGAGACCAGGCTTCTCCTGGCCCTGGTTATCATGGCTTCCGTCTATGAGCTCAGACCTCTGCTACTCGGCTGTCACACGCGGAAGTGGGTAGCTTTCTACACTGTGGGGGACCTCTGTGGCCTGGGTCCTCGGCTTGTTTCTTGAGAGAAAAAGGAACTCAGAAAATCCTCTCAGAAAAATGGCTTGACTTACAAGAAAAAGGCCCATTTTGAATGTCAAAGATTGCCTATTAATTCCTTCTCCTTGTATTCTTTCTGTAATAATTAGATCTTTCTTCAGACAGATGCCCCGAGCCTCCTAGGAAGAAGCTCACATATTTCCTTTCTCAGCAGAATGTTATCTCCCCCTCGCCCCACCATTAGTATTCTTGCCTAATTTATTCCTTTTTAAAGATGTTTTATTTATTTTTGAGAAAGAGAGAGGGAGAGGGAGAGAGAGAGGGGGAGAGAGAGAGAGAGAGGGAGAGGGACAGGGAGAGAGAGGGAGAGAGAGAGAGAGGGAGAGAGGGAGGGAGGGAGGGAGGGAGAGAGAGAGGGAGGGAGGGAGGGAGGGAGAGAGAGAGAGAGAGAGAGAGAAGGGGAGGGGCAGAGGACCTGAGGATCCTGCCTCTGCACTGACAGCAGAGAGCCCCATGTGGGGCTTGAGCTCATGAACCATGAGATCATGACCTGGGCCAAAGTCGGATGCTTAACCCACTGAGCCACCCAGGTGCCCCTAGCCTTTTTTTTTTTTTCAAAGTAAAATGTTTATTTATTTTGAGGGAGAGAGTGTGAGTAGGGGGAGGGGCAAAGAAAGAGGGAGAGTGAATCCCAAGCTGGCTCTATGCTGTCAGCACAGAATCTGACATGGGGCTCGATCTCATGAACCAACCGTGAGATCATGACCTGAGCCAAAATCAAGAGTCGGCCACTGAACTGACTGAGCCACCCAGATGCTTCTCTTATTACTTTTACTTAACACAGTTAAAAAAGAGCATAGGAGCACCTGAGTGCCGCAGTCGGTTCAGTGTCTGACTCTTGATCTCGGCACAGGTCATGATCCCACGGTTGGTTGGTGAGATCAAACCCCGAGTTGGACTCTGTGCTGAGCACGGAGCTGGCTTAAGACTTTCTCCCTCCACCCCACCCTGTTCCTCCTCCGCTTGTGTGGGCATATGCTCTCTCTTTCTCTCAAAATAAAAATAAATAAATTAAAATAAATTAAAAAGAAAAAGAAAAAAATTTTTTAGAGTGGTGAGAGTGAGCATTCTTAATTATTTGTGATTTTCACGGGAACATCTTTTTTTTTTTTTTATCATCAGTCATGATGTTGGCTACTGGTTTGAAATATTTTTCTTTTAAATCATGTTAAGAGAGTATCCTTCCAATACTACACTTCTATTTTTTTGTTCATTTGTATATTTATCAGGAATGAATAGTGAATTTTACCAAATGTCTTTCTGCCATCTATTGAGGTGATTTTATGGTTTTACTCCTTTAACCTATTTATATAATTAATTACAACAATAGAGTTCTAAAAATATCAAGCCACCCTCACATTCCTAGAATAAACAGTATTTGCTTATGGAGTACTAGTCTCTCCGTGTTCTGCGAGGGATAGAAACCTGTTATTTTTTAGAATTTTGATATTTGTCTATGGTGTTTTTATGCTATGGTTGTCAGGGTTGGTGTCAGGGTTATTAGGCTAGTTTTATCAAGTAAATTTTACTAATTAAAAAAGGAAAGTTTCTTTTCCTCAATTCTTTGAGACAGTTTGAATAGCTCCTGTTATTTTGTAGGATCATTTTTAAAAGTCTTTTCCTTTTTTATTTTATTAAAAAATTTGTTTGATGTTTGTTTATTTTTGAGAGAAAGAGAGACAGAGTGTGAGCAAGGGAGAGGGCAGAGAGAGAGAGAGGGAGACACAGAATTCAAAGCAGGCTCCAGGCTCTGAGCTGGCAGCTCAATGTAGGGCTCGAACCCACAAACCATGAGATCATGACCCAAGCCCAAGTCGGACGCTTAACTAACTCAGCCACCCAGGCACTCCTCCTTTTCCTTTTTTTAGAGCAGTTTTAGGTTCACATCAAAACTAACTGGCATGGATAGGAATCTCCCACATACTTCCTATCCCCACACATGTGCAGACTTCCCCACTGCCAATATTGGACACCACAGTGGTACATTTGTTATCATCGGTGAACCTGCATCCCTACATCAGAGTCACCCAAAGTACACAGTCTACATTAGGGTTAACTCTTGGCGTTGTACACTGTAAGGGCTTTCATGATGTATAATGACTGACCTGTGTTCGCCAGGGTAGTGTCCTATGATACCCTTTCACTGCACTAAAATCCTCTGTTCTGCCTGTTCATGCTTCTCTCCTCTCTAGCCCCTGGCACCCACTGATCCTTTAGTCTCCGTAGTTTTGCCTTTTCCAGAGTATCATATAGTTGGAATCATATAGTATGTAGCCCTTTCAGATTGTATTCTTTCTCTTACTAAAGTGCATTTAAGATTCCTCTGTGTCTGTTATGGGTTGATAGTTTCTTTCTTTTTTTTTTTAATTTTTTAATTTATTTTTGAGAGAGAGAGAGACAGCGCGAGCAGGGGAGGGTCAGAGAGAGAGGGAGACATAGAATCTGAAGCAGGCTCCAGGCTCTGAGCTAGCTGTCAGCACAGAGCCTGACGTGGGGTTCGAACCCATGAACCATGAGATCACGACCTGAGCCGAAGTTGGACGCTTAACTGACTGAGTCACCCAGGCGCCCCGCTTATTTCTTCTTAGTGCTGAATAATAGTCCATTGTCTCAATGTACCTTAGTTTATTTATTCATCCACCCACTGAAGGACATCTTGGTTGCTTCTAAGTTTTGGCAATTAAGAATAAAGCTGCTGGGGCACCTGGGGTGGCTCAGTCCGTTAAGCACCTACTTCAGATCATGATCTTATAGTTTGTGGATTTGAGCCCCGTGTCAGGCTCTGAGCTCTATCAGAGCCTGGAGCCGGCTTCAGATTCTGTGTCTCCTTCTCTCTCTCCACCCCTTCCCCTGCTTATACTCTCTGTCTCTCAAAAATAAATAAACATTAAAAAAGAAAAAAGCTGCTCTAAACGTTGTATGCAGGTTTTGTGTGAACATAAGTTTTAAATTACTTTGTGTTATTACTAAGAAGTGTGGTTGCTAGATCATATAGTAGCCTGGGGTTTTGTAAGTAAGTTTTATAAGAAACTGTCAGACTATGTAATGCTGTAACACTTGAGTTCCTTTTTATATTTTTTATATCACATTTTTAATGTCAAATCTTCACCTGGGTGGTCCTAGATGGCCTGATCTGGCCTCTTCAAATAGCCTGCCTAGTACTCCGGGTGACTTTTCATCTAAAGTCGTAATCCTTAAGTCCAGGAAAGTTTTTTTTTAAGTTTATTTATTAGGGCTCCTGGGTAGCTCAGTTGGTTAAGCGTCCGACTTTGACTCAGGTCATGATCTCACAGTTCATGAGTTTGAGCTCTGCATTGGGCTCTGTGCTGGCAGCTTGGAGCTGGAGCCTGCTTCAGATTCTGTGTCTCCCTCTGTCTCTGCCCTTCCCCTGCTCATGCTCTGTCTCTGTCTCTCACAAAAATAAATTTAAAAATTTTTTAAAAAATAAAGTTTATTTATTTATCTTGAGAGGGGAGGGAGAGGGGCAGAGAGAGAAGGAGAGAGGGAATCCCAAGCAGGCTCTGCACTGTCAGTGCAGAGCCTGACATGGGGCTCAAACTCATGAAATGTGAGATCATAACCTGAGTCGAAATCAAGAGTCAGACAATTAACTGACTGAGCCACTCAGGTGCCCCTCTTTATCTCCATAATGATCATGTCTCCATGGGCTCTGCTCTCTACTTCTAGAATGTCTGCTACATAAGCATATTTGATGTCCTGGGCATTTTCTCCCTCTTTCTCTCTTTATTCTTTCCCCCCCCAGACTTATGAGATAGTTCTCAAAGTGGTCTTTCCTAATTTGATTTTTAATCTGAAAATAAACTTCCTGCTTTGAATATTTCCCCAAATTCATGTATGGATTGACTTTTGAATATTCTTTAGAATATACATTTTGGGATTTTACTATTTCTCCATTTTTTAGATTCTAGTCACCTTCATAATAAGGTACAATACTTGATATCTTTTTTCATACGTCTAGCAATTTTTCTCTATTTGCTCACTTTATTCACTTATTTATTTTATTTAAAGTTTATTTATTTACTTTGAGATAGAGAGAGTACATGCATGCGAGTGGGTGAGGGGCAGAGAGGGAGGGGGAGAGAGAACCCCAAGCAGGTTCTGCAGTGTCAATGAGTCATGGAGTTCAATCCCACGAACTGTGAGATCATGGCCTGAGCCAAAATCAAGAGTTGGAGGCTTGACTGAGCCACCCAGGTGCTCCGATTTGCTTACTTTAAAGAAGGACCTAGATTGACATTTGTTTGGTATTGTAATTGAAATAGTTCTGTAAAAATTCTGTAGCTTATTTTCAAGACTGTTGGTCTCAGGCAATGGAGAAAGAAAAAGAAAAACGAGCCTGGTTGTTTATGATTTAGTTTTGTAGATCAGGGCTGGGGGTGGTCTTCTTGGCCATGATTAGGGAAGGGAAGGCTCGTGGGAAGAGGAGAGAGGTTTGCTTCTGTTCTTGGTAACTTGTTTTCAATATTTGCGGAGGCAGCCCACAGTTAGAGAAGCATCTCCCTTCTCTACGTGGCATGAGCAAGCCAAGTTAGGAACTCGCTGACCAACATCCCTGCTTTTTTGCGCAGAACAAAAGATGAGCTGAGTCTTGGTCTTTCCTCTGAGGGCAGACCCTCATGCGGTTCCTAAAGTCACTCAACTTGCTTCTTGCCAGTGCCCACCTCACCCTTATTCCTAGTCCTGCCTCTGTCTTAGGGCTTAGGGAGGGTCGGCTGGGGCATACCCTCATTACCTCGCAGAGACACCTTTCCTTAGTCAGTGCATCCATCAATATGGTTCCATTTGTACTATATCTTGCAGAAGTTCCTTAGAATTTTTGGATCAGAATTTGGAACAGAGAGGAGTTAAGTAAATGGGTTCAAATTATGATCTATAAACAATGATCAGAAGGCGAAACTGATTTTTACAGTTTCACCACTAGGTGGTGCCACCAAGTACTGAAAACAATGGTTGCTGTCTTGGGACTATCAAGAACCACTTGTATCTAGTAGAAGCATACGTTTAGGAGCTTGCATGGAACTTGTATGCACTCATGCATATGCGCCCGAGTATGTTTACACACACAATTCTTGGTTCATGAGTTCACCCAGAGAACAATTCACCAGTGTGCACAGGTATGCGGGTGCATGCATAAACCTGTGCACTCTGGAAAGAAGGGGCATGAAGCTAAACGATATGAACTCAAAAAGGCTGACCTTTCAGCTGTGTGGTCTGAAACTCCAGTTCCTCAACTAGGGTGGCAGACTGTGCGGGGCACAGAAGACAAACCCCACGGGAGAAATATAACCACAGTGCTACTGAACAGCTTTTCTGACAGTCAACATTCCACTAAAGTCATCAGCCCTGCAAACCCTGTGTCCAGCTGAGTCTCAGCCACTTCTGCAGTCCTGATGACTGTGGTCTCTATACCTTCCGCCGAGTGCTCAAAGCCTCTAATCAAACACCCACTCTGGGATCCTATCTTCTGTCCAGATGTGAAGTGACCCTGCACGTAAGAAAACAAATGTCGTGTGTGTGTGTGTGTGTGTGTGTGTGTGTGTGTGTGTGTGTGTGAGGGGGGATGCAGAGTCATTCACATCTGCACAGCCCTTTCCCAGTTATCTCTGTGGAAGGTCCCCAGCTGATCTCAGACTCTCACTCTGGATGCCCCCCTCACTCCAGGAATAGTGTTGTCTTGATTACTTGCTGTACAGAATAGCCCACAAATGGGAAACCTTAAGCAAGTCCCTTTCCTTCTCTGGCCTCAGTTTCTCTAACTCTCAGTGAGGGCTGGTCTGGGTGATCCAGACAGGTGCTTTGCTCTGCGAGTCTGCAGTTGGCAGGGCCCTGCCCCCATCCGCGCTGGTGTGGACTGGGAGTCTCCTTAGCGAAGGAGAAAGTTCTGTTGCCTTCCTTCTCCTCCTTCCAGCCGACTTCCCTCCTTAACAGGCCCTGAGGGAAGGCAGCTGGGCCCCCAGGGCCCCAGAAGCCATAGGCCGGAGCTCTCACTCCAGCATCATTAAAAGTTCAATTGGCTTTCCCTCTGAGGGTGAAAGCCCCAAGACTCATTAGACCTGCTGCCCCCTGAGCCCAATTTGGTTGAAGGGAATGTGTGGCATTTTCATCCAGAGAGGGTTTTCACTAAGGGTTTGAGGCCTCCCTGAGAGAGCTCATCTCTTTGAGGTCTGAGAGGGGAAGTCCCTGGAGGTCACCTTTTGCCCTGGCACTTTTCCAGAGGAGGAGCCAGGTTGGGTCAGGGGACAGGCTTGCCTAAGGTCACACAGAGGCTGGCTGCTGAGAACATTCCTCCAGGTGGCAGAGGGATGAGCATCGAGCAGGGAAGGACAGGAAGGGAGGGGGCGCTCACTGTGGGGGCCCTGGGCATTGGTGGTCTCATGGGGCGAGACAGCTGTATGTGAAAAGGAGCTTTGAGGACAGCTTGGCAACGCCACAGCGGAAAGGGCTCCCCCGGGAGATGATGGGTGCCCAGCCGGAGGCACGTGAGCCGGAAGGACAGTGCTTATTTAGGATGAACAGAGGGGAGGGGGACCAGGAGGGGCAGGGGAGTCTGCAGCTCTTCAGGTCCGGCCTGCTCTGAAAATTCTCCACCAGGAAGGACTGGCATGTCACTCCTGCTGCTCGGAAGGGATGGGACAGAGCCAGAAGCCTGCTGTTTATGGCTGGTCGAGACTGTTGAACGGGGAACCAGGAGGCTGGGATGGTGGCTGGCCTTTCTGAGCTCAGCAGCCCCCTCCCTGCGTCCAGCTCCCTCAGTGATGAAAGTCTGTATGCAGGGCCCTGCCTAGCTCCTGAAGTACAGGACAGTTCATCCCACAGGGCCTGTCCCTGTTCCGGAGGACTCTGGCAGCAGGACAGAGAGCCAGAGATGCTCTGGTGCTGAGGTCTGCCCGGTCCAAACTCCTCTGCAATATTGATGGCAACATGTGTCAGGGCCTGGTTCAAGTGCTTTATAATCTTAACTCCTTTAACCCTTAGAAAGCTCTATGTATGGGCTTTTTTTTTTAATGTTTTTTTTTTTTATTTGAGAGAGACAGAGAGAGAGAACACAAGTGAACAGGAGAGAGGGGTAGAGGGAGAGAGACTCTCCAGCAGGTTCCACACTCAGCACAGAGCTTGACTCGGGGCTCGATCCCATGACCCTGGGATCATGACCTGAGCCAAAGTCAAGAGCTGGATGCTCAACCGATGAAGCCACCCAGGCACCCCAGAAAGTTACTCTTATTAGCTGTATTACAGATGAGGAAACAGACACAGAGAGGTTAAGTAACTTGTGTACAGTCATAGAGCTAGTGAGTTGTGTTGTTCCAGAATGCAAGTAAGTGTGTTCTTACTTGCTATGCTGTCCTGTCTAAGAGGAGGGAGCTGAGGCCAGGGAGGGGAAGGGGCCAGGTGGTCACTTGGCGGGTGGCAGAGATGGGGGGGCCTGGACCTCTTGTCCCTAGCCACAGGGCTCTTCCTTCCACAGCCCAGCCTGACAGTTCCTCTGTCCCCACCCAACCTCCCATGGACCTCCCCAGAGTTAACAGTCGCCTGGCCTCTTGCTTGGCAGGCAGCTCCAGCCCAGAGAGGCTGCACCCACATTCCCTGGCTGCTCTCCAGCCCGCAGGAGCTGGGACAACAAAGTCCAGTGACTGTGAGGGCTGAGCAGAGGCTGCCGAAGGGGAGGCAGCAGCGGGAGCTGCCGAGAGGAAGGACTGTCCAGCTCCCAGATGCTAGGCCTCCTGGGAAGCACGACCCTCGCAGGCTTGATCACAGGCACTGCTGTGGCTCTTCTGCTGTTGGTGCTGCTGCTGGCCACCTGCCTGTATCATGGACAGCAGGACCATGATGTGGAGAGGAACTGCCCGGCCGAGAGGAGAAACCGAGTCCGGTGGGCCCAGCCCTGGCTCTTCCCGGGCCAGGGCCACCCAGGACACTCTCACTGTTTCCATCATCCTAGCCACGTGTCTCACACGCACCATGTGGGCCTCCACCACCACCACCTCCACCGACACCACCATCACCACGCCCACCACCACGCCCACCGAGGCCACCACTGATGCCGGTGAATGGCGGCCACTGCCTGCCCTCCCGTGGACCCCACGCTCCTGTGCAGAAGGGCGCCTCTCTGTGGTAAACACTGGGTACTGTGCCCTGGGTCCTGGTTAGCTTCTTTTGCATACTACCCATCCTCCAGGGTACTATAAGGAGAGAACTGAGGAGCAATGCGGGGTGGCCCTATGCACACTGGAAGGTAACAAGGTGAGAGCAGAGTTGGTCCTTTGGGGATGGACAGCGCCTGTGACTGTAACTCCCAGGGGATACCGGTGCATGTGGATGCACAGAAGATGTACTATGCTCCCTGAAGTGCTGTCTTCTGATTTATTCAGGCCCTTGGCCAGGGCAGTAGCTGGGAGAGGCCAGCAATGCCTGTGTGTTTGGAGAAGGCAGGATAAGGCTGCAAGGTCAATTCACTGGTGCCTTAATGCAAGAAAATAAAAACCACAAAGAAGCTTTTGTGAAGAGGCTCTTGGTTGTACAGCTCCAGTGGGAGAGAGGGGATAGAGTGGCCAGGCATGTGTCGGCAAGGCCCCGGGAACCTCCTTCTCTGATGGGAAGTGAGTGCCTGGCACTGGCAGCTTCTGTCTAGAGCTTGAGGGCTGGCTGTGCCCTGGGAGAAACGGGGCAGGCCCTGTGGTGCTCCAAGGGCAGTAGGAGAGAAAAACTTGGGGCCTAAGCTCTGAGGGGGGATTTGGGGTTTGCATGTAGCCCTGTCAAAAGAGGCCTCTCTGTGTAGCAGAAGTGGGGAGTGGTGGCTCTGGGCTTCTGTGGGATAGTCCAGGGGCTCAGAGAAGAGGGGTGAGGCCACCCAGGCTGGTCACCAAGGGCTCTTTTTCCAGGGCTCTTTCCAGTACATCTCTAGGGCAGACTGAGCTCTGGGACCTGAAGAAGCCCCAGTCTGCGGGCTGTGTTGAATTCAATATTTCCTTGGTGACTGGATCAGGGGTTCTTATTCAAGCCTTGTGTCTCCAGCTCCCAGGCCCACTGGCGCCTGTGTATAGCAGAGGGGCTGGGAGGTTCTTTAAACTGGAGGAGGTGGTGCCAGGTGGCCTTGGGAGAGTGCTTGCCTTCTTGGGATCTCAGTCTCCTCTTCCCTAAAATCGATAGGGATCGATAGCAGAGACTCCTTCTTGCCAAAGCCTGGAGGCATGTTCCAAATACCCCATGGATAGCTGGCACAATTCCGCAGGGAGGAAGGAAATCTTGGTCTGAGGCCCTCAGCCTGCGCTTGGGTGGGAAGCAGAGAGAGGAGAGCCTTGGGGGCCAGGAGAGGAGGCAGGGAGGGGCTCGAGAACAGGCCAGAAAGTCAGGGGCCCGGTGACTCATTGGAACAGAACATCTTGTTTCTATTTCCCGGCAGATTCTCTGTGAGAGTTGGAGGTGTGAGGGGGATAGGGAGGCAAATCCACACTAGATTTCTGGGCTGGGAAAGTGGGTCACGGGTCACCACGTATTGCTGATTTTATCTCTGCAGTGTCCTTCAAATCTGCCTCCCATCCCGCATTCCCAAGGCTGTCCTAGCTTACCCCCCCGCCCCCATCTCCCCATCTGGACTCCCACCCACCTCCAGCCCCACCCTTTTTTGAAGCATCTCTGCACTGAGGCGGGGGGGGGCCTGCCAGATCTGCCCAAACCCCTCATCGCCCTGGGGCTGAAGTCTCTGCCTCCTGGTTGGTTATTGAAGACCCCCTGATCTGGTCCCTGTCCCTTGCTCTTTTGTCCTATCCACACTGCTCCAGTCATTGGCCCAGAAAACACCTTGTACTTTCTCCTCTCTGTGTCTTTGCCCAAGAAGAATTTGTTCCCTCCTATGGAGTTCCAATTTGTTATTCATATTTATTTGTGTATTTCTGTTGGAACACTGAATACACCTTTCTCTTCCCCCAGAGATTTATGGCAGGATTCAAGGGCCCCTGCCCTCACAGATCTGAGAAGCTTTGAGGGCTCCCTGCCCCCAGTGCAGAACCAGCCCACACAGCAGACGCTCAGGAAAAATTCTCAGGACGTCATGCTCTCTGGAAAAGTAAACATAATTGGAATAACCACTGCCAGGAGTTTGGGACTTGAGGGACACCAAGTATAGCAGTAGCGCCCCGAGGGGATTAGGTCTCTGAGCTCCTGGGACCCTTGCTGAGGGGGCCTGTGCTCCTCTTCCATCCCCAGTGTTGGGGGTCTGAAAAGTGGGAAACATTGAACAGATGCATGCGGGTGGGCCTGCTGGCCTGGATCTCTTCATGCAGCCCCGTGTCCATCTCAGATGGCTTGCCCTTCCTAAATGTGGCCTGGAGTCTCGCGGAGAGCTCTGTTCTCTACTTTAGGATGTCTGCCATCATCTTGGCCCTTCTAATGTTAGGGAAAGTAAGGGGTGTGTCTTTTTCTGATCAGCTGATGATGGTGGATGTGAGGGACACATGTATCTAAGTGACAGTCATCTTGGGGAGGCTCACGGTGTCTGGGGCCCATGGGCGGGGGCTGTTTATCACAGGATTACAACAGGCACAAGAAGAGAAGGTCCCCAGCTAAAATGCTTAACACAAAGGTCTCTGTGCAGTGGGCAAACATTTATGGCTGTTTTGATCTTTTCAACTCTTCTGATAATACCGCTGCCACTTAAGTCACGGGAAAGGGCTGCTGGGGGATAGTTGAGGGCAAGGACCGTGAACTGAGCAGGCACTGTGGTGAAAGTGTCTGCACCTTGTCCGCCTTTATCAAAGATTGCTCCCTTTGCCCTGGGCTTGAGATGCCGTGTTGGTCATTCCACGTAGCCTACTGCCGGTGTGACATCACATGACCCCGAGGGGCCCTCGCAGCAGACTGTGCCTGTCCTCACAACATTCCCAGGTCCCTCTCATTGTGCCACACAGCCTCCATTCAGCTATTGAATGTCTATTGTCAGAATGGATCAGAAGGCCTAGTTTACTGGTGAATCAGCGAAGGGCCCCCAAATCTCAGAAACAGATAAGGAAACCCATCCAAGGCAGAAGATAAGAGGGCTGAGCGATTGTTCTTTATTCCAGTTTTAAAATGCTGAAAAACACACATTGCCAACAGGTGGCCTCCAACTACATGTGTCCACAAAGAACAGGCAAATGAGAATTCAAAGAAACAAATAATTCAGCTTGAAACCCAATTCCTCTGGTACCCTCTGTCTCCTGAATTGAGCTGATTTTGGTAATTCGGTCTGAAACCACGCACTCGGATACATGTCGTTTCCTTCTCTCTGCTCTGGCTGCCCCAGTTAATACAAATGAGCTGGGGTGTCCAGCTTCCTGCCGCAGGCCCTGCTTGCCCAATGCTGCTCAGGCAGAGCAAGAGACCTGAGCTCATCCTGGAAAAGGGAAGAGTGAGAATTTGACAGGCCTCATTTAGTCCCAATAGGCGCTCTCTCTTCCTGTACTTAGCAGCTTCCTACAGCTGGTACTAAAGAAAAGTCACCAGAGCCTTGGAGAACTCTTAAGACACCCTGTGTCTGGTACCTAGAAGTGTTTGTAGGCTACTCTGTTGCTCAGTGTTTGGGTAAAGTGGGACTAGCAATCCAGCCTCCTTTCTGGAAGTGGGGACATCTCAGGTGGTTAGCTGTGGAAGGGCCGGGAGTGAGTGACGGTCAGGATGCAGCCCTTCCGGCAGACTTCCTCTGTGGCCTTGGCCGGCTGACCCCTCACCCAGATCAGATTGCTTGGGACTGGAATGGCGTGGGCGTGTGTGGGGGTGGGGTAAGTGCAGTCACTGAGGGGGCAGGCAGCTGTGCAGGGCCTGGGCCCACACTCACAATTGGAGGAAGGGATTCAGGAAGTTCTCAGAGCTGCTCAGACATCTTGGAGCCTTGTCCTAAGCAGGACCCAGGCTGCAGCGCCTAGAGATGAGTGTGCCATGGCCTGGCCCCTGCGGTAGCCCCCAGGTCAGGAGGCCATGGCACCGCTGCCGGTTCTGTTGCTTGGAGAAGCCCGGGGTAAGTTTTCACAGCGCCCGAGTGTGAGCAGGCAGCAAGGAGGGCTGGGGGGAGGCCATGCAGAAGACAGCTTCTCCCGGAAAAACAACCTCAGGGTGAAGGAGCCCCATAGCGAATCACTGAAGGGGTCTGGATCAGGCCCTGTCTAAATAGTACTCTTTCAACCCCATGCAGAAAAGGATGCCAAGTGAAAGGGACCACAGGCCCCTGCCAAAGGCTCTATGGCCCTTGTGGTGACCTAGCAGTGTCCCCACCCCGACCTGGCACAAAGCCTTCTTCCCCACCTGTGTTCCTGCCCCTGCTCAGGCCCAGGAACTCGGGAAGCAGCGATAGGCAGATTCAAGGACTGCCCAAGACTCTTCTAGGGGCAGAGCCCAGGCTCATCCCAGTCCCCTTGAGGGGGTGTAGTTTGTGTTTTGTCTGAGCAGACAAACTCTCCTGAAATCTGTAGGCGTCACCAGAGGGCCGGGTTGGCAAGGTTCCCTCAGAGCAAAGTCTTCTGTTCCTTTTTTCCAGCCCTTCCGAGTCCAGGACGTCTTGCACTCACATCTTTCAGGACAGCTCTTCTTCCAGAAGCCGCCAGCAGAGTTGACCACAGCTCTTGAAATCCAGACCAGAGGCTTAGAAAACAATTACAGAGGCCAACCGAGGTTTGAGTAGTGCCATGCCGGGTGCCCAATGGCCTAGAAGGGCCGTGACCCAGGGCCTCAGACCAGCATCTGCTTAGGAGACCACAAGGAGTGTGGCTGGAAGACCAGGGTGCCTGCCACCACCAAGGGTGCCCTGTTTTGGTCGGGGAGCTCAGCGGGTCAGCTGCCTCGCGGGGCCATGGAAACAGCAGTGATCGGAGTGGTAGCAGTGCTGTTTGTGGTCACTGTAGCCATCGCCTGCATCCTGTGCTACTTCAGCTGTGACTCGAGGACCCAGGATCCTCAGGGGGGGCCCGGCCGCAGCTTCACAGTGGCCACATTTCGCCAGGAGTCTTCTTCCTTGAAGGGGCCAGGTCACCGTGCCAAGCCCGTGGCGGGTGCCCGGGACTTCTGGACCTTCATGTGAGGCCTGACTGCCCCCAGGATTTGTTCTGCTGATGGATCAGACTCACTCACCACCCAGCGAGCCCTCCCTGGTGTTGTACTCCTCCAAGTCTGGCATTCCTGTTCTTCCCTGCCTCTATTCTGCAAGCTCCCCGTCCTGTCCCATCCCATGTCACCTTGCTGTGTCTTCCAGCCTGGAGATCCGCAGGGGTCTGATTTCGCAGGGACTAAGTGAAATTCAGCTCGGACCCCTGAGGACTCAGCTGGACCCTTCCCACAGGATGGGGCTTAGGAGAGGCCTGAAGAGTGAGTGACTGGGCAGCGTCAGCTTGCATGCTGGGCCATCTCTTCTGATTTATATGGGAGACTGAGATGTCACTGGAATTGATTGTAAACAGTGCTGGTTCACTCAGGTTACCCTGGGATGCCCGTGACACTGGTGCTATTGCCATCGGAAGAAACAGTGAGCTTGAGTAGACGTTTTTACCTGCCCCTCTGACTCAGTCGTTTTGTTACTTGCAAGTGCACATTGCAGAGAACCTGACGCCGAGAACTGTCCCCTGCCAGTTGCCTGAATCAGCCCTGAAATCCTAAAACCAAAAGGCTGCTTCCTGGGAACCCCTGATTGATTTTATAATTGAAAACCCTTCAAAGGCCTCTCAAGACTCAAGGTCAAGAATCAAGAGAAAAAGGAAACTCACAGAAAGCACAAGATGTTTTATTAACAAGAAAGCCAGAAAGAAGACTCTGAAACATATTTCAAATGAGACTTTATTATATATTCTTATAGGTCACTTCTATTCTTAGAGAATGCATCACTTAGGAGTGATAGAAAAATAATGAACTGAAAGAGAATTCCAAATAAGTTAAAATGCTGTGTTACATTGAGAGCATGTAATAAAGCTCTTGTCTTCATCACAAATAAAGGGATGCTCAGTTTTTATTAACAGAACATGTGTTTTCTCTGTACCAGGAAATAAAGGTTGTGTCAGGTTTAGAATATGGTTTGAAGGGTGCAAACTTCTGGCTCTCTTGGCTCAAACATCTCCATCCAGCCCTGAATGGATGGCTCTCCTAAGACCTGCTTATTGAGGGGGAAAAACTGACACTGACAGGGGTCTGGCCTCTGTCAGTACCTAGACAGGCCCTCTTGGCCTTGTGGCTGCAGCAGGAAGGGCTCTCAGAGAGAGGCTCTGGGCTGCAGAGGTGCAGGGGGGGAAGGGACCAGGGCAAGAGGCTGGTGGAGAGGCTGGAGCAGGGGAGCATGGGGAAGGGAGAGACACCGCCAGGAAGGAGAGCTCCTGGGAAGCTTGTCTTGGTTACTCTGGACCTGAAAGGCCCCAAGCAGGGTCTTCCCAGATGCCCGTGGAAGGAAACTGGCTGCAAAGAGGACCTAGACGCTGAGTTAAGGGAACTGTTGCAGGTTGTGTTCTCCGCAAATGAACAATGAGACAAAGTTTGGGGTGCAAGATGTTTATAGGGATCAACGTCCATGAGGGGAAGGAGGAGAGTGCGGGTTTAGATGGAGGAAAAAGTCAATTATGAAGCAGGCCTTTGATATGCGCCTCCCACCTCTGCTCAGTCTTTGAGTGCTATCGGGGCCCCCTTTCCCTGTCCCCTAAGAGTTAACCTTAGGCACAGCCGCCCTGGAGCTGAGGCTGCCCCTGAAGTCCTTACTTGAAGGGTCCTGGGTGGTGCATCTTTAAAGAACTAAGCAGCGGCCTGTTTGCAGAGGTGGCCAGATATGAGAGGTGGGCGAGCATGTCTAGACACAAAGATAGACCTGGGCAAGGAAGCTCCAGGTGGGCGGGGACTGCAGTGCAAGGCCTGGGAGGGGAGAAAGAGTAAGCCTTGGTGTCTCTCTGCCCTCTGGCAAAGTCGGCTCTGTTCCAGGTCAGGTGCCTTTCAGCTGGACCAGGTATCAGGACCGCAGGCCTGGAGCTCTGTCCCTGTGCTGAATGGTCACAATCTCCCTGGGACAGTGGAAGGAGAGTCTGCAGTCTGGAACCACATGACTCTCGAAACAAAGCGATGGTAGGGAGCTTGACCTCACTCTGCAAGTGATGGGCAGTCTGTCAAGTCCTGAGGTTTCCTCATTTGCTCACTAGCTAATCTACTCACTTATATAACCACCATCCATCCAACCATCCATCTATTCATCCATCCATCCATCCATCCAACCATCCACCCACCCACCCACCTTATTCACTGAACCTTCCCTCCTCACTTACTCGTGCATGTGCTCATTTATTCTGTGGCTTGTTTTCTTATTTAGTCATTCACTCCTCTATTCAGTAAACACTGACTGAGCACTGACTGTGTACCAGGCTCTGCCCAGGGAACACAGGGATCAACCAGACATGGCCCCAGCACTTGGTGAACTCCCAATTTACTGACCTGGACAAGGCTGCAAATAACACACTCAGGTGCTCAGGGGAGGGAGAGTGGGAGGCCCAGGGAAACCTGGGAGGAGGGGCCCTTGAGCTAGACTTGCCAGAAAGAGGGCGCTTCAGCAAGGAGAATTTGGGAGAGGGCGTTCCCGGGGGAGCAGTGCTAGTGGACATTCAGAGAAATGTGTGGGGGCAGGGAGCAGGCAGTTCAGCAGGAGGAGATGAGGGTGGACAACAGCGAGCTCCTGACGGGAAACATTCCTTGTCATACCTGACCAGCACGTGTCTTGGCAACAGATGAGGAAGGCAACAAAGAGGCAGCAGCCGTGGGGATGGGGAGAGGTCCCAGGGAGAGTGGGACTGAGGGGCTATGCTGCTGATCCTGCATCTCAAACATTCTTGAGGCTAGAAGGCCTTTCTATATAGCACACCACCTAAGTGGGGCCTGTGGGCAGCCAGAAAGGCCTTGGCCTGGAAGTCCTAAGCGGGGGTTAGGAAGCCTTCGTAGCTGAGGGCCCTGTCATCTCCTCTAGTGCTGGAGGAGGGGGATGAGCTGCTCTGGCAGTTTCTGCAGCCGAGGACCAGGATCCATATGCTGTCTCCCCACATAGGGTGTGTGTGTGGACGCCCAGGCCTCTCCCGTGGGCTAAGCTGCATCTCCAGACACTGCCTGTACAATCTCCCCCACCAAACGCACCCCTCAGGCCCAGAAGTCCTGACAGTGACCTTCACACCCAGATCCCAGCATTTTCTGGAAACTTAGCAACCATGCCCCTACTCCCCAGGCTTGCCTACCCTACCCATGCGAATGAGGCAGAAGAGGGGTGTGTGTGTGTGTGTGTGTGTATCCTTGTGTGTGTCTGTCCTAAGCACCTGTCACCGTTTCTATGTCTGTGTTTGACTATGGTTTTGGATCTCCATTCAGATTGGAGTTGCTTCATAGTATAGTTAAAAAAACAAATTGTATTCCTTTTTTTTATTGAAGAATATTATTTCATATATTTATTGATCTTTGTATTTCTTATGAATTGACAGTTCATATTCTTGGCCCATTAAAAGTAGTTTTTAATTGTACAAGTAGTAAATGTTCAATAAAAATGGGAAAATACAGGTGCATAAAAACACCCATAATCCTACCCTGACTGTTAGCCACTGTTGACATTTTCTGTGTACATATGTGTTCCAGGTTTTCACCCGTGCCTCTGGTATCCATACACATATATGTATTATCTTTTTCAAAAAATAAGATCCTACTATATAGAACTGCTTTTGTAACTTTATATTTTTTTAATTTTTAATTTTTAATGTTTATTTATTTACTTATTTATTATTTTTTTAATATAACACAATTTATTTTTTTAACATATGCAATTATTTTCCATCATTTACCATCCAGTAGTTACAATGACACTCCAAACAGAAAAGCAAAGTAAAAAATCAAAACCCCCTCTTCTATTTCATGTAATTAGACTTATACAGAAATTAGAAGGTTAAGTACCAACTAGTTAATCACCTAATTTCACAGCTATCTGAAGTGGCAATTGTAATATAGCAGCTTATCTATGATACATTCAAGATACATGATACGATTTATTACTTGCCCATAAGCTACAACTCAGCCTGCTTAATACCACCTCTATACTACAGTATACTTGAGGTCCATGCAAAAAATTAGCTACCTTTTATGTAGGAAATGGATGATTAAGTCTTTGGTGTTGTAAAAGCAACTTCATTTAAACATAACCACCCCCACCACCAAAAAAAGAAGAGGAAAAAAAAAAAAGTAAAGAAAATAATAAGGGAAAAACCCAAGA
>NC_043712.1:35473291-35495728 GCF_006229205.1 Suricata suricatta | reverse complement strand
GAGACAAACCACTCATTGCAGGAAACACAGGTAAACAACAAAGGAAAACGTCTGAAGCGCACGAACAGCCCCCCCCAGAGACAATCCTGAGTCAGCACCTGGGCGTGTCCTGCTCTTCTATGATGCAGCTACGTGTGTTTTCACAAAAATACAGTTTTGCACATGTGTAGTTCTCTAATTTACTCCATCTCCTACTCACTGATACATGCCCTTCGGTGTTAACGGGTTTGAATGTACCTTACTGTTTTCGAGCCTATGTTCCAGGTAACGGCTGTGCCAGGACTTGCTGGACCAGCCCCTCCCGAACAGGCTGCTTCTAACTTCTCACTGTTGCAAATGAACAAGACGGACACATCTGTGTGTGGGTGCCTCTGGCTGTGTCTGATTTTTTTCTAGTGTCCTGTCCTAGGAAGAATGGGGACCTGGCAAGGCACAGTGACCCTTTTCCACTCCTTTAAGGAAGGTACTTTTCCGGGAACACATGGCATTCCATGGCCTACTAACTCCAGAATCCAGCCCGTCCCAGAGAGAAACACCCCCCTGCTTGCAGGGCCAAGAATGTGCAGAAAAAGCAGGGCAGGGGTGAGCCCCTCCGGATAGCTGGGTTTAGAGGAACTTCCCACTCGCTCGCATCCTCTAGACAAAACAGGATGGAATCCTCACCTCTGCTGCACAACCAGGGAAACAGAGGTGGCCAGTCAGGGGTGGGGGCAGGGCTGGGAGCGGTTGGGTGGACGGAGCAGGGTTCCCCCGGCCCCTTTGCCCTGGGAGCTGAAGAAGGTGAGGGGGAAGGTGTGTGTGGGGAGGCCCGGACAGACCCTGCAGGTGTGAAGCCTCAGGGAGGGAGGCCGTGGTGGGCTGGCCCCAGGCCGAGGTCCGTTAACCCAGAAGGGCGGCCCTCCACAGAGGTCCGTCAGGATGAGGCCGCTGGTCATTAGAACTGTGTGTAGCAGAGACTCCCTTTCTTCTTCGAAGCCAGAGATCCAGGGAAACCC
Source organism: Suricata suricatta (assembly GCF_006229205.1). Classification (NCBI taxonomy): domain Eukaryota; kingdom Metazoa; phylum Chordata; class Mammalia; order Carnivora; family Herpestidae; genus Suricata; species Suricata suricatta. The sequence goes on along the minus strand of NC_043712.1, from coordinate 35,494,733 downwards.
ATGCCTGAGTAAGGCTTCTGTCCAGGAATCACAGGGCAAATCAGACCCCAGGGGCTCTGGCCTCCCCTTCATTTGGAAGATACGGAGTGGGTGTGTTGAGAGTTGGCTGGAGGCAGACCCCATTTGCGGATGGAAAGGACACTTGGGTGCTGCTCCTGAGGGTTCCCGTCCAGCACTGCTGGGAGGCATCAGTTCAAGGTGCCTCTCAGTGGGCAGCTCCTGTTCCTCAAGTACAAAATGGAGGTGATAGGGCGGCTGTGAGCACTGACGAGCTGACAGCAAGCAGAGTGCCTTGGGCGCAGCCAAGTCCAATGTGGAGGAACTAGCAGTAGTAGTAGAATGAACGAGAACATTGGATTTGGACACTGGATTCACGCGAGACTCCACCTCAGATTTCCTGGGTGAGCTTGAGCAGCCCCTTTCCTTGGTGACAGCAGATAAATAAACTCCCCACCCCAGCCCCCACTCTGCTAGCATTCTAGTGTCAGCCTGTGTCTGTCCCCACGCAGCCACCCCTCCCCTGGGAGACAGAAGCTTCCTGCCAGCAGCTCCCTCTTCTTACACGCTGGGCAGAAAAGGGGGAGCACCTGGGCCAACACACACACCACACACACACACACACACACACAAAACACACGCCTCATGCATGTGCACACTCGTGCCACACATCACACATTTACACACCACACACATAATCTGCCTCACATCACCCCCCCCTTATATCCACACGCTCCACACGCACGGAGGATTGTAGGAGCTGCTCCCCCGACTCTGGTTCGTCAGGTCACACTCTCCGCACTCCCAGCTACCCCATACTGCTCTTTGAGCAGATGCTCCTGCTTCGCTCAGAAAACAGACCACCTGGCACAAGGCGCCCTCTGCCTGCCCCAGGCAGACATGCAGCCTCCATCTGCATCCTCACACCCCACCATCCAGCCCGGCCCCCTCTGACCCCTTCCTGAGCTCCGACCCCTAGGCCCATCCTGGGGCCCCTTCCGCAGGTCTTGTCCTTGCCTGGGGTACTGTTAGCCTCTCCCTGTCCAATGCTCCTGTCTCAGCTCATGCTCGACCTCCTGCCCATTCCCAGAATGAGTAACCAGCTCTCCCTCACTGTGCTGCCACTCTGACCAAAATATATCGCTCTTCTCCCCCTCAAATTACCTTCAACTGTGACCTCCCCTTCCTCAGCTCCCACTGATTCATCTGTCCTTGTGCACACACACACACACACGCGCGCGCACACACACACACGTGCACATGCACACCACTGTGCAGGCTGCTCCCTTCACTCCACTCAAACCATTCTTACCAAGGTCATTGTCAACCCTTGTGTTGCAAAACTCAAGGTCTATTCTCTGTGCTCAACTTGCCACCCGCCCCACCCCCAACCAGTGCTTACAGCCAGCTGACTCACCACCTCCCCCCTCCCCCGCCCAGAACACTTTCTCCCTTGCAGGGTTGCCAGATAAAATACAAGACACCAGTTAAAATAGACTCTCAGATAGACAGCAAATAATGCTTTAGTATAAGTATGTCCCAAATATTGCATGGGACATACTTCTGCTACTTTTTTTTTGTCTCTCTGAAATTAAAATCGACTGATGTCCTGCGTCTTTTCTTGCTACATGTGGTAACCCTGCTCCCTGCTCCTCTGCCCCACCGGCCCCCACCCCGCTGTCCCTTCCTTAGCTGCTCCTCCTCGGCCTGCTCCGGGGTGGTTGGCCTTGGCTGCCTTCTCAAACTCCCTGATCTCTGGGACCGCTTCTCCCACAGTCTCCAGCCCGGCTCCACTGGAGGCTGGCCTTGCCCAGAGTCTCCGAAGACCTGCTCACTCTAGCTCCTACTGCAGGACTGGTGCTTCTCTGTAGCAACAGTAGATTGCAATACTGGGATGCGTGCGTGTGTGTGTGTGTGTGTGTGTGTGTGTGTCTGTGCACGCACGCACGCGTGCACACACTAGGAAAGACCATACCTGCCTAGCCTGACAAGCAAGGCTGTTTCTTTGTTGCCTTTGTCATATGCTGCCCAGACACGTGCTGGTCAGGTGTGGCAAGAAGTGCTTCCCGTCGGGAGCTCGCTGTCGTCCACCCTCATCTCCTCCTGCTGAACTGCCTGCTCCCTGCCCCCACACGTTCTCTGAATGTCCACTCGCACTGCTCCCCCGGGAACGCCCTCTCCCAAATTCTCCTTGCTGAAGCGCCCTCTTTCTGGCAAGTCTAGCTCAAGGGCCCCTCCTCCCAGGTTTCCCTGGGCCTCCCACTCTCCCTCCCCTGAGCACCTGAGTGTGTTATTTGCAGCCTTGTCCAGGTCAGTAAATTGGGAGTTCACCAAGTGCTGGGGCCATGTCTGGTCGACCCCCGTGTTCCCTGGGCAGAGCCTGGTACACAGTCATCTGCAAGAAAATTCCCCTTTGGGTACAATATGACATAGTCACAGGGTCTGGGGATTCGGAGGTGGACATCTTTGGGACACCATTACTATACCTACCACAGATACCAAGAGCCTGAAGATGAGAACAGAGCCCACATAGGAGCCTCCTAAGGAGTTTAGATATATGTCTGAGAAAGTTCCCTCTGGGGCCCAGGCGAGCAGTGGTAGGGAAAGGACAGGGAGACCAGGCAGAGGACATTACAGTGGTAAAGCTTGTGTTTTTGACTTTATATACTTCTGCATTGGTTGAATCTATTTTAACAAGTGTTGCGTTTTATTACATGTAAAAATATTTTTTTAAACATGGTGCACAGGTTAAGAAAAGCAAACGTAGCTGCTACTTTGAGAAAATAGCTGTTATTTCCAAAAAGAGCTCTCCAGGCTGAGGAATGCCAGAGCTCTACTTAGCAAGAACATTCCGGATACAGATGAACAAAACTGATTCCTGTTTCTGTGTGAGCTCAGCTGGGGAATGAGGCAGCATGAATCCTCACGGAAATGCAGAGTCACCCAAGCCCGCCTGACCTTGAACAGACGTAACAGTTCTGAAGATCGGAAGTTCGGAGAGGGGAGCGGACACATGCCTCTACATTTTGTAGCAGTGCCAGACTGAAATGCAACTTTCTGGCCCCCATCTCAGTGAACTTTGAACTTGCACACAATTCACACTCCCCTTTTTATAATCCGTAACTTCCATGTGAGGAATAAAATTTTCTGTGTTCTGCTGCCTGATCCCAACAAGGTGTAGAAGGATTCCACTTTAAGCCAAAGGTGTTGTCTCCATCTTGATGCTCCTCCTCTTAAAAGGGACAGGCACTGGCAGACAGTCCAGAAAAGTGGCCAGGAGGTGTGGAGTCTGGGGATCCAGTTCATGCTCTCCCCCTTGGGCTCACCTTAGAAAGGTTGTGTCACGTGTGTGGACGTCCTCTATCTGTCCGACACTTAACCCTCTGCAAGCTGTCCCAGGTTTGCAAAGCTCTCCGGCAGTGTCGTCTTGAATGTTTCCCAGGATACAGGAGAGCAGCATCAGCTGCAATGAACTTGTAATTTACAAGTGAGGAAACCAAGACAGAGACATCTAAGAGACTCGCCCCAAGTCATTCAACAATTCGGTTGCATGTTCAGGATAGAATCACATCTCCCTATTCTGTCTGTCAGCCAGAACTTCCTTTTATATCTGTTGTATTTTCTGTTTCCAAGGTAGACTTGTCTGCTAATAAAGATGGGCTACTTGAAAAAGTTTTAAAATCAGAGTAATGTCTCCAAATTCCCAACTGATACTAAGATATTCAGCAGCCAAGATGGACCAGTTACAATTTCCAGGAATTCTTAAGATTTCTGAAATCATAAATCATTCCACATTTTTCATAATACTTATCTACATGCTTTTAAGTGAGTGACCATAATAATAAACCATGAATAATTTTCTGGTAGTATGATGCTGAAAGCTTCAGAAGTTTTCAGCAAATAACATGATTTTATATTATTATTATCCTGAGCCAATATACTGTGACAAGATTTTTTTTTTAAATTTTTTAAAATATTTGATTTATTTTTGAGAGAGAGAGAGACATCATGAGCAGGGAAGGGTTAGAGAGACAGGGAGACACAGAATCCGAAGACAGGCTCCAGGCTCTGAGCTGTCAGCACAGAGCCTGACGTGGGGTTTGAACCCACGAACCGTGAGATCATGACCTGAGCCAAAGCCGGATGCTCAACTGACTGAGCCACCCAGGCGCCCCAAGATTATTTTAATAATATGTAAAACTGATCTCTACCTGAGGCAGACACCGGATATAGAAAGATAAAAGGAAGGGAATGGTAACAACGCAAAATCACTTGAAAACTGAAAGAGAACACCACAAATATTTGATATTTAAAAGTTAACATTTACAAAATGAACTTTAAAAACACAAAGCACAAATTGCTCCACCTGAGAGTCTTGACGTTTGCTTTGAGACAAGTGTTCCAGATGAAGAAATTTTTCTTTCATTTGCACTAATGTTAGTTGAATTAAGACTGTGTAGCAAACGTCTTTGAGTTGGGCATATGGTACGTGTTGTTTCAATCCCTGAACTGATAAAGTAAATCTTTTTTAAAAATTGAAGAATAGTTGACATTTATTATTATGATCTTAGGTTTATTTATTTATTTTGAGAGAGAGACAGCAGGGGAAGGGCAGAGAGAGAGAGGGGGAGAGAATCCCAGGTCGGTTCCACACTGTCAACACAAAGCCTGATGCGGGCCTCAAACTCATGAACCGTGAGATCATGACCTGAGCCAAAATCAAGAGTTGGACACTAAGCCAACTGAGCCACACAGGTGCCCCTAGTTGACATTTATTATATTAGTTTCAGGTGTGTAATGTAGGGCCTCAACAATGATCCAAGGTACAGAATGCTCACCACAGTAAGAGTAGTCACCATCTGTCACCACACAGTTATGACAATATTATTGATTCTGTTCCCTAGGCTGTACTTTTCATCCCCATGACTTAATTCATTTTATAACTGAGAGTTTGTACCTCTTAATCCCCTTCCTCCAGTTAGCCCCTCCCCCATTCTAAGTTTTAATTCTCATGGGAGAAAACTTTCCCCAGTTTTTTTGGATTTCTCAACTTATTTTAATTAGGATTTGGGCCTCGGAAAAACATAACATTTCTGAGAAAGGCCGGGAAGGAGTTCTTGCATGGAAAGGCTAATCGAGAAGATCTGAGTTAAAAAAAACAAAACACATTTGCTTGAATGATCATGATTCCACTGGATACATATATATATATTTTTTTTTTTGGTCCCAATTTTGCCCACAGGTCTCTGATCTTATTTTAGGGGATTTTTATTGTGGGATCCTTATAATTTGGTGTCAAGTTTAGTGATTTTGCAGAGAGGCTGACCCCGGGGTTGGGCCAGAATCACTGGACCTCGTGTCTGATCTCACGCGCGTGTGGTGCCAACTGGTGTCAGCACAGCGAGTTGCCTCCAGTCTCAGTTTCCCCTTCTTCTCTATTTCTTTTAAGTTTTATTTATTTATTTTGAGAGAGAGAGTGGGGAGGGGCAGAGAGAGAGGGAGAGAGTCCCAAGCAGGCTCCGTACTGTCCGCACGGAGCTCCACCTGGGACTTGAACTCAACTAACCTTGAAATTATGAGCTGAACTGAAACCAAGAGTCAGCTGCATAATTGATTGAGCCAGCCGGGCGGCCCTCTCCCTTCTTCCTTGTTATTAGAAAAGGGACAGCAACAATATAGCCTCTGTGGGATCTAGGAATGACTATTAGAAGTGGTGTGCAACTTCTGGGGACTGTCCTGAAGTAGAGAAGGAGTGAGCCTTTCCACCTTCCCTCTGGCCAGAATGTGGATGTAATGGCTGAAACTACAGAAGTCACACTGGACCATAAACTGACCCTGGGATTGAAGCCCCACATGGTGGAACAACAAGGTAGAAGGAGCCTGGGTTTCTGATATTGTGGGGGCACCATGCCTTGCCTGCTTCCAGGCTTGTACACCAGAGGGAAATAAACTGTCTTATCCAAATCGCCGTTGACAATGAGGCTTCTATCACTTGCAGCTGGAACAAACGAAACAGATACTAACCCACTTTTTTTTCCCCTATTGAAAGCACAGCCCACTAGCAAGAGGCTAAGAAAGGTCAGTAATGGAGTGAGATCAATGAAAGACCTCAGCATTATTCAGCGACTCAGGGGGCATCTGGGAGGAGATTTCACCTAAAGGTATGGATGCTATCATTTGTAATGGAAGAGACTGTGGCTCCCTGGGTGCTTGCTGGGGGGTTTGCCAGGAAGATAGATACATAAGCGAACTGTACTGCTCTGAGCTGGTTAGCCTGGGAAAGAAGTTTTCAGACTTCTGATTCTTCACAGGATCTATTCACAAATGTCTGATCTTAACTTTGTAGCAAGCAGAGCCCTGGAAGGCATAGAATGTACTTTATTGCCTGCTGGTTCGGAGTATTAAGTACGAAGGGTTGAAGACCCAGCGGTTCAGCCCAGGGCAGAGATCAGGGGAGGTGGATGCTGGGGATCTGAGAGCTGCTTTCGCACATCAGAATAAAAAAGGGTTTCGGCATCTTCTTGGAGACTCCCAGCCCCAAACCAGGACCCGTGGGTGGAGGGTGCCAATTCTGCCCTAAGTTACAGGAAAGCCTTTTCCCCAGGGCTGGAAGGAAGGGGACAAGGGGAACACCTCTCCTCAGTTGTGGGTATTAAAGCAGAGGCTGTTGCAAAAAGAATTTGTCAACCGAGCAGAGTTCCTGCATTCCAGTCTCCACACTGGTGCCTGTCCACAGAGCTTTCCAGATCTCATTTTCCTATTGAGAAAAGGAAACAGGGCGGTGCCTTTTTTAAAGCTAAATATTCGCAACTTGCTGTACATTTTCTTTACTCTGAGATTCTGTTCTTTCTTAGTTTTGTTTTTATTATTCTGAGATTATGCTCTTTCTATTTTGGAGGTGTTAAAATGGTTGTTTTGTTGTTAGCAGGTGGAATTTGTTATTGTTGTTTAACATCCTAAATCATCAAAATCAGATCTTGACGACTTCATATAAGTCTCCATAAAAAAAAATTTACACGACTGTGAAATCTGGGTATCTGGTAACCACTGGCAAGATGGACCAATGACCCTCAGGTGGTCTCAGAGTTGACCTTTCAAGGAGCTGTAGTTTACATGAGTGGCCACTAGATGACACTCTCGTCTATTTCCAGCAATTAGATAATTTCATCGTGCAAATAGATGAATCAGAAATGATATCCACTTGCTTGAAGGTAGAAAAAGTATTCATTTTCCCACACATAGCTACTTTGGGATAAACACTAATTTTTTTTATCAGCATTTGAAGACAAAACTAATTTTCAAGTTTCTATGCTTAAAACTGAAATGATTACTTTCCTAAATGCTCTCTTTGACTCTCCAGGATTCTCAGAAATTTAGTGTACTGACAACAAACTCTTTCTCTCAGGCAAGAGCCTTTTGTGAGCATCTCAACTGCTGATGTCTTTATTCATATGAGCAGGGACTCATATGTCAAGTCCACTTTGACAGAGCACACAGCGTCTAGCATGATGCCACAGTAATATATGCTAATAATCTCGGTTTGCCTAGTGGTTTACACTTTACAATGCTCTTACAGTTTACTCCCTCTCAATGGGAATTCAAGTTGCAGAGAATGACCTTTTATTTTTGCTTTTGTATTTCTCTCTCTCATTTTAAATTTATATTCAAGTTGGTTAACATACACTGTAGTCCTGGCTTCAGGAGTAGAACCCCGTTATTCAAGAGAACAACCTTCTCTTTGTCTTTCTTGGGGACTCTAATGCACATTCTTCATAGTGAAAACTTTGTGCCTCATTCATTAATTCAGCAAATATTTATCTGAGCATGTTAGTTACTGTAGCAATAAACACAACAGGCGAAGTCCATTCCCTCATGGACATTCCAGTGGGGAGACAGTCAATAAACAAACAAATGAAGAGATTGTTTGCGTAAAGAGTGTTATGGGGAAGAATAAAGGCTTAGGGGGAGGGGGGCGTCCATCTCGAGTATGTAAAAAGGGGTCTTTGTGCAAAGACCTGAGTGATGTGAAGGACAGCACAGTGTGGTGATCTGGACAAAGCACGTGCCACGCCTTGTAACAAAAGAGAACTGGGAAGTTCGACATCAAGAACGGAGCTCGGAAGGATGTCAGCTAGAGGGGAGGCTGAAGAGATAGCCAAGACACAGACTGTCTGGGGATTGGAACTTTATTCCCAGGTGTGACAGGATGCCATTAGAATGTGCTTTGAATGCTTGGAAATGTGAAGATTGGCCTGCAGAGAGGCCTGTGCACCAACTGAATTGGCTCCATTTGAATATATTTTGAAGGAGCCAAATGGGACCCCCTGCTGCCTTGGATGTAGAGGGAGGGGGAAGAGTTCATGAGGACGGTCCATAGGTTCTCGGCCTGAGGAGCGAGGTCGGTGGTGGTGCCCCATTTACTTAGATGGGAAAACATGGGAAAGGAACGAATTGGAAGAAGGGCACTGAGGAACCGAGAGTTCTGACTTGGACTTACCAGATTTGAGGCTTTATTATACATCCAAATACAGACGTCAAATAGGCGGTGGTTATTCTAGTTTGGACTTTGGAGGATGGGTTGGGGCTGGCAAAGTTGCTGTGAGAGCCACTCTTGTGGGCCTCTGCTATCTGGGCAGCTCAGACCCAACAGGGTCTGTTTAATTTACTCTAATGACAGAAGTCTGGCCCGATCAGGGCACCTGGGTGGCTCAGTCGGTTGAGCATCCGACTCTTGATTTTGACTCAGGTCCTGATCTCACAGTTTGTGGGACTGAGCCCTGTGTTGGGCTCTGCACTCACAGTGTGGAACATGCTTGGGATCCTCTCTCTCCCTTTCTCTCCACCCCTCTCCCCCTTAAAATAAATATATAAACTTAAAAGAATTAACAACAACAAAAAAAGAAATTTGGCATGATCTCATAATATCTTCACTCCATTTCACCTGGAATATTTAGTAAATTCTACATTTACCAAAGCTGTCAGACATGAGACCAATATGTCTCAAAACATACAAAGCACAGGGGCGCCTGGGTGGCTCAGTGGGTTAAGTGTCTGACATCGGCTCAGGTCATGATCTTGTGGTTCATGAGTTCGAGCCCTACGGTGGGCTCTGTGCTGACAGTTCAAGCCTGGAGCCTGCTTCAGATTCTGTGTCTCCCTCTCTCTCTGCCCCTTCCCTGCTCATGCTGTCTCTCTCTCTGTAAAATATAAACGTTGAAAAATATTAAAGAAGCACACAAAACACAAATTTACAATTTTCAACAGTTGATCTTAGCCAAAAGGCCAAGAAGTGATTAAAGATTACAATATTCTATTAAATTGACTTAACTAAGTTAAAAGTTGCTTTGCTTCTAGATGACAGCTGTATCAACACCAGAGAGCCTTTCCTGAGCTGCTGGGGAGACCAGCACGGTCCAGACAGAAGCAATCCCTTCTAGGACTTAGTTCTCAGGAAATAATCAAAGACGTGGATCACGTTTTCTGAACCAAGATGTTCATCTCATCATTATTTACAAGAAAAATATTGGAAAAATAATTGTTGCATCAGTAAATAGCATATTCAATAACTGTGGCATATTCATAAAATGGAAAATTATTCACACTAAAAAGATGTCAACAAAGAGTTTTTAGTAACATGGTAGGGGTGGTTATGATATGAAATTAAATGAATCATAAGATATAAATGTACACATACAGTATGACTGAGCAGAGGGAAATTACATCAAACTCTTTAGAGCAGTAACCATAGGGGATGGGATTCTCTCTTACAGTGCTTTGATTTTGCCTGACCTTCCTACAGTGGGCCTGTGTTATTTTGCACTCTGAAAAAAAATCATTTGGATTAAAAACAATGACAAAGAATTGGGACAATGGAAAGAACTAGCATTGCCTGGGAATCAGAAGGTAAGGATTTGGGTCCAGAGTCCTGGCTTACCCTTTGAGCAGGGAAAAACGTACTCTTTCTCTAAGCCTCAGGCTTCTTACCTGCAAAATGTGCCTGGGAACGCAGCCTGTCTCCCTTCTGGAGTTGATGTGAAGATCTAGCAATTAGGCCAGCAAAGGGGCTGCTCTCAGAAGCAATTCCAAGTTTGAAGTGTAAAGGGGCCACAGCAAGGCTCTCAGGACAATGTCCTGCCTTCCCCACCAGTGCAGGGTCAGTGGGGAAGGCACTGAAGGGGAAGGGAAGTACACAGTATCTCCTCTGAGCACTCTGTCCTGGCCCCAAGGAGTAGGGGCCCCAGCGTCCACTGGATGTGGGCCCAATCCTGACTCATTCATGCCTTAGAGCTCTTTGGTGGTAAGATGGAAGAGACCTCAGTGATCATCTGATTATAACACTTATTTTATAGTTTTATTTACTGAAAATTTACAATGCGTAAGACATCGATTGGTGCCTTTTACTAGTTTTGCTCACCAGTTCCACCCAACAAATATTTATTGTGCACATTCTATGTTTCCTACCTAACTCCATTAAAATTTTTTTTTAAAAATTTGTTTATTTGAGAGACACAGAGCATGAGTAGGAGAGGGGCAGAAAGAGAGGGAGACACAGAATCTGAAGCAGGCTCCAGGCTCTGAGCTGTCAGCACAGAGCCTGGTGCGGGGCTCGAACCCACGAACCATGAGATCGTGACCTGAGCCAAGGTTGGACACTTAACTGACTGAACCACCTAGGTGCCCCATTACCTAACTCCATTTTTGTGTGGCAGGATTTCCCCACTCCTCACCTCTTCTGTAGGGTCCATCTCATATCAACTCCCTTTTTTGGAGTAATACTCATACCAAGCTGAGTGATAGGAGTTCACCTTTTGTAACACAAGTGAAGCACAGAAAGAGACAGAGACTTCCATGGCATAATAATGCATACCAGATATACTAAGAGACAACCTGGACTGTGGTAAAAGCCTGACTGTCTCATGGGTTCTAGACGGTGAGGTTGTACTTCAGGGCTTTTTTCCTTCGTCTTCTTCATGTTCATGCATTTCAAATTGTTTCTTCTCCATCCAAGAGAAAATAAGATGGCACTCAATGATCAATAACCAGGGCCAGATGCAGGGGGCAAGGGGAGGCTCCAATGGGAGGGAGAAGGGGCGGTGGTTAAAGAATCACAGAGATTGGGGGGACAGAGGGAGGGAGCCTAGAGGCAAGAGGCTCCCAGGCTCACTGAGAGAGGGACACTTACCTGGGCGGCAGCAAGGGTTGAGAACAAAGGTCGCCATGACCTTCTGAAATTAAGGCTGTAATGGGGGAGTCACAGTTAGTTGAAGAAATTGGGGCTTAAAGAGGCAAAGCACAAAGTGAGGGTTATTTAGATCCTTACTCAAAGAAACCCAAAGGAAAAAAAGAAAAGAAAGAAAAGATTAGGACATTAGGAGACAAGTAGAAATTTCAAATTTATAACTGAGCAGATATTTGATGATATGAATAAATTACTGATAAAATTTTACACATGGTAATAGTATTGTACATGATGTTAAAAATTTCATTACCTTTGAGAGATATGCTATATTTTTTATAGGGGTAATGATACAGTGTCTGGGCTTTGCTTCAAAATAAAAATGGCATCAGAAAGTTGGCTAAGGTTATAAAAAGATTAGTCATGAGTTGGCTATTGGTCATCAGTTGGCTGAGTGATGAATAGGACGTGAGTGTTCACTAAACAATTCTACTTTTATATATATTTAAATTGTCCATAATTTGGAGTCAAGCAAGTGGTCTATATTTCTGTGGTTATTAAATGTTAAAGCTTGAAATGGAACCCAGGGCTGTTTGTCTCCAAAGCCCATGTTCTTTATGACTGTGCTCTTCTGTTTCCAGTCTGTCCAGGGCCGGAGCTGCTCCCCCAGCATCCTCCCTCCTGCTCTACCCTCTGCTTGGATACCTCCTGAACTAGGGCATCCCTGTGGAAGGTTCTTTTCCAAGATGGACTGTAACTTCAATCTGCTCATCCTGTGTCTTGCTAGAGAAGTCTTCCAGACCACCTGCCACTCCAGGCTAGGTTAGGTAGCCTCTCCTGGGTTTCCAAAGTGTTCTATGCTTCATGACACTCATCACACTTATAATGTGTGAATTGCTCCTTCAATGTCCATCTTCTCCTGTTGGCTCTAGGTCACTGCCTTCTTGCTCGTTGCTCAGTCTGTTTGCTTTAGGTGTAAAGATGAGGAAGGGGTTAACCCTTAGCATGGCCAAGTCACGATATGAGAATGAGTTCCCAAGAGGGCTAGCATCCTGTGAGGCCCCAGGTCAGAGGTCCCATAGGGTCTTCAGCCCTAAGCCCATGGTGCTTGCTTTGGGTTAGAGAGATGGGTGTGTAGATATGTAGGGAACACTGCAAGAATTAGGTTATTTCTAAGGAGTTTGACGTTTTAGAGGTAGCTGATGTCAGTTATCTTAAGGGATCAAGAAGATGTGGTTTACTTATCCAATGGAATACTACATGGCAATGAGAAAGAATGAAATCTGGCCATTCGTAGCAACATGGATGGACCTAAAGGGAGTCATGCTAAGAGAAATAAGTCAGGCAGAGAAGGACAGATACCATATGTTTTCACTCATAGGTCTAACAGGAGAAATCTAACAGAGGACCGTGGGGAGGGGAAGGGTGGAAAAAGAGTTAGGGAGAGAGAGGGAGGCAAATTGTGAGAGACTCTTGAATACTGAAAACAAACTGAAGGCTGAAGCGGGAGGGGGAATGGGGAAGGGGGCTGATGGTTATGGAGGAGGGCCCTTGTGGGGAAGAGCACTGGGTGTTATATGGAAACCAACTTGACAATAAACTATAAATAAAACAGAAAATGAATAACAGTGAATGTCAGCACGAGATGTTTAGTTTGAGAAAAAATTTACCACCTTGAGCCTCATGATGGGATTTTTTTAGAGAAAGAGTTGCTGCTTTGTCATTTTATCTGCTTTCTGCTTTTGTTTTGTGTGGAAAAGTTCCTGGGATTTGGCCAAAGGGACTGGAATAGAAGGTGATGGCCCCTAGGATGCATGATGAGTGTGGCAGAGCTGTGGGCACGTGCTGGGGAAGGCGCCCTGTTCGGGGATCTCAGCCACGTCACCTGCCCAGCTGACTGTCACCTGGTTCTGAGGGAGCATGAGGACACATGCTGACAGAAATTGTCATACTTAACCATTTGGATACACAGTGACTGATGGCAATGCTTGCTGTACTTCCTTTGATTTTTTAAAAAGTTTATTTAGTGTGTGTGTGTGTGTGTGTGTGTGTGTGTGTGTGTGTCTGTCTGTCTGTCTGTCTGTCTGTGAGAGAGAGAGAGAGAGAGAGAGTGAGCGAGCAAGCAAGCAGGGGAGGAGCAGAGAGAGAGAATCCCAAGCACTGTCAGCACAGAGCCCAATGCAGGGCTTGAACTCAAGAACTGTGAGATCATGACCTGAGCTAAATCCAAGAGCCAGAAGCCTAAATTATTTCTTTTTGTTTGGTAAATTAAAATATAAAATACATTTAAAAGGAAGCTCAATTTTGCCATGTGAGGAGACCTAGAGGTAGATTTGTTTTCATCTTAAAAAGAATGTGTGTTTTGCGGAGCCTGAGTAGCTCAGTTGGTTGAATGTCTGATCTTAGTTTTGGCCCAAGTAGTGATCCCAGGGTTGTGGGGTTGAGCCCTGAGCTGGGCTCCATGCTGAGTCTGAGGCCTGCTTGGGATTCTCTCTCTCTCTCTCTCTCTCTCTCTGTCTCTTTCCCTCTGTCTCTCTGCCCTGCTCATGCTCTCTCTCTCTCTCGCTCTAAAATTAAAAAAAAGAGAGAATGTGTGTTTATTCTTCAAGAACTAAAAGTTTCCTAGTCTCCTGTATTCAGATTTTGTTGCTGTTTTCCATTTTTATTTGTTATCCATTATGAAAGTAGCATTTTTTACTTACAAAATGAAATTGGCATCATTTTTACTGTAGTAAGGTATGCATAATATTACCATTTTGTTTAAAAATTTTTTAATGTTTAGTTTTGAGAGAGAGCGCAGAGGCACACCTGAGCCAGTGGGGGAGTGGCAGAAAGCGAGACACTGAATCTGAAGCAGGCTCCAGGCTCTGAGCTGTCCGCATACAGTGCTCAAACTCATGAACTGTGAGATCATGACCTGAGCTGAAGTTAGACGCTTAAGCCACCCAAGTGCCCCAGCATTTACCGTTTTAGACTGTTTAGCAGTAGCACTAAGTACATTCGCTTACGCAGGCGTCATGAGCGTCAGCCTCCAGAGCCCTTCATCTTCCAAAAGGAAAACTCTGTACCAGTTAAACACGAACTTCCCTCTAGCCCATTTCCCAGCCCCTGGCACCCACCTCTCTGCTTTCTGTCTCTGAATGGTAAGGTATCTCTTATAAATAGAATCCTACAGTATTTGGTTTTTTGGTGACTACTTTGTTTCTTTCAGCATAATGTCTTCAAGGCTCATCCATGTTATAGCAGGTGCCAGAATTTTCTTCCTTGTTAAGGCTGAATTCATATTCCACTGAGTGAGTATGATGATTTTTATTTAAAATTTCTGATGATGGCAAATTTCAAACATACACAAGAGCATAGAGAGTAGTATACGGTGCTCCTGAGCACCCATTACCCGCCTTCAAGCTTATGTGATAGTTTCACGTCTGCTTCCACACACTCCACCTCTTATGTCCAGAAGCTAATTCCACAAACATCGTCTAACCTGAAAATATTCCAGGATGTACTTAAAACATAAGGATTCTTATTAAAATCGTAATTACCTTACCATTATGATACCCCAAAACATTTAAGAGTGACCCCTTAGTATCATCAAAAATCAAGTCAGTGTCCACATTTCTATTATAGTTTTCAATATTTGATTTGACTATATTTTCTTATATTTGTAACAGGCCCTCTTAAGCCTCCACAGGTCTGGGTTGTGGGGTTGTGGTAGAGGAGGATGGTTGTAAATCAGGATAAATGGGGTTCAAGCTAATCAGACTCCAGGTAAACTTCATGTTCTTGAAAGAACCTTGTCCTCGCTCATCTAGTCTAGGCTGTTGCTAATTTCTAAAAGCACCGGGAGAAGTGAAACAACTGTTCTTCGCAGCTGAGCACCTCCAAGATTCAGTCTATTATTTGTGCTCTCTGTTCTGGACCTGGTGTTTCCAGCCCTCCCTGGGGAGTTTTAACAGTTCCTAGTTTTGAGGTAGGTAAGAGGATGGACCCCTGAATGTACTCCTAACCAAATGCTGACTGTAGCTATTAACTGCCATGGAATTGAAAAGAGAGGAAGGCAAACTGAAGGAAGAATATTGGAGGAAACTGTAAGACAGACCCAAGGACAAGGGTAAAGAAACTCTGAGCAATTTCTGTGATGGCATTTTGGCAACGATCATTCCCTAAGGGAAGGGACATCATAAAAGAGAAGACCAGGGCAGGGCATTTGGCAGCAATCCAAGGTAAAACTTTCCTCTCTTGTTACTATATTAAAATTTTCATGTTTATTTACTTTGAGAGAGAGAGAGAGAGAGAGAGAGAGAGAGAGCGAGAGAGAGAGCGCACATGAACTGGGGAGAGGCAGAGAGAGAGAGAGAGGGAGAAAGAGAGAGAGAATCCCAAGCAGGCTCATGCTATTAATGGGGAGCCAGATGAGGGACTCAATCCCACGAATCATGAGATCATGATCTGTGGCTAAATCAAGAGCTAGATGCTCACCAACTGAACCACCCAGACACCCTATTATTGTTTTATATTAAATTAGGGCTACAAGATAAAACACAGGTGGACCAGTAAAATTTCAATTTCAGATAAACAATGAATACTCTTGAAAATTTATATGTTTAATATGTATTTAGGAAAGTATTCCTTGTTTATTTGAAATTTGAACTAAATTAGGCATTGTTATATTGATTTGCTAAACTTGGCACCCTCTCCCTCCCAGGAAATGCATGGGGACACCACTTGTGAAACAGGACTTTCGATTTCTAGACCCCTTCGTTTTCTTTTTTGGAAGATGGTTGAATTTTCTTCTCTCTATTCAATCTCCTTATTCTACAGGTCTACCTAATACTATAGCATTATATTAAAAAAATTGACCTACTTGGGGCACCTGAGTGGCTTAGTCAGTTAAGTGTTTGACTTCGGCTTAGGTCATGATCTTGCAGTTTGAGCGTTCGAGCCCTGCGTTGGGCTCTGAGTTGACAGCTTGGGGCCTGGAGCTTGCTTCAGATTTTGTGTCTCCCTCTCTCTGCCCTTCCCCTGCTCACACTCTGTCTCTCTCTCTCTCTCTCAAAAATAAAATAAAAAATAAACATTAAAAAATTTTTAAAATTGACCTACTTTACATTAGCACCGACAGAATATAAGAGTATTTATTTCCCTCTATCCTCATCAATGTCACATAGTATCAGTCTTTTAAGTTTTATTCATCTTCAGGACAAAAAGTCTAAGGACTGTCGGTTTAAAGCACTTCTTAAATGAGACAAATGTTTCTTTTGCGGTGCCTAGCTTCAAGGTTTTGTTTCAAAATAATTTTAAATATTATTTTATACTGTAAAAATTTGCACAATGAAACGAATGACTTAAAACACGCTAGCCATTTTTACATTTCCATGGTGGATTTCCTAGCTTCTTTCAATAAAACTGAACTCTGTGCCTACTCAAGTCAGCACCGAAGACTTTCAAATTAGCTTTAGCAAAAGCAAATATTTCTATTTAAAAATAAAATATTTTAACCCAGAACTCATTAAGATAAAAACGTTAATAAACTGAAGATGTCTTGTTAGTCGATGCCCCTCAGGCAACATCCAGGTCAGAAAACTCACACTGACCCGAGCAGTATTTCCACTAGTTCCATGTAACCATGTTTGTAATGACTGCAATAAGGGATTTTTTAAAAACCTGGTCTCTTTAATCTACGTTTCCACAAAAAGCTGCTGAAAGAACAATTTCTGCTCAGTTGTTTTTTCCTTTGCTTAAACAAACCAAAGTGCCAGGAATCCCACCCCACCTCGCTGCTGGGTAACAGTCGATCATTTATTATTCCTGGGTCAAACACAAGCATTCATGACTATGAAAACATTTTGCAATGAATGAGATCTTTGTCTGTACTAAAAACAAAACATGGCTAAAAAAAGGGACTTCGATTTATTTTCAAAGTCTATGGCTAAATTCCTATAATTCCTAACTGGCAAAAACATTGGCAAGTCGCTACATTTTACTTAGGATCAGATTTACTTCTTTAGTGTCTGCCCAGAGATGCTATTGAGAGCTATTTGTGGCCGGCTTTTGAAGAGACCAGGTGGGCCTCGAATGAAATGGATACTGACGCTGAGGTACAATGCACAAGGAGAGCCGGAGAGAGAATTGAATATTATTCGTTTTTTATTTTTTAATAACTAAGCATAGCCTGTTTGACTTCAGAATTTTTCTATTTGGCAAACCAAAAAGGTTACTTTTTAGAATGACCAAACGTATAGCTGAAACCTTTCTTTTTATTTTGATATTAGGCTGGGAGTTATATATCTTATCAAAGTTCTTACCTAATCAAGTAATTCAGTCAGTCTCCTCAAATACAGTCACCACCAATCCAGACACACTCAGTGATCTTCCTTTCCTCAATCAGCCCTAAACCTAAATAAGCCTCTAGAATCAATACATCCTCCCAAAGTAACCAATTTCCCCCTAAAGTGATCAAAAGCCCCTTAACCCAAGCATTCCCACTAGCTAGGGTCCAGCAATCATCCATATCCATACAACAAATGTCATTTTTGTTAAGACCAATGATCTTTCAAAGTTCAGACATTCTGATTCTTTTCATTTGGGGGATGGATTCCTATATTGTGTGGTACGACAGTCATAATGTTTTAGAAAGACTGATGACCTAGGTCAAAGAATAATTTTCCTCAGTCTTCTGTCATCTTGTTCCTGTGGATGCATTTTCTTCTTGAAGGTATGGGCCAGGAGACGGGTGGCTGACTTTGAAATGCAAGGAATGTGAAATTTGGAGGTGGGAGTAGTAGCCATTATTCCTAGAGAAAACAGTGTCCATGATTTTTACCTTCACAATTACATTAGGATCATGTCATTCATAACATAAAAGGATATGGCTGCCACTACTCAGAGGAAAAGCAAGTGAGCAGAGGACAGCCTAACAAGAAGGTGGACTTGGTCAAAAGTGTGTCTCGATGCCAGTCTGATCTCGGTTATCCTGGGGAGATAAGAGTTAGCTTAGCAGCATCGTTATTATTTCCAAGGTATTTTCAGAACTATCACATTCTTTGTATTGTTGGAATAAACTAGATGGTGCTCTAGGCACAGTTCAGCACCTGGAAGTTGGGTAAAGTTGGGTGATATGGGCACAGGAGGAAGGATGGAAGGGACTCAGGACATCAGAAGAACTATCTTTATATATCAGAAGGAAAGAGATTAGGTGCATCTCATGTAGAGGCATGAAACTGAATTAGGACTAAATGTAGAAACTACGTGAGGATATAGTTTAGCATAAGTCAAGGAAGAATTTGCTAGGGCTGAGTGAAACAGCTAGAATCTGGAAGTATTGAATTCTTTGTCACAGGAGGTATCCAAGCAAATGCCAGTTGACTGGGGTCAGGGTCACTGGAGGGGAACTCCATGCATCCTGTAGATAGAGTTGAACAAGAGAACCCTAGCCTCTTCTAACAATGCTATTACACGCCTGCGCTAAGTGTCTGAACTTTGCTTAAATGGCCACTAGATGTCACGTGTGCATTTGCTGTGGAGTAACTAGAAATCAGAAAGAGGACTAACATAAGGATGTGAAAATTTATTAACAAAACATGCATCCCTATGCAATTCATTTTGAATAAAGATAATAAAACTTAAATACCACTTGAGGCAAAAACTTCTAAGATCTAATCTCAAAATTGGATTTTTTGAAATCCTTTGTAACTAAGTCTGTCAATATTCAAAGAATTTAATATAATTTGCCCTGAAACTGCCTCTATCCATCCACAACCACCTCTGAAACTCTCATTCATCTTGTCTATTGTTCTAGATAGGAACTGTGTCTGGCTGTTTTCCACAGGGTGCCTAGCATGATGCAGCACTCATGATATTACCACTACCACCACCACTATTGTCTTATAGTTCTCTTGTATTCAACCATAAATAAGCACTTATTTATAGCATCTTATCTAATTTCTGTAAAATCAATAGTTAAGTTTTAAAATATGAAGATAAAATAAAATAAAATGAAATAGACTGAGAAAGGTTAAGCAGCCTGCACAAGGTCAGAGGTAAGAAAATGCTTCCTGGTTTTTATTGTGCTGAGCTATGGAGCTTAAAAATGCTACAGATCTTAAATATCTTGGACATTCACAGTGTACCTGAACATATTAAAGACTCTGAGAAGTCCTGGAACAAAGAAATGTATCAAATTTGAGCCCATTGAAGTCTTCAAATATTTTTAGCTCTATTTATCTTCTTTGTCCTTCGTTCTTTTTTCTTTTCTTTTTCTTTTCTATTCTCTTCCTTTTTGTCCTTTCCTTTCCTTTCCTTTTCTTTTTTCTTTTTTTAGAATCTGAGTTACTATCTAAAAGAAAACTAGCTTTTCTATTGGGAATTGTTATAATTGGTAAACATAAAATTCAAACTCTATACATCTTCTTAAATTTAACTTTCTAGAAGAGTTTCATAATGCGAAGTGCACTGGTAAATATAGCCTCAATTTTCTCATAGTTAAAAAGCAATTCAGTATATCAGCCTAGATTCTTCCCACCCAAAAGCTCTCTATGTGGAGACCTTGTCTTTGTTCTCTTCTTGATACATCAGGTGAACTGAATCCATGATGAAAAATTTCCACTTCCTCCTTGTTTCGCTGGCTCCTAGGGAGTTCAGTAGGGATGCCAAGGGGCTGTGAGAGCCCTCTCCATGCACTGACTGTGACACGTACGCACTGTATGGGCCACTCAGCCTGCTCTACTGGTCCCTGTCTCCAGTATTAGCGTGTATTCGGAATGTCTTCGGACATAACATTAGTAATTTATTGTCTGGTGTCTGTCGAATCTCTCAGATATTTGGCTGAAACTTGATACAATCTGAAAAGCTACACATTCCCTGAAAATTGACTTAAGGGCAAGAGATCATTTCAATTAATGTGACTTGCCTTTGGAGGGGGACCTGTAATAATCAAAAGTCCTCTCTTCCACATGTGAGATCTGCAGCGGACCCCTCCTCTATCACTGGGTGAACGATTTCTGAGCCACCAGGTTCCTCACAGCAGCCTTCACGTCCTTGTTCCTGAGGCTGTAGATGATGGGGTTGAGCATGGGGGTCACCACCCCATAGAAGAGAGGGATGAGCTTATCTGAAAGGTCCTCTTTGTCTTCCCCCTTGGGATCCTTAGACTTGGGCTTCCCATACATGACAAGTATGGTCCCATAGAAGATGACCACCACAGTGAGGTGGGCAGAGCAGGTAGAAAAGGCCTTTTTCTTCCCCTCAGTGGAGGGGATCCTCAGGATGGTAGCAATGATGAAGATATAAGAGACAGAGATGAACAGAACTGGAACCACCAGGAAGATCATATTTGACACCCCCATGCTGATCACATTGATGGTGATGTCTGCACAGGCCAGCTTCAGCACAGCCAGGATCTCACAGGTGAAGTGGTTGATGACATTGTCCCCACAGAAGGGTAACGGTACTGCAAGAGAGATCTGCACCAAAGAGTTGGCTGCACCAGCCATCCAGGAGCTGACAGCCATGGGCACGTAGACAGACCTGCTCATGACCACGGGGTACCTCAGGGGGTTACAGATGGCCACATAGCGATCAAATGCCATCATGCCCAGAAGTACACACTCCGTCCCTGCCATGGCAAAGGAGAGGAACATCTGCACAGCACAGCCTGAGAAAGAGATGGTTTTCCTGGGAGTGAGGAAGCTGTCCAGGATGAGAGGGACAGAAGAGGTTGTGTAGCAGATGTCCAGGAAGGAGAGGTTCCCCAGGAAGAAGTACATGGGCGTGTGCAGGTGGGAGTCAAGGATGGTGACCAGGATGAGGGCCCCATTGCCCAGCAGGATCACCAGGTACATCAACAAGATGAGCACAAATAAGGTCTTCTCCAGCCTTGGGTGGCCAGAGAGTCCCAGGAGGATGAACCCCACCACGGGGGAGGACCAGTTGGCTTTTTCCATGTGAGATGCCTTCTGTTGTCAGCAAGGTACAAAAGCAGCACATCAGGCTTTCTTGAGAAGAGTCTCGGGCATCTAGTATGCCGTGAAGTCTCTGCTACAGAAAGGAGAGCATGTGTGTAAGAGGAGAGTGGCTGTAAGGGACAGTAGGTAGGAGTGTCCTTAGCTCTTGGCTGAGAGAAGGTCAGGGCTGGAACACAACAGAACGCACATGCACTAGCCCTGAGGAAAAGCCTCAAATATTCCAGCCACCTGTGTGCCAGGGCCTTTTCTGATGTTGCATCCTTATTACGTATAAAAGCAACTGCGACCCTGAGCTGTGAGTGACCTT
>NC_043712.1:35469640-35473191 GCF_006229205.1 Suricata suricatta | reverse complement strand
CTTAGAATTAGCAAATTTTCAAGTATTTATAAACTTTGATAACTTTAGAAGGAATTTGTATGTAAGTGTTAACCCTCATACAGACTGAATGAAGCCTAGGTAAAGGCTCAGCCGTGACGGGGATGACTTCTTCAGTCTGCCCAGCCTCAGCACTCAGACATGACTGTCGTCAGAATTGGGATCTGCCTATTTTCATAGACATTATTTATAATGTTTCATAAGGGGCAGAACTTGTTGATGTCACCACAAGGATTAACTGGAGTGACTGAACCCACACAATAGCGTGAAAACCATGCAGCTCACTGACCAGTTAATGCAATTCTTCCTAAGCCTGCTGACTACAGTGATAAGATAGCAGGATATATGGCATTGACCAGGGGCGATTAAGGAATGTTTTTTCTTTGTCCTTGTATGTTTGTACTTTATTTTTGCATAATGTTCTGCTACTCTGCCTCCATTCTTATGTTCCACACAAGCAGCTACTTATAGGAAGACCTGCCTGCCTTTGTATAGAGGATTTCCAGTTTCCCAGCAATTGCCCAGACTCAATATTCAGAATCCTCATTCATAAAATCTGTACCTCTTTGCATATGTGTGTGTACGTGTGTGAGCATGTTAGTGTTTGTGTGCGCTGTGTGTGTGTGGTTGTGGGAGTGGATGGTTGGTAGACCACAAGTGTTTAATATTCAAAAACATCTCTTCCGTGCCATATTCTTTAAAACACCCCACGGAAAAGATTTTGTCATTCAAGTTTTATAGGTAAGAGTAACTAAGGCACAGAGGAGCCAAAGTGTTGGCACCTAAGATTGAATGTCAGATAGCTGCCTCTCTCTCCTGCACAGATGTTTAGAAGAGTCTATTTCTCCAGCAGCAGCTCTGTGTTTTCTCTGATCCGTCTCACTGTCCAGCACACTTGCTTCAGTCATGGTAGGAGTATGTCAGATACATTGTCAGGCAGGGTAGCTCCCACCCCAAATTGAACCTAGACTCTCTTAGCGTGGATACTGTTGCATGTGGGACTGGAGAATTCTTTGTTCCAGGCGTGGGGGGAAGCTGTCCTGTACATGATCGGATGCTTACCACCTTCCCTGACCGCTGCGTCCCCTAATGCCTGTAGCACCCCCTCTTGCATTGTAACAACCAAAACTGTCTCCAGACATTGCCAAGTGTTTCAGGAAAGTGAAGGGGACACAAATGTACTGAGCAGAAAACCAGTGATCCCACGCAGAGAGGTCTCCCCCGATGTGCAAGCCTATGACCCTGTCCCGTCTTTCTCAATATAGCACAGGAGGGTGTTCCCATTTGCTCAGTGCAGACCCACTCTGGGTGCTCCACCATGAAATTCTGCCCTAGCATATCTCCCATTCCTCCCAGTGGCTCTCACAGACCCTCCAGAAAATGAAAAGTAAACATTACAGTCAGTGCCACAGCAGGATCCCATAGTGACAAGGATATGCTGTGATTGCAGAAGCCAAGGTAGTGGCTCCTTTTAGAGAAGCTATCCTTTCTACTCCCATCAGCCAGGGCTGTGCACACAGATTGTCTGCCCATGAATGGTGGGCCGAGGGCATGAGTGCTGCTTGGGATTTGCCCCATGTGAGAGCTGCAGCCATGGAAGTCCTGGTGCCCAAAGTGGAGAAGTGCAGGATGAAACCTGCTTCAGCTGGAATGAACGGAATGGCTAGGAACATCATGTGCACTGAGCCCAGAGCTATGGGATGTGCCCCTGCCCACAGTATGGGTATTCTGGGTGGATCCAGCAAGTCCTTATGTCTCAGTTTCCTCATGTGCATCATAAAAAGACTGAACAGATGCTCCCCAGAGCATTCCAAGTCTGTCATGGATTGCTTGAGCTGTCCTCATCAGACAGGGTGCAGTCTTTGGTGAAGGTGACATCCTGCTCCTTTGGGAGTGTGTTATGGTGTGTGTGTGTGTGTGTGTGTGTGTGTGTGTGTGCTCGTGCGCGCATGCCCTCACTCCCTAGCACATCAAGAAGGGTAGATCTGAATGCTTGGTCTCCCACCATGATATGGCCAGCAGGGAATATGGCCACATCAGACTTTGGAGGAGACGTAAGATTAATGAAAACTGAGAACTCTGATACCTACAACTCCAACTGGGTAGGAGTCCACCTGGGAGAGTGAGGAAGGGAAGGGAAGTTTTTACCTGTGTGGCTGCAAACCACGGGTGTGGAGCCTCTGCTGTCAGTGACCTGGTCTTGCTTGTGGTCTGGCCCCTACTTAACTCCAAAGCCGGCAGGCAGCTGGGAACACAGTGTAGTCATGAAAGGGAAGTGAACACATGTACTCAAGAGTCCCATACACTGTCCTCTGGCCTCCCTGGAGAGCAGTTTGCCTAGAAAAAGGAAAAAACTGGCATGCCCATGTAACTCAGCATTTCCACCTCTGGGAAAAAATTCTAATGAATCCATGAGATTGGAGCCGGTATCACTCATTGAAGGCATTTGCACAGCAATATTTGTGAATGAATATAGGAAACAAATAAAAAACAGTCTACTGATAAATGCCCGAGGATGCCGTTTCATATAATGGCATGTTAGACATTAAAGTTACTTTTTTAGGGGACCTGGGTGACTCTGTCAGCTGAGTGTCTCATTCTTGATTTCAGCTCAGGACATGATCTCTTGGTTTGTGGGTTCAAGCCCCACATCAGGCTTTGAAGCCAAAGTACAAAGAACCTGCCTAGGATTCCTCACCTCTCTCTCTGCCCCTCACCCCACTCATACGAGCGCTTTCTCTCTCTCTCTCCTTCAAAATTATTAAATAAACCGAATTTTAAGTCAGGTTTATAATTTTTACAGTATTATATCATCATACTACAATGATAAATTAAAAGAGAGAATACAAAATTGTACATATTGCTGTGCTCTCAGTTAGCAAAACAATCGGTGTGAATAAAAGTGACTGAAAAGATATTATAGAAAAATCAAAGGGATTCCTTTTGTACCTTTGCAATAGTATCAACTATTCTAATACTATGGGCACAAATTGTATTCAGGGGAAAAAAATTCTCAGAACAGTAATTCCCCCTCCCCCTTACCGGCATTTGACATTTCAATTCCTTCCCCATCACCACCTCCAGCTGTGGTCGGGAAGCAGAAGATGGTCCATGTGACACACGGTCAGCAGGTGAGGAGTAGCCCCGTGCTGCATCCCAGCCCCTGGCTCACTCACCTCACTGCATCTCATCCTGTGGGCATTTGATCACCTCGCGTTGTCATAAGAAGAAGGGGGTGGGCTACAGCATAATGAGGTACTTGGAGAGAGAGACCACACCCACATAGCTTGTATTATGATCTGTTGTTATGATCGGTCTCTTTTATAATTGATTATTGTTAATCTCTCACTGCGTCCTGCTTACAGACATCTCTCCGAGTCTCCTGATCCCAGACACAGTCCTCAGCTCCACACTGTGCCCTGGGCCCGCCCCTGATGCCACAGAAAGACCCCAGACACTCCCTTACTGGGTTTGCTTTACCTCTGAGACCCTCGTTCTTCTTCTCCCCCCTAAATCCTTATGGGAAGGTCAGC
>NC_043712.1:35465976-35469540 GCF_006229205.1 Suricata suricatta | reverse complement strand
TTAGTCCCAGAAGCAATTTAAAGTTTGGAAAGTCAAATGTGCAGGTACAGGCCCTAAGCTTACCTGGGGCCCCCAGAGACCCCACCCCGTGTCCCAGTTAGAGGTCATGACGGGGACATGGTCAAATGGAGATGGGCAAGAGCATTCAGCAGATGCCGGCTTCCTCCGGAGCTTTCCCTGGGGTCTCAGAGAAGCCAGCGCTCAATTTGGGGACAGGGTACATTGTCCCCATGTTGAAGTCCTAGACATTCAGAACAGGGAGGCAGGAAGGTTGTCTAACAGCAGCAGCAGCAGAATTGGCTGCATTCGTTGCTCCGCTCGCCATGTGCCAGTTACTGCAATAGACACTTTACAACCATTAGGTTTAACATTTTCTCCACTTCCTCTCCATGATGAGTCATTCTTACCTTTTTGATCCTAGGCATTCTGACAAGTGTGAGGTGATGTCTCATAGTGGGTTTATTATGCATTTCCCTGATAAATAGTGATGTTGAGCCTCTTTTCATGTTTCTGTTAGCCATCCGTAGGCCATCTTTGGAGAAATGTTTATTTAGGTCCTCTGTTTACTTTTAATCAAATTATTTGTGGGGGTTTTTTGTGCTGAGTTTTATATATTCTTAAAAATTTTTTTTTATACTTCATTCATCTTTGAGAGACAGAGAGACAGAGCTTGAGCAGAGTAGGGGCAGAGACAGAGGGAGACACAGAATCTGAAGCAGGTTCCAGGCCCTGACCTGTCAGCACAGAGCCAGATGTGGGGCTCGAACCCACACCCTGGAGGTCATGTCCAGAGCTGATCTCAGCCGCTTAACCATCTGAGCCATCCAGGCGCCCCTATGTGTTCTTTATATATTTTGAATATTAACTGAATATATTATCAAATATGTTGTTTGCAAATATTTTCTCCCCTACAGTAGGTTGTCTTTATGTTTAACTGATATTTTCCTTCACTGTGCAAAAGCTTTCTGGTGTGGTGTAGTTCCAAGCGTTTATTTTTGCTTTTGATTCCCTTGGGTGAGTGAACATATCCAGCAAAATGTTGCTAAAGCCAATATTCATGAAGTTGTAACCTATGTTTTCTTGAGGAGTTTTATGGTTTCATGTCTTTCATCCATTTATATTTTATTTTTGTGTATGATAAAAGAAAGTGGTCCAGTGTCATTCTTTTGCATGTATCTCTGCAGTTTTCTCAACACCATTTATTTTTTAATGTTCATTTATTTATTTCGAGGGAGTGAGCGTGCGTGAGTGGGCAGGACAGAGATATAGGGAGAGAGAGTGTCCCAAGCAGGCTCCTCTCTGTCAGTGCAGAGCCCCCCGTGGGGCTCAAGCTCACTAACTGTGAAATCATGACCCGAGCTGAAGTTGGATGCTTCACCGACTGAGCCACTCAGGCACCCCAACTTTCTGTATTCTTGTTAAATAAGTCTGTCAATGGTCAAAGAATTTAATAAAACTTGTTCCAAAACTGCTTCTATCCATCCACTACCATCTCTGAATCATTCATTTTGGTTTATTGGTTCTAGATAGGAACCATATCTTGCTCATTTCCACATGCTACACAGTCCTGTGCAGCATTCATGATATTAGTACTGCTCCACTGCTACTGGTACTCCCACTACTAGTACTGCTATCTTGTAGTTCTCTTGTGCTTACCATAAGTAAGCATTATTTATAGGATCTTATCTAATTTGTCTAAAATCAAGTCGTTTGTTTTATTTTTAGATTCTTTATACACACACACACACACACACACACACACATATATATATAGTTTATTGTCAAATTAGTTTTTATAGAACACCCAGTGCTCTTCCCCACAAGTGCCCCTCTCCATGTCCATCACCTTCTTCTCTTTTTCCCCTCACCCTTCAGCCCTCAGTTCATTTTCTGTATTCAAGAGTCTCTCATGATTTGCCTCTCTCCATCTCCGTAACTCTTTCTCCCCCTTCCCCTTCCCATGGTCCTCTGTTAGGTTTCTCCTGTTAGACCTATCAGTGAAAACATATGGTTAGGTTTTAAAATATGAAGAAATAGACTGAGAAACGTTAAGCAATCTGCCCAAGGTCAGAGGTAAGAAAATAGTTTTCGGTTTTTATTGTGATGAGAAATGGAGGTTCAAATGCTAAGATTTTACATCTCTTGGACATTAACAGTGTACTTGAACATATTAAAGACCGAAGATTCCTGGAACAAAGAAATATGTCAGATTTTAGTCTGCTAAAGTTTTCAAATGTATTTAGTCTCTTTCTATTTATCTATCACCTTTGTTTCATTCACTCCTTTCTCTCTCTTCCTTTCTTTCCTTTCATTTTCAGAATCTGAGTTATTCAATAACAGAAAACTAGCTTTTCTATTGGAAATTGTATAAGTGGTATATATCAAATTCTAACTTTGTTTTCCTTCTTGATTTTAATTTAATACCAGTATTTCATAATGTGAAGTACATTGAGAAAAAATAGCCTCAATGTTCTTATAGCTAAAAAACAGTGGAGTATATCAGTGTAGATTCTTCCCACTCAAAAGCTCTTTATATGGAGACCTTGTCTTTGTTCCCTTCTTGATACCTCAGATGAACTGAATCTAGTAATGAAAATTTTCACGTCCTCCTTGTGTCACTGGCTGTCCTACGGAGTCCAGTAGGGATGCCAAGGGGCTGTGAGAGCCCTCTCCATGCACTGACTCTGCAGCTTACACACTGTATGAACCATTCAGCCTGCTCTAATGGTCCTGTCTCCTCAGTATTAGTGTGTATTCGGAATGTCTTCGGACATAACATTAGCAATTTATTGTCTGGCATCTGTTGAAGCTCTCAGATATTTGGCTGAAACTCAGATGATACAATCTGAAAAGCTACACATTCCCTGAAAATTGACTTAAGGGCAAGAGATCATTTCAGTTAATGTGACTTGCCTTTGGAGGGGGACCTGTAATAATCAAAAGTCCTCTCTTCCACATGTGAGATCTGCAGCGGACCCCTCCTCTATCACTGGGTGAACTATTTCTGAGCCACCAGGTTCCTCACAGCAGCCTTCACGTCCTTGTTCCTGAGGCTGTAGATGATGGGGTTGAGCATGGGGGTCACCACCCCATAGAAGAGAGGGATGAGCTTATCTGAAAGGTCCTGCTTGTCTTCCCCCTGGGGATCCTTAGACTTGGGCTTCGCATACATGACAAGTAAGGTCCCATAGAAGATGACCACCACAGTGAGGTGGGCAGAGCAGGTAGAAAAGGCCTTTTTCTTCCCCTCAGTGGAGGGGATCCTCAGGATGGTAGCAATGATGAAGATGTAAGAGACAGAGATGAACAGAACTGGAACCACCAGGAAGATCACATTGGCCACCCCCATGCTGATCACATTGATGGTGATGTCTGCACAGGCCAACTTCAGCACAGCCAGGATCTCACAGGTGAAGTGGTTGATGACATTGTCCCCACAGAAGGGTAACTGTACTGCAAGAGAGATCTGCACCAAAGAGTTGGCTGCACCAGCCATCCAGGAGCTGACAGCCATGGGCACGTAGACAGACCTGCTCATGACCACAGGGTACCTCAGGGGGTTAC
>NC_043712.1:35457344-35465876 GCF_006229205.1 Suricata suricatta | reverse complement strand
AGGAAGAAGTACATGGGCGTGTGCAGGCGGGAGTCAAGGATGGTCACCAGAATGAGGACCCCATTGCCCAGCAGGATCACCAGGTACATCAACAAGATGAGCACAAAGAAGGTCTTCTCCAGCCTTGGGTGGGCAGAGAGTCCCAGGAGGATGAACCCCACCACGGGGGAGGACCAGTTGGCTTTTTCCATGTGATATACTTTCTATCGTCAGCAAAGTACAAAAGCAGCACATCAGGCTTCCTGGGAAGAGTCTCGGGCATCTAGTATGCCGTGAAGTCTCTGCTACAGAAAGGAGAGCATATGTGTGTAAGAGGAGAGTGGCTGTAAGGGACAGTAGGTAGGAGTGTCCTTAGCTCTTGGATGAGAGAAGGTCAGGGCTGGAACACAACAGAATGCACATGCACTAGCCCTGAGGAAAAGCCTCAAATATTCTAGCCACCCTGTGCCAGGACCTTTTCTGATGTTGCATCCTCATTGCCAATAAAAGCAACTGAGACCCTGAGATGGGAGTGACGGGTCTTAGTCTTCTGAGCAGGTTGGTGATAGAGGCCGGACTGGACTGGAGCCCGGGAGACATAATCCCCAGTGAAGGAGGACTTTCCCTCTGCTTTATGATCAACAACTGGAAAAGGCTGTAAATTATTTACTTTTAATATAAATGCACACAAATTTTATTTACTCAGGGCTTACTTAGAATCTCAGGGAGGAGAATCCCCCAGCCTGTCTTATTCTTAGAACTAGCAAAATTTCAAGCATCTGTAAACTTAAAAACTTTGGAAGGAATTTGTATGCAAGTGTTAACCCCCATGCAGACAGAATGAAGCCTAGGTAAAGGCTCAGCCGTGAAGGGATGACTTCTTCAGTCTGCCCAGCCTCAGCAGACTGACTGTCGTCAGAACTGGGATCTGCCTATTTTTATACACATTATTATTAAGTGTTCCATAAGGGGAAGAACTTTATGACATCTCCACAAGGATTAAACCACACAATAGCATGAAAAGCATGCTGCTCACTGACCAGTTAATGCAATTCTTCCTAAACCTGCTGACTACAATGAGCAGATAGCAGGATATATGGTATTGACCAGGGTGACGAAAGAATGTTTTTTCTTTGTCCATGTAAATTTATACTTTTTTTGCATAATATTCTGGATCTCTACCTCCATTCTTATGTTCCACACAAGCAGCTAGCTTATAGAAATACCTACCTGCCTTTGTATAGAGGATTTCCAGTCTCCCAGCTACTATTGCCCAGACTCAATATTCAGCATCCACATTCGTAATATTTCTATAGCTTTCTTAAAAGCAATGGTGTATGAGTGTGTATGTACATATGTGAGTATGTTAATGTGTGTGTGTGTGTGTGTGTGTGTGTGTGTGTGTGTAGGAACAGGTGGATGGTAGACCACAAGTGTTTAATACTCAAAAACTTTGCTTCCGGGCCACATTCTTTAAAACACACTATGGAAAAGATACTATGATTCAAGTTTTATAGGTAAGTGTAACCAAGGCTCAGAGGAGCCAAAGCTTTGGCACCTAAGATTGAATGTCATATAGTTGCCTCTCCCTCCTGCACAGATGTTTAGAAGAGTCTGTCTCTCCAGCAATGGCTCTGTGTACTCTCTGATCTGTCTCACTGTCCAGCACACTTGCTTCAGTCATGGTAGGAGTATGTCAGATACATTGTCAGACATGGTAGCTCCCACCCTGAATTGAATCCAGACTGTCTCAGCCTGGGCACTGTTGACATGTGGGACTGGATTATTCTTTGTTCACTTGGGAGGGGGGATGCTGTCCTGTACATGATTGGATGTTCACCACTATTGTTGACCTCTGCGCACCTGACGGATGTAGCATCTCCTCTTGAGTTGTAAAAACCAAAACTATCTCCATACATTGCCAAATGTTTCTGGCAGGTGAAGGGGATTCAAGTGTGCCCTGCAGAGAACCAGTGATCCCTCCCAGAAAGGTCTCCCCCGTTATGCAACCATGGGTTTCACTGTGTTTTCTTTGTAAGCCTATGACCCTTCCCATCTCTTTAAATATAACACAGGAGGGCGCTCCCATGTGCTCAGTACCGGCCCACTATGGGTGCTCCACCATGAAATTCTGCCCCAGCTTATCTCCCATTCCTCCCAGTGGCTCTCACAGACCCTCCAAAAATGAAACGTAATCATTACAGTCAGTGCTACAGCAGGATTTCATAGTGACAAGGATATTCTGTGATTGCAAAAACCAATGACAGTGGCTTCTTTAGAGAAGCCATCCTGTCTATTCCCCTCAGCCTGGGCTCTGCACACAGAAGTGTCTGCCCATGAATGTGCCGTGGGCATGCTGTGCATGGGACTTGTCCCATGTGAGAGCTGCAGCCATGAAGTCCTAGTGCCCAGCATGAAAAAGTGCTGGATGAAGGCTGCTTCGACTGGAATGAAAGGAATGGCTAGGAAGATCTTGTGCACTGAGCCCAGAGCTATGGGATGTGCCCAGCCAACGACATGGGTATTCTGGGTGGCTGGAGCCAGTCCCTTGGCCTCAGTCTCCTCATGTGCATCATAAAAAGACTGAACAGGTGCTCCTCACAGCTTTCCAAGTCTGTCATGGATTACTTGGGCTGTCCTCATCAGGTAGGGTTACTGCCTGCTCCTTTGGGAGTGTGGTATGGTGTGTGTGTGTGTGTGTGTGTGTGTGTGTCCACGTGCACACTCACACTCACTAGCATATAAAAAAAGGGAGATCTGAGTGCTTGGTCTTCCATCATGATATGGGCAGCAGGGAATATGGCCATATCAGGCTTGAAGGAGACTTGAGATCAATGAAAACCGGTAGATCTGATACCTACAACCCCAACTGGTCAGGAGACCATTTGGACACTGAGGAAGGAAGGGGGAAGTTTTTACCTTTGTGGCTGCAGCCCACGGGTATGGCAGCTCTGCTGTCAGGGACTTGGTCTTACTTGTGGTCTGGCCCCTACTTATCTGTGGAGCTGGCAGGCAGCTGAGGAAGGGAATGGAACACAGTGTAGTCAAGAGCCCCTTACACTGTCCTCTGGCCTCCCTGGAGAGCAGTTTGCCTAGAAAAAGGAAAAACCTGGCAAGCCCACGTAACTCAGCATTTCTACCTCTGGGAAAAAATTCTAATGAATCCATGAGGTTGGGGGGCTGGAATCACTCAATAAAGGCTTTTGTCACAGCCATATTTGTGAATGAATATAGGAAACAAAATAATTGTTACTGATAAATACCTAATAATGATGTTTTATATAATGGAATGTCAGACATTAAAGTTACTTTTATAGGGGACCTGGGTGTGTCAGTCTGCTTTGTGTCTGATTCTTGATTTTCAGCTCAGGTCATGATCTCATGGTTTGTGGGTTCAAGCCCCACATCAGGCTTTGAGGCCAAAGTACACAGAACCTGCCTAGGATTCCTCACCTCTCTCTCTGCCCCTCACCCCACTCATATGTGTACTGTCTCTCTCTCTCCATCAAAATAAATAAATAAACCAAAAATTTAAGTCACACTTATAATTTTTTCACTATTATACTACAATGATAAATTAAAAGAGAGAATACAAAATTGTACACATTGCTGTGATCTCAGTTAGCAAAACAATCGGTGTGAATAAAAGTGACTGAAAAGAAATTATAGAAAAATCTCAGGGATTCCATTTGTACCTCTGCAATAGTATCAAATATTCTAATGCTATGGGCACAAATTGTATTCACGGAAAATAAATTCTCAGAACAGTAATTCCCCCTCCCCCTTACTGGCATTTTGCTTTCTGACATTTCAATTCCTTCCCCATCACCACCTCCACCTGTGGTCGGGAAGCAGAAGATGGTCCATGTGACACACGGTCAGCAGGTGAGGAGTAGCCCCGTGCTGCATCCCAGCCCCTGGCTCACTCACCTCACTGCATCTCATCCTGTGGGCATTCGATCACCTTGTGTCATCACAAGAAGAAGGGGGTGGGCTACAGCATAATGAGATACTTGGAGAGAGAGACCACACCCACATAGCTTGTATTATGATCTGTTGTTAAGATCGGTCTCTTTTATAATTGATTATTGTTAATCTCTCACTGCATCCTGCTTACAGAGAATTTTTCAAGTCTCTTGATAACAGACAGTCCTCAGCTCCACACTGTGCCCTGGGCCAGACCCTGATGCCAGAGAAAGACTTTAGACATTCCTTGATGGTTTCCTTTACTTCTGAGACCCTCTGTCTTCTTCTCCCTCCTAAATCCTTATGGGAAGGTCAGCTTCTGCTGACGTTTCTCTCCCATCCTTCCTCCTAGCTGTGCAGGCTCACCTGGTGCCTCAGGTACAGACACTTCATGGAGAGCACCTGTCCTCCTGGTCTGAGGCCCAGAAATCCCAGTGGTACTTTTTCCCCAGGAGAGACAGGAGTCCTTGAGCATCAGCTGTGAACTCCTACAGGGACCCTGTTAGTCCCAGAAGCAATTTAAAATTTGGAAAGTCAAATGTGCATGCGGTACAGGCCCTAAGCTTACCTGGGGCCTCCAGAGACCCCACCCTATGTCCCAATTAGAGCTCAGAATGGGTTAGTGGTCAGGTGGAGATGGGCAAGAGCATTCAGCAGATGCCGGCTTCCTCTGGAGCTTTCCCTCGGGTCTCAGAGAAGCCAGCGCTCGATTCAGGGACAGAATACATTGTCCTCATGTTGAAGTCCTAGACATCCAGAATGTGGTGACAGGACAAATGTCTACCAGCAGCAGCAGCAGCAGCAGAATTGGCTGCATTCGTTAAGAGGCTCCCATGTGCCAGTTACTGCAATGGACACTTAACAAGCATTAGGTTTAACATTTTCTCCACTTCCTCTCCACAATGTGTCATTTCTTGCCTTTTTGGTCCTAAGCATTCTGACAGGTGTGACGTGGCATCTCATGGTGGTTTTAATATGCATTTCCCTGATGAATAGTGATTTGAGCCTCTTTTCATGTTTCTATTAGCCATCTGTAGGCCATGTTTGGAGAAATGTCTATTTAGGTCCCCTGTTTACTTTTAATTAAACTATTTGTGGTTTTTTTTTTTTTTGGTGTTGAGTTTTATATATTCTTAAAAAAAATTTTTTTTTATACTTTATTCACCTTTGAGAGACAGAGAGACAGTGCTTGAGCAGGGGAGGGGCATAGATAGAGGGAGACATAGAATCTGAAGCAGGCTCCTGGCTCTGAGTGGTCAGCACAGAGCTCGATGTGGAGCTCAAACCCACGCCCTGGAGATCATGACCTGAGCTGTTGTTGGCCCCTTAACCAACTAAGTCACCCAGGCGCCCCTATGTGTTCTTTATATATTTTGAATATTAACTGAATATATTATCAAATATATTGTTTGCAAATATTTTTTCCCATACTGTAGGTTGTCTTTATGTTTAACTGATGTTTTCCTTCACTGTGCAAAAGCTTTCTGGTGTGGTGTAGTTCCAAGAGTTTATTTTTGCTTTTGTTTCCCTTGGGTGAGTAAACAAATCCAGCAAAATGTTGATAAAGCCGATATTCACGAAGTTGTTGCCTATGTTTTCTTTTTTTTTTTATATCAGTTTATTTTATTATTTTTTTAATTTTAATATTTTATTGTCAAGTTGTTTTCCATACAACACCCAGTGCTCTTCTCCATAAGTGCCCTCCACCATCACCACCACCTCTTTTCCCCCCTCGCCTATGTTTTCTTGAGGAGTTTTATGGTTTCATGTCTTTCATCCATTTTTATTTTATTTTTGTGTATGATAAAAGAAAGTGGTCCAGTGTCATTCTTTTGCATGTAGCTCTGCAGTTTTCTCAACACCATTTATTTTTTTAATGTTTATTCATTTATTTTGAGGGAGTGAGCATGAGTGAGTGGGCAGGACAGAGATACAGGGAGAGAGAGTGTCCCAAGCAGGCTCCTCTCTGTCAGTGCAGAGCCCACCGTGGGGCTGGAGCTCACTAACCGTGAAATCATGACCCGAGCTGAAGTCGGATGCTTCACTGACTGAGCCACTCAGGCACCCCAACTTTCTGTATTCTTGTTAAATAAGTCTGTCAATGGTCAAGGAATTTAATAAAACTTGCCACAAAGTTGCTTCTGTCCATCCACTACCATCTCTGAAACTTATTCATTTTGGGTTTATTGGTTCTAGATAGGAACCAGGTCTTGCTCATTTCCACATGCTACACAGTCCTATGCAGCGTTCATGATACTAGTACTACTGCTACTACTGCTGCTACCACTAGTACTACTTTCTTTTTTTATGTTTTTTATTTATTTTTGATAGACATAGAGAGGCAGTGTGAGCAGGAGAAGGTCAGAGAGAGAGGGAGATACAGAATCCAAAGCAGGCTTCAGGTCTGAGCTGTCAGCACATAAACCGATGCGGGGCTCGAACCCACAACATAGTATCATGACCTGAGCCGAAGCCGGACTCTTAACCAACTGAGCCACCCAGGCTCCCCATACTTTCTTATAGTTCTATTGTGCTTACAATAATTAAGAACTTATTTATAGTACTGTATCTAATTTGTCTAAAATCAAGTGGTTAGGTTTTAAAAGATGTAGAAATAGTCTGAGAAAGGTTAAGCAACTTGCCCAAGGTCATAGGTAGAAAATTGATCCCAGTTTTTATTGTGATGAGATATGGAGGCTCAAAAATTGTACAGACTTTACAGCTCTTGGACATTCACAGTGTACTTGAACATATTAAAGACTTTGAGGATTCCTGGAACAAAGAAATATTTAAAATTTTTCCTGCTAAAGTCTTCAGATATATTTAGCCTCTATCTATTTATCTATCACTTTTATTTCATTATCTCCTTTCTTTCTTTCTTTCTTTCTTTCTTTCTTTCTTTCTTTCTTTCTCTTTCTTTCTTTCTTTCTTTCTTTCTTTCTTTCTTTCTTTCTTCCTCTTCCTTCCTTCCTTCCTTCCTTCCTTCCTTCCTTCCTTCCTTCCTTCCTTCCTTCCTTCCTTCCTTCCTCCTTCCTTCCTTCCTTCCATCCTTCTTTCTTTCCTTCCTTCCTTTCTCAGAATCTGAGTTAATCTCTAACAGAAGACTAGCTTTTCTATTGGGAATTGTATAAGTGGTAAATATCAAATTCTAACGTTATTCTACTTCTTGAATTTAATATCAGTATTTCATAATGTGAAGTGCATTATGAAAAAATAGCCTCAATTTTCTCATAGCTAAAAAGCAATTCAGTTTATCAGCCTAAATTATTTTCACCCTTGGAGACCTTGTCTTTGTTCCCTTCTTGATACGTCAGGTGAACTGAATCCAGTAATGAAAATTTCCACTTCCTCCTTATTTCGCTGAATGTCCTAGGGAGTCCAGTAGGGATGACAAGTGACTGTGAGAGCCCTGTCCGTGTACTGACTCTGTAGCTTACACACTGTGTGGCTCATTCAGCTTGCTCTAAATGGTCTGGTCACCTCGATTTCAGCGTGTATTTAAAATGTCTTTGAACATAACATTCACAGTTTATTGTCTGGCATCTGTTGAAGCTCTCAGATATTTGGCGAAACTCAGATGATACAATTTGAAAAGGTACACATTGCCTGAAAATGGACTTAAGGGCAAGTGAAAATCAGTTAATGTGACCTGACTTTTGTAACGATCAAAACCCATGGTTCATGAGGTAAGAACCACAGAGGACTCCTCTTCCATCACTGAGTGAAGTGTTTCCGAGCCACGAGGTTCCACACAGCAGCCTTCACGTCCTTGTTCCTGAGGCTGTAGATGATGGGTTTGAGCATGGGAGTCACCACCCCATAGAAGAGAGGGATGAGCTTATTTGAAAGGTCCTCTAGGACTACCCCTTTAAATCCTTGGGCTTCGCATACATGACAAATAAGGTCCCTTAGAAGAAGACCACTACAGTGAGGTGGGCAGAGCAGGTAGAAAAGGCCTTTTTTCCTCCCCTCAGCGGAGGATATCCTCAGAATGGCGGCAATGATGAAGACGTAAGAGACAGAGATGAACATAACTGGGACAGCCAGGAGATCACATCTGACATCTCCATGCTGATCACATTAATGGTGATATCAACACAGGCCAACTTCAGGACAGCGAGGATCTCGCAGCCAAGGTGGTTGATGACATTGTTCCCACAGAAGGGCAGCTGAATTGTCAAGGATGTGTGTACCACAGAAGCAGCCCCACCGATTGTCCAGGAGCTGACAACCATGGACACATAGACAGACCTGCTCATGACCACAGGGTACCTCAGGGGGTTACAGATGGCCACATAGTGATCAAATGCCATCATGCCCAGAAGCACACACTCTGTCCCCGCCATGGCAAAGGAGAGGAACATCTGCACAGCACAGCCTGAGAAGGAGATGGTTTTCCTGGGAGAGAGGAAGCTGTCCAGGATGAGAGGGATGGAAGAGGTTGTGTAGCAGATATCCAGGAAGTAGAGGTTCCCCAGGAAGAAGTACATGGGCGTGTGCAGGCGGGAGTCAAGGATGGTCACCAGGCTGAGGACCCCATTGCCCAGCAGGATCACCAGGTACATCAACAAGATGAGCACAAAGAAG
>NC_043712.1:35454406-35457244 GCF_006229205.1 Suricata suricatta | reverse complement strand
TCATCCCCAGTGAAGGAGGACTTTTCCTCTGCTTTATGATCAACAGCTGGAAAAGGCTGTAAATTATTTCTATTTAATATAAATGCACACAAATTTCATATAATCTGGGCTTTCTTAGAATCTCAGGGTGGAGAATCCCCCAGCTGCTCTCATTCTTAGAAAGACAAATATTCAAGCATCTGTAAACTTTGATAACTTTGGAAGGAACTAGGTAAAGGCTCAGCCGTGACGGGGATGACTTCTTCAGTCTGCCCAGCCTCAGCACACAGACTTGACTGTCATCAGAATTGGGATCTGCCTATTTTAATACACAGTATTATTAAATGTTCCGTAAGGGGCAGAGCTTTATGATGTCACCACAGGAATAATTAGAGTGATTGACCCCACATGATAGCATGAAAACCATGCAACTCACCAGTTAATGCAATTTCTCCTAAGCATGCTGACTACAGTGATCAGATAGCAGGATATATGGCATTGAATTCTATCCCAGCTCTTTAGAATCTGGCGACATTCTTCCCAGGGATGACTAAGGAATGTTTTTTCTTTGTCCTTGTATGTTTATACTTTATTCGTGTGTAATATTCTGGCTCTCTGCCTCCATTCTTATGTTCCACACAAGCAGCTAGCTTATAGAAGGACCTGCCTGCCTTTGCATACAGGATTTCCTGAATCTCACCTGCAATTGCCCAGACTCAATAATAGAATCCTCATTCATAATATTTCTATAGCTCTTTCTTAAAAGCAATGGGGCATGTGTGTGCATGCGTATGTGTGTGTGTGTGTGTGTGTGTGTGTGTGTGTGTATGTGTGTATGGGTATAGGAGTGGGTGGATAGTAGAACACAAGGGTTAATATTCACCAACATCTTTTCTGTGATATATTCTTTGAAACACCCCATGGAAAAGATACTGTCATTCAAGTATTACAGGTAAGAGTTACCAAGGCTTAGAGGAGCTGAAGCGTTGGCACCAAAGATTGAATGTCGGATAGCTGCCTCTCCCTCCTGCACAGATGTTTAGAAGACTCTGTCTCTCTAGCAATGGCTCTGTGTACTCTCTGATCCATCTCACTGTTCAGCACACTTGCTTTAGTCGTGGTAGGAATATGTCAGATACTTTGTCAGGCAAGGTAGCTCCCACCCCATATTGAACCCGGAGTGTTTCAGCCTCGGCACTGCTGACATGTGAGACTGGAGAATTCTTTGTTCAGGGGGGTTGGGGGAAAGCTGTCCTGTAAGTGATCGGATGCTTACCACCGTCCCTAACCTTTGCGCACCTGATGCCCATAGCACCTCCTCTTTGAGTTGTAACAACCAAAACTATCTCCAGACATTGCCAAATGTTTCTGGGAGGTGAAGGGGAGACAAATGTGCCCAGCAGAGAACCAGTGATCCCACTCAGAGTGGTCTCCCTGTTATGCAACCATGGGTTTTACTGTGTTTTCTGTGCAAGCCTATGACCCTTTCCCGTCTCTCTCAATATAGCACAGGAGGACGTTCCCATGTGCTCAGTGCAGGCCCACTCTGAGTACCCCCTGTGAAATTTTGCCCCAGTTTATCTCCCATTCCTCCCAGTGGCTCTCCCAGACCCTCAGATAATGAAAAGTAAACATTACAGTCAATGCCACAGCAGGTTTCCATAGTGACAGGAATATGCTGTGATTACAGAGGCCAAGGTAGTGGCTCCTTTTGAGAAGCCAACCTGCCTACTCCCATCAGCCAGGGCTGTGCACACAGAAGTGTTGGCCCACAAATGGTGTGCCTGGGCCTGATTGCTGCTCGGGATTTGCCCTGTGTGAGAGCTGCAGCCATGGAAGTCCTCGTGCCCAGAGTGGAGGAGTGCAGGATGAAAGCTGCTTCACCTGGAATGAACTGAATGGCTAGGAAGATCTTGTGCACTGAGCCCAGAGCTATGGGATGTGCCCCGCCCACGACATGGATATTTTGGGTGGCTGGAGCGAGTCCCTGGGCCTCAGTTTCCTCATGTACATTATAAAAAGGCTGAACAGGTGCTCCTGTTCCAAGTCTCTCATGGATTGCTTGAGCTGTCCTCATCAGGCAGGGCACTGTCATTGGTGAGGGTCTCTGCCTGTTCCTTTGGGAGTGTGGGATGGTGTGGTGTGGTGTGTGTGTGTGTGTGTGTGCATTCTTGGAGGGAAGATCTAAATGCTTTGTCTCCCATCATGATATGGCCAGCAGGGAATATGGCCATAATAGGTTTTGGAGGAGACCTGAGATCGAAGAAAATCGGTAACTCTGATACCTAAAGCCCCAGCTGGGCAGGAGTCCACCTGGGACAGTGAGGAAGGGAAGGGAAGTTTTTACCTTTGTGGCTGCAGCCCACGGGTATGGCAGCTCTGCTGTCAGGGACCTGGTCTTGCTTGTGGTCTGGCCCCTACTTATCTCTGAAGCAGACAGGCAGCTGAGGAAAGGAAGGGACACATGTAGTCAAGAGCCCCTTACACTGTCCTCTGGCCTCCCTGGAGAGCAGTTTGCCTAGAAAATGGAATACCAACAAGCCCACATAACTCAGCATTTCTACCTCTGGGAAAAAATTCTAATGAATCCATGAGATTGGGGGGCCGATCTCACTCAATAAAAGCATTTATCACAGCCATATTTGTGAATGAATATAGGGAACACAATAACTCTCTACTGATAAATGCCCGAAGATGCCTTTTCATATAATGGAATGTTAGACATTAAAGTTACTTTTATAAGGGACCTGGGTGACTCAGTTAGTTGAGTGTCTGATTCTTGATTTCCGCTCAGGTTATGATCTGATGATTTGTGGTTTCAAGCTCTACATCAGGCTTTGTGGGACAGAACACAGAACC
>NC_043712.1:35446118-35454306 GCF_006229205.1 Suricata suricatta | reverse complement strand
GAGAATACAAACTGTACACATTGCTGTGATCTCAGTTAGCAAAACAACTGGTGTGAGTAAAAGTGACTGAAAAGAAATTATAGAAAAATCAAAGGGATTCCTTTTGTACCTTTGCAATAGTATCAACTATTCTAATACTATGGGCACAAATTGTATTCAGGGGAAAAAATTCTCAGAACAGTAATTCCCCCTCCCCCTTACCAGCATTTGACATTTCAATTCCTTCCCCATCACCACCTCCAGCTGTGGTCGGGAAGCAGAAGATGGTCCATGTACACACGGTCAGCAGGTGAGGAGTAGCCCCGTGCTGCATCCCAGCCCCTGGCTCACTCACGTCACTGCATCTCATCCTGTGGGCATTTGAGCACCTTGTGTCGTCACAAGTAGAAGGGGGTGGGCTACAGCATAATGAGATACTTGGAGAGACCACACCCACATAGCTTGTATTATGATATTGTGTTATGATCGTTCTCTTTTAGAATTGATTATTGTTAATCTCTCACCGCATCCTGCTTACAGACACCTCTCCGAGTCTCCTGATCCCAGACACGGTCCTCAGCTCCACACTGTGGCCTGGGCCAGACCCTGATGCCAGAGAAAGACCCCAGACACTCCCTTGCTGGGTTTGCTTTACCTCTGAGACCCTCTGTCTTCTTCTCCCTCCTAAATCCTTATGGAAAGGTCAGCCTCTGCTGGCGTTTCTCTCCCATCCTTCCTCCTAGCTGTGCAGGCTCACCTGGTGCCTCAGGTACAGACGCTTCATGGAGAGCACCTGTCCTCCTGGTCTGAGGCCCAGAAATCCCAGTGGTACATTTTCCCAGGAGAGACAGGAGTCCTTGAGCAGCAGCTGTGACCTCCTAGAGGGACCCTGTTAGTCCCAGAAGCAATTTAAAGTTTGGAAAGTCAAATGTGCAAGGGGAACAGGCCCCAAGCATACCTGGGGCCTCCAGGGACCCCACCCCACATCCCAATTAGTGGTCATGACGGGGAAGTGGTCAAGTGGAGATTGGCAAGAGCATTCAGCAGATGCTGGTTTCATCCAGGATTTCCCTGGGGTCTCAGAGAAACCAGTGCTCAATCCGGGAACAGAGTACTTTGTCCCCATGTTGAAGTCCTAGACATCCAGAACAGGAGGCAGGACAGTTGTCTAACAGCAGCAGCAGCAGCAGAATTGCCACATTCCTTGGGTGGCTCCCATGTGCCAGTCATTGCAATAGACACTTGACAAGCATTAGGTTTAATATTTTCTCCACTTCCTCTCCACAACATGTCATGTCTTACCTTTTGGTCCTAGGCATTCTGACAGGTGAGAGGTAGTATCTCGTAGTGGGTTTAATATGCATTAACCTGATGAATAGTGACATTTAGCCTCTTTTCATGTTTCTGTTAGCCATCTGTATGCCATGTCTATTTAGGTCCTCTGCCTACTTTAATCAAATTATTTGTGGGTTTTTTTTTTTTGGTGTTGAGTTTTATGTATTCTTTAAAAAAATTTTGAATAATTTATTCATCTTTGAGAGACAGAGAGACATAGCTTGAGCAGGGGAGAGGCAAAACAGAGGGAGACATAGAATCTGAAGCAGGCTCCTGGTTCTGAGCTCTCAGCACAGAACTCGATGTGGGGCTCAAACTCACACCCTGGAGATCATGACCTGAGCTGATGTCGGCCCCTTAACCGACTGAGTCACCCAGGCGCTCATATGTTCATTATGTATTTTGAATATTAACCAAATATATTATCAAATATGTTGTTTGCAAATATTTTTTCCCATACTGTAGGTTGTCTTTATGTTTAACTGATGTTTTCCTTCACTGTGCAAAAGCCTTCTGGTGTGGTGTAGTTCCAAAAGTTTATTTTTGCTTTTGTTTCCCTTGCGTGAGTTAACCATATGCAGCAAAATTTGCTAAAGCCAATATTGAAGAAGTTATAGCCTATGTTTTCTTGAGGAGTTTCATGCTTTTCATCCATTTATATTTTATTTTTGTGTATGATAAAGAAAGTGGTCCAGTGTCATTCTTTTGCATGTATCTCTGCAGTTTTCTCAACACCATTTATTTTTTTAATGTTTATTTATTTTGAGGGAGTGAGCGTGTGTGAGTGGGCAGGACAGAGATACAGGGAGAGAGAGTGTCCCAAGCAGGCTCCTCTCTGTCAGTGCAGAGCCCCCCGTTGGGCTCAAGCTCACTAACTGAAATCATGACCCGAGCTGAAGTTGGACGCTTCACCGACTGAGCCACTCAGGCACCCCAAGTTTCTGTATTCTTGTTAAATACGTCTGTCAATGATCAAGGAATTTAATAAAACTGTCCCAAAATTGCTTCTGTCCATCTACTACCATCTCTGAAACTTATTCATTTTGGGTTTATTGGTTCTAGATAGGAACCAGGTCTTGCTCATTTCCACATGCTACACAGTCCTGTGCAGCGTTCATGGTACTAGTACAACTGCTACTAGTACTACTAGTACTGCTATCTTGTTGTTCTCTTGTGTTTACCATAAATAGCACTTATAATACCTTAAAAAATTTGTCTAAAATCAAATGATTAGTTTTTAAAATACGAAGTAATAGACTGAGAAAGGGGAAGCAACCTGCCCAAAGTCATAGGTAGAATATCGTTCCAAGTTTTTAATTGTGATGAGATATGGAAGTTCAAAAATGCTACCAATTGTACAGCTCTTGGACATTCACAGTATACTTGACCACATTAAAGACTTTGAGAACTCTTGGAACAAAGAAATATGTCAAATTTTAGTCTGCTAAAGTCTTCAAATATTTTTAGCCTCTATTTATCTATCACCTTTATTTCATTGTCTCTTTCTCTTCCTTCCTTCCTTCCTTCCTTCCTTCCTTCCTTCCTTCCTTCCTTCCTTCCTTCCTTTCTTCCTTCCTTCCTTTCTTTCTCTCTCTCTCTCTCTCTCTCTCCTTTCCTTTCAGAATATGAGTTATTCTCTAATAGAAAACTAGTTTTTCTATTGGGGATTGTATAAGTGGTAAACATCAAATTCTAACTTTATTTTCCTTCTTGAATTTAATTTAATACCAGTATTTCATAATGCAAAATGTATTAGGACAAAAATAGCCTCAATTATCTCAGAGTTAAAAATCAATTCAGAATATCAGCCTAGGTTCTTCTCATTCAAAAGCTCTCTATGTGGAGACTTTATCTTTGTTCCCTTCTTGATATGTCAGGTGAACTAAATCTAGTAATTAATATTTCTACTCCCTCCTTGTTTTGCTGGTGGTCCTCGGTGGTCCTAGAGGGATGACAAATGGGTGTGAGAGCCCTCTCCATGCACTGACTCTGCAGCTTACACACTGTATGGCCTATTCAGCCTGCTCTAATGGTACTGTCTCTTCAGTTTTTGCATGTATTCAGAATGTCTTCAGACATAACATAGCAATTAATTGTCTGGTTATCTGTTGAAGCTCTCAGATATTTGGCTGAAACTTGATGATACAATCTGAAAAGCTACACATTCCCTGAAAATGGACTTAGGAGCAAGAGATCATTTCAATTAATGTGGCTTGCCTTTGGAGTGGGACCTGTAATGATCAAAAGTCCTCTCTTGCACAGAAGTGAGACCTGCAGCGGACCCCTCCTCTATCACTGGGTGAACTATTTCTGAGCCACCAGGTTCTTCACAGCAGCCTTCACGTCCTTGTTCCTGAGGCTGTAGATGATGGGGTTGAGCATGGGGGTCACCACCCCATAGAAGAGAGGGATGAGCTTGTCTGAAAGGTCCTCTTTGTCTTCCCCCTGGGGATCCTTAGACTTGGGCTTCCCATACATGACAAATAAGGTCCCATAGAAGATGACCACCACAGTGAGGTGGGCAGAGCAGGTAGAAAAGGCCTTTTTCCTCCCCTCAGTGGAGGGGATCCTCAGAATGGTAGCAATGATGAAGATATAAGACACAGAGATGAATAGAACTGGAACCACCAGGAAGATCACATTTGTCACCCCCATGCTGATCATATTGATGGTGATGTCAATACAGGCTAGCTTCAGGATAGCCAGGATCTCACATGTGAAATGGTTGATAACATTGTCCCCACAGAAGGGCAGCTGAATTGTCAAGGATGTGTGTACCACAGAAGCAGCCCCACCAATTGTCCAGGAGCTGACAGCCATGGACACATAGACAGACCTGCTCATGACCACAGGGTACCTCAGGGGGTTACAGATGGCCACATAGCGATCAAATGCCATCATGCCCAGAAGCACACACTCTGTCCCCGCCATGGCAAAGGAGAGGAACATCTGCACAGCACAGCCTGAGAAGGAGATGGTTTTCCTGGGAGAGAGGAAGCTGTCCAGGATGAGAGGGATGGAAGAGGTTGTGTAGCAGATATCCAGGAAGGAGAGGTTCCCCAGGAAGAAGTACATGGGCGTGTGCAGGCGGGAGTCAAGGATGGTCACCAGGATGAGGACCCCATTGCCCAGCAGGATCACCAGGTACATCAACAGGATTAGCACAAATAAGGTCTTCTCCAGCCTTGGGTGGCCAGAGAGTCCCAGGAGAATGAACCCCACCACGGGGGAGGACCAGTTGGCTTTTTCCATGTGATATACTTTCTGTCGTCAGCAAAGTACAAAAGCAGCACATCAGGCTTTCTTGAGAAGAGTCTCGGGCATCTAGTATGCCGTGAAGTCTCTGCTACAGAAAGGAGAGCATATGTATGTAAGAGGAGAGTGGCTGTAAGGGACAGTAGGTAGGAGTGTCCTTAGCTCTTGGATGAGAGAAGGTCAGGGCTGGAACACAACAGAACTCTCCGTGCACTAGCCCTGAGGAAAAGCCTCAAATATTCCAGCCACCTGTGTGCCAGGGCCTTTTCTGATGTTGCATCCTCATTGACTATAAAAGCAACTGAGACCCTGAGATGGGGAGTGACGGGTCTTAGTCTTCTGAGCAGGTTGGTGGCAGA
The DNA here is from genome assembly GCF_006229205.1 of Suricata suricatta. NCBI lineage: Eukaryota > Metazoa > Chordata > Mammalia > Carnivora > Herpestidae > Suricata > Suricata suricatta. The sequence continues at coordinate 35,449,378 of NC_043712.1, read as the reverse complement.
GGCAGGACTGGACTGGAGCCCAGGAGAGCTAATCCCCAGTGAAGGAGGACTTTCTCTCTGCTTTATGCTCAACAACTGGAAAAGGCTATAAATTATTTCCTTTTAATATAAATGCACACAAATTTTATTTACTCTGGGCTTACTTAGAATATCAGGGAGGAGAATCCCCCAGCCTGTCTCATTCTTAAAATTAGCAAGTTTTCAAGCATCTGTAAACTTTGATAACTTTGGAAGGAACTTGTATGCAAGTGTTAACCCGCATGCAGGCAGAATGAAGCCTAGGTAAAGGCTCAGCCATGAAGGGGATGACTTCTTGATTTTGCGCAGCCTCAGCACTCAGACATGACTGTCGTTGAATTGGGATCTACCTATTTTAATACACATTATTAATAAATGTTTGCAAGGGGAAGAACTTTATGAAGTCACCAAAGGATTAACTGTAGTGATTGACCCCACATGATAGCATGAAAACCATGCAGCTCACTGACCAGTTAATGCAATTCTTCCTAAAGATACTAAGGATAGTAATCAGAGAGAGGATATATGGATTTAACCTGGGGGAGGATAAGGAATTTTTTTTCTTTGTCCTTGTATGTGTGTACTTTATTTTTCCATAATACTCTGGTGCTCGGCCTCCATTCTTGTGTTTCACACCAGCAGCTAGATAATAGGATGACCTGCCTGCCTTTGTATAGAGGATTTCCAGTCTCCCAGCTGCTACTGCCCAGATTCAATATTAGAATCCTCATTCATGATATTTCTGTACCTCTTTCTTAAAAGCAATGGTGCGTGCGTGAGTGTGTGTGTGTGTGTGTGTGTGTGTGTGTGTGTGTGTGTGTAGGAGCGGGTGGGTCGTAGACCACATGTGTTTAATATTCACAAACATCTATTTTGTGCCATGTTCTTTGAAACACCCCATGAAAAAGATACTGTCATTCAAGTATTATAGGTAAGAGTAACCAAGGCTCAGAGGAGCCAAAGCGTTGGCACCTAGGATTGAATGTCAGATAGCTGCCTCTCTCTCCTGCACAGATGTTGAGAAGAGTCTGTCTCTCTAGCAGCGGCTCTGTACTCTCTGATCCATCTCACTGTTCAGCACACTTGCTTTAGTCATGGTAGGAGTATGTCAGATACATTGTCAGACAGGGTAACTCCTATCCAAATTGAACCCAGACTCTCTCAGCCTGGGCACTGTCGCATGTGGGACTGGTTCCTGGGGTGGGGAAGCTGTTCTGTACATGATAGGACGTTTACCACCATGTCTGACCTCTGTGCACCTGATACCCAAAGCACCTCCTCTTCGAGTTGCAATGACTAAAACTGTCTCCAGACATTGCCAAATGTTTCTGGAAATTGATGGGGATACAAATATGCCCGGCAGAGAACCAATGATCCCACCCAGAGAGGTCCCCCCCGTTATGGAATCAAGGGTTTCACTGCTTTTTGTGTAAGCCTATGACCCTTTCCCGTCTCTCTCAATATAGCACAGGAGGGCATTCCCATGTGCTCAGTGCAGGCCCACTCTGGGTGCTCCACTGTGAAATTCTGTCCTGCTGAATTCCCATTCCTTCTAGTGGTTCTCCCAGACCCTCCAGATAATGAAAAGTAAACATTACAGTCATGCCACAGTGGGATTCCATAGTGACAAGGATATGCTGTGATTGCTGTCGCCAGGGACAGTGGCTCTATTCGGAAGCCATCCTGTCTACTCCCATCAGCCAGGACTGTGCACACAGAAGTATATGTCCATGAATGATGTGCCATGGACATCAGTGCTTCACGGGATTTGCCCCTTGTGAGAGCTACAGCCTAGAAGTCCTAGTGCCCGGCATGAAAAAGTGCTGGATGAAAGCTGCTTCAACTGGAATGAATGGAATATCTGGGAAGATCTTGTGCACTGAGCCCAGAGCTATGTGCCCTGCCTGTGCCAGCGACATGGGTGTTCTGTCTGGGAGGCTTGAGTGAGCACTGGGCCTCAGTTTCCCCATGTGCATCCCAAGTCTGTCATGGATTGCTTGAGCTGTCCTCATCAGGCAGGGTGCAGTCTTAGGTGTAGGTGACTGCCTGTACCTCTGGGAGTGTGGTATGTTGTGTGTGTGTATGTGGGGGGGAGGGCTGCACGTGCTGCACATATGCTCACTCATTCATAAAGGAGAGATCTGAACGTTTTGCCTCCCATCATGATATGGGCAGCATGGGATAGGCCATTTCAGGCTGTGGAGGAGACTCAAAATGGATGAAACCTGGAACACTGAAACCTACAGCCTCAACTGGGTAGGAGTCCGCCTCGGACAGTGAGGAAGGAAAGGGAAGTTTTTACCTTTGTGCCTGCAGCCTGCAGGTGTGGCGCCTCTGCCCTCTGGGTCTGGTCGTGCTTGTGTTCTGGCCCCTACTTATCTGTGGAGCCGGCAGGCAGCAGAGGAAGGGAAGGGACACAGAATAGTCAAGAGCCCCTTACACTGTCCCCTGGCCTCCCTGGAGAGCAGTTTGACTAGAAAAGGTAAAGCCTGGCAAGCCCATGTAACTCAGCATTTCTACCTCTGGGAAAAAAATTCTAATGAATAATGAGATTGGGGGGCTGGTATCACTCAATAAAGGCATTTATCACAGCCATATTTGTGAATGAATATAGGAAACAAAATAAGTGCCTATTGATAAATACCCGAGGATGCCGTTTCATATGATGGTATGTTACACATTCAAGTTACTGCTAGAGGGGACCTGAGTGAGTCTGTTGGTTGAGTGTCCGACTCTTGATTTTCAGCTCAGGTCATGATCTCATGGTTCGTGGATTCACCCCCACATCAGGCTTTGTGGCAACAGGACGCAGAACCTGCCTGGGATTCCTCACCTCTCTGCCCTCCCCTGCTCACGTGTGTGCTTCCTCTCTCTCTCTCTCCTTCAAAATAAATAAATAAACCAAAATTTTAAGTCACATTTAAAATTTTTACACTATTGTATCATCATACTAAATGATAAATTAAAAGAGAGAATACAAAATTGGACATATTGCTGCGATCTCAGTTACCAACACAATAGGTATGAATAAAAGTGACTGAAAAATTATTGAAAAATCAAAGGGATTCCTTTTGTAGCTTTGCAATAGTATCAACTATTTTAATACTATGGGCACAAATTGTATTCACGGAAAACAAATTCTCAGAACAGTAATTCCCCCCTCCCCCTAACCGGCATTTTGCTTTCTGACATTACAGTTCCTTCCCCATCACCACCTCCAGCTGTGGTCGGGAAGCAGAAGA
>NC_043712.1:35444108-35446018 GCF_006229205.1 Suricata suricatta | reverse complement strand
GAAAGGAGAGCATGTGTGTGTAAGAGGAGAGTGGCTGTCAGGGACAGTAGGTAGGAGTGTCCTTAGCTCTTGGATGAGAGAAGGTCAGGGCTGGAACACAACAGAACTCACAGTGCACTAGCCCTGAGGAAAAGCCTCAAATATTCCAGCCACCCTGTGTCAGGGCCTTTTCTGATGTTGCATCCTCATTGACTATAAAAGCAACTGCGACCCCGAGCTGTGAGTGACCTTAGTCTTCTGAGAGGGTTGGTGACAGAGGCAGGACTGGACTGGAGCCCAGGAGAGCTTGTCCCCAGTGAAGGAGGACTTGTACTCTGCTTTATGATCAACAGCTGGACAAGGCTGTAAATTATTTCTATTTAATATAAATGCATACAATTTTCATTTAATCTGGGCTTTCTTAGATTCTCAGGAAGGAATCCCCTAGCTGCTCTCATACTTAGAATTAGCAAAATTCAAGTGTCTATAAACTTTGATAACTTTGGAAGGAAATTGTATGCAAGTGTTAACCCCCATGCAGACAAAATGAATCCTAGGTGAAGGCTCAGCCATGATGGAGATTATTTCTTCAGTCTGCCCAGCCTCAGCAACACAGACTTGAGTGTCGTCAGAATTGGGATTTGCCTATTTTAATACACAGTATTATTAAATGTTCCGTAAGGGGCAGAACTTTATGAAATCACCACAAGGAATAATTAGAGTGATTGACCCCACTCAATAGCATGAAAACCATTCAGCTCACTGACCAGTTAATGCATTTCCTCCTAAGCACGCTGACTACAGTGATCAGATAACAGGCTATATGGCATTGAATTCTAATCTCTGCTCTTTAGAATCTGGTGACATTCTTAGCCAGGGACGACTAAGGAATGTTTTTTCCTTTCCTTCTATGTTTATACTTTTTTTTGCATAATATTCTGGATCTCTCCTTGCATACTTATGTTCCACACAGGCAGCTAGCTTATAGGAAGAACTGCCTGCCTTTGTTAGGCTATTTCTGGTCTCTCAGCTGCAATTGCCATGACTCTAATTTTGTAATCCTCATTCATAGTATTTCTAAAGATCTTTCTTAATTCCAGTGGTTCATGTGTATATGTGTACATGTGTGAGCATGTTAGTGTGTTTGTGTAGGAGTGGGTGGATGGTAGTCTACAAGTGTTCAATATTCACAAACATCTATTCTGTGGTATAGTCTTAGAAACACCCCATGGTAATGATACTATCATTCAAGTTTTGTAGGTAAGAGTAACCAAGGCTCAGAGGAGCCAAAGCTTTGGCACCTAAGGTCAAATGTCAGATAGCTGCCTCTCTCTCCTGCACAGATGTTTAGAACAGTCCGTTTGTCTAGCAGCAGCTCTGTGTACTCTCTGATCCGTCTCACTGTCCATCACACTTGCTCCAGTCATGGTAGGAGTATGTCAGACACATTGTCAGACAGGGTAACTCCCACCCCAAATTGAACCCAGTATCTGTCAGCCTGTGGGACTGGAGAATTCTTTGTTCTCTGGAGGCATGGGAGGAAGCTGTCCTGTACATGATCGAAAGCTTACCACCATCTCTGACCTCTGCCCACCTGACGCCCATAGCACCTCCTCTTTGAGTTGTAGCAACCAAAACTATCTCCAGACATTGCCAAGTGTTTCAGGAAAGTGAAGAGGACACAAATGTGCCCAGCAAAGAACCAGTGATCCCACCCAATAGGTCTCCTCCGTTATGCATCCATGGGGTTCATTGTCTTTTCTGTGCAAACCTATGACCCTTTCTTGTGTCTCTCAATATAGCACAGGGGGGCGTTCCCATTTGCTCAGTGCAGGCCCACTCTGGGTGTTCCACCATGAAATTCTGCCCCTGCTTATCTCCCATTCCCCCCAGTGGCTCTCCCAGACTCTCTAGAAAATGAAAAGTAAACA
>NC_043712.1:35437521-35444008 GCF_006229205.1 Suricata suricatta | reverse complement strand
TCTGCTGGCGTTTCTCTCCCATCCTTCCTCCTAGCTGTGCAGGCTCACCTGGTGCCTCAGGTACAGACGCTTCATGGAGAGCACCTGTCCTCCTGGTCTGAGGCCCAGAAATCCCAATGGTACATTTTCCCAGGAGAGACAGGAGTCCTTGAGCATCAGCTGTGAACTCCTACAGGGACCCTGTTAGTCCCAGAAGCAATTTAAAGTTTGGAAAGTCAAATGTGCAAGGGGAACAGGCCCTAAGCTTACCTGGGGCCTCCAGAGACCCCACCCCGTGTCCCATTTAGAGGTCATGACGGGGACATGGTCAAGTGGATATGGGCAAGAGCATTCAGCAGACGCCGGCTTCCTCCGGAGCTTTCCCTGGGGTCTCAAAGAAGCCAGCACTTGATTTGGGGACAGAGTACTTTGTCCCCATGTTGAATTCGTAAACATCCAGAACAGGGAGGCAGGATAAATGTCTAACAGCATCATCATCATCATCATCAGCAGCAGCAGCAGCAGCATAATTGGCTGCATTCAATGAGTGTCTCCAATGTGCCAGTCACTGAAATGGACACTTTATAAGCATTAGGTTCAACATTTTCTCCACTTCCTCTCTAGGACATGTCATTTCTAGTCTTTTTGATTCTAGGCATTCTGACAGGCATCAGGTGGTATCTCATGGTGGGTTAATATGCGTTTCCATGATGAATAGTGATGTTGAGCTTCTTTTCATGTCTCTGTTAGCCATCTGTAGGCCATCTTTGGGGAAATGTCTATTTAGGGCCTCTGCCTACTTTAGTCAAATAATTTTTGGTTTGGGTTTTTTTTTTTTTGCACTTTATTCACTTTTGAGAGACAGAGAGACAGAGCTTGAGCAGGGGAAGGGCAGAGACAGAGGGAGACACAGAATCTGAAGCAGGGTCTAGGCTCTGAGCTGTCAGCACAGAGCCACGCAGGGCTGGAAAGCACACCCTGGAGATCATGACCTGAGCCGATGTTGGGAACTTGGCTGCTTAACCAACTGAGCCCCCAGATGCCCCCCTATGTATTTTTTATATATTTTGAATATTAACTGAATATATTATCAAATATATTGTTTCCAAATATTTTCTCCCATACAGGAGGTTGCCTTTATGTTTAGCTGAAATTTTCCTACACTGTGCAAAAGTTTTTTAGTGTGGCGTAGTTCCAAGAGTTTATTTTTGCTTTTGTTTCCCTTGGGTGAGTAAACACATCCAGCAAAAAGTTGCTAAAGCAAATATTCATGAAGCTGTAGCCTATGTCTTCTTGTTATGGTTTCATGTCTTTATTTCATTTTTATTTTATTTTGTGTATGATAAAAAACATGGTCCAATGTCATTCTATTGCATGTAGTTCTGCAGTTTTGTCAATACCACTTCCTTTTTAATATTTATTTATTTATTTAGAGAAAGTGAGCGTGTGTGAGTGGGCAGAACAGAGATACAGGGAGAGAGAGTGTCCCGAGCAGGCTCCTCTCTGTCAGTGCAGAGCCCACCGTGGGGCTCAAGCTCACTAACTGTGAAATCATGACCCGAGCTGAAGTCGGATGCTTCACCGACTGAGCCACTCAGGCCACCCAACTTTCTGTATTCTTGTTAAATAAGTCTGTCAATGGTCATGGATTTCAATATAACTTGTCCCAAACCTGCTTCTATCCATCCCTATCATCTCTGAATCTCATTCATTTTGGGTTTTGGTTCAAATTTTTTGGTTCTTTATTTATTTTAGCGAGACAGAGAGAGACTTTGAGAACAGGAGAGAGTCAGAGAGAAAGGGAGATACAGAATCTGAAGCAGGCTCCAGGCTCTGACCTAACTGTCAACACAGAGCCCGATGTGGGGCTTGAGCCACGAGCGTGAGATCATGACCTGAGCCTAAGCGGGACACTTAACTAACGGAGCTATCCAGACACCCTGGGTTTATTGGTTCTAGATGGGAACCCGGTCTTGCTCATTTCCACATGATACACAGTCCTGTGCAGCGTTCATGATACTAGTGCTACTGTTACTACTACTAGTACTACTTTCATGTAGTTCTCTTGTGCTTAACATAAATAAGCACGTATGTATAGTATCTTATCTAATTTGTCTAAAATCAAGTGGTTGGGTTTTAAAATATCAAGTAATAAACTGAGAAAGGGTAAGCAACCTGCCCAAGGTCAGAGGTAAGAAACTAGTTCCCAGTTTTTATTGTGATGAGATATAAAAGCTCAAAAGTGCTAAGATTTTACAGCTCTTGGACATTCCCAGTGTACTTGAACATATTAAAGACTCTGAGAACTCCTGGAACAAAGAAATATGTCATATTTTAGCCTGCTAAAGTCCTCATGTATATTTAGCCTCTGTCTATCTATTTATCTATCACCTTTGTTTCATTCTCTCCTTTTTCCCTCTCTCTTCCTTTCCTTTATTTTTTGGAATCAGACTCATTCAATAACAGAAAACTAGCTTTTCTATTGGAAATTGTATAAATGGTAAACATCAAATTCAAACTGTATTCTCCTTCTTGAATTTAATTTAATACCAGTATTTCATAATGTGAGTGAATTGAGAAAAAAATAGCCTTAATTTTCTCATAGCTAAAAAGCAATTCAGTATATCAGCCTACATTCTTCCCAACCAAAGGTCTCTTTTATGTGGAGACCCTATCGTTATTCCCTTCTTGATATGTCAGGAGAACAGAATCTAGTAATAAAAATTTCCACTTCCTCCTTTTTTCGCTGGCTGTCCTAGGGAGTCCAGTAGGGATGACAAGTGGCTGTGAGAGCCCTCTCCATGTACTGACTCTGTAGCTTACACACTGTGTGGGCCATTCAGCTTGCTCTAATTGTCCCTGTCTCCTCAGTTTTAACGTATATTCAGAAGGTCTATGGACATAACATTAGCAATTAATTGTCTGGCATCTTTGAAGCTCTCAGATATTTGGCTGAAACTCAGATGATACAATCTGAAAAGCTACACATTCCCTGAAAATTGACTTAAGGGCAAGAGATCATTTCAATTAATGTGACATGCCTTTGGAGTGGGAGCTGTAATAATCAAAAATCCTCTCTTCCACAGAAGTGAGATCTGCAGCGGACCCCTCCTCTATCACTGGGTGAACTATTTCTGAGCCACCAGGTTCCTCACAGCAGCCTTCACGTCCTTGTTCCTGAGACTATAGATGATGGGGTTGAGCAAGGGGGTCACCACCCCATAGAATATAGAGATGAACTTGTCTGAAAGGTCCTCTTTGTCTTCCCCCTGGGGATCCTTAGACTTGGGCTTCCCATACATGACAAATAAGGTCCCATAGAAGATGACCACCACAGTGAGGTGAGCAGATCAGGTAGAAAAGGCCGTTTTCCTCCCCTCAGTGGAGGGGATCCTCAGAATGGTAACAATGATGAAGATATAAGACACAGAGATGAATAGAACTGGGACCACCAGGAAGATCGTATCTGACACCTCCATGCTAATCACATTGATGGAGATGTCAACACAGGCCAACTTCAGGACAGCCAGGATCTCACAGGTGAAGTGGTTGATGCCATTGTCCCCACAGAAGGGTAACGGTACTGCAAGAGAGATCTGCACCAAAGAGTTGGCTGCACCAGCCATCCAGGAGCTGACAGCCATGGGCACGTAGACAGACTTGCTCATGACCACAGGGTACCTTAGGGGGTTACAGATGGCCACATAGCGATAAAACGCCATCATGCCCAGAAACACACATTCTGTTCCTGCCATGGCAAAGGAGAGGAACATCTGCACAGCACAGCCTGAGAAGGAGATGGTTTTCCTGGGAGTGAGGAAGCTCTCCAGGACAAGAGGGATGGAAGAGGTTGTGTAGCAGATGTCCAGGAAGGAGAGGTTCCCCAGGAAGAAGTACATGGGCGTGTGCAGGCGGGAGTCAAGGATGGTCACCAGGATGAGGACCCCATGGCCCTGCAGGATCACCAGGTACATCAACAAGATGAGCACAAAGAAGGTCTTCTCTAGCCTTGGGTGGCCAGAGAGTCCCAGGAGGATGAACCCCACCACGGGGGAGGACCAGTTGGCATTTTCCCATGTGAGATGTCTTCTGTCATCAGCAAAGTACAAAAGCAGCACATGAGGCTTCCTGGGAAGAGTCTCGGGCATCTAGTATGCCGTGAAGTCTCTGCTACAGAAAGGAGAGCATGTGTGTAAGAGGAGAGTGGCTGTAAGGGACAGTAGGTAGGAATGTCCTTAGCTCTTGGCTGAGAGAAGGTCAGGGCTGGAACACAACAGAACGCACATGCACTAGCCCTGAGGAAAAGCCTCAAATATTCCAGCCACCTGTGTGCCAGGGCCTTTTCTGATGTTGCATCCTCATTGCCTATAATAGCAACTGAGACCCCAAGATGGGGAGTGACGGGTCTTAGTCTTCTGAGCAGGTTGGTGATAGAGGAAGGACTGGAGCCCAGGAGAGCTCATCCCTAGTGAAGGAAAACTTTTCCTCTGCTTTATGGTCAACAGCTGGAAAAGGTTGTAAATTATTTCTTTTTTATGTAAGTGCATACAAATTTCATTTAATTATTTGGGCTTTCTTAGATTCTCAGGGAGTAGAATACCCAAGATATTTTCATTCTTAGAACTAGCAAATTTTCAAGCATCTGTAAACTTTGATAACGTAGGAAGGAATTTGTATGCAAGTGTTAAGCCCCATGCAGACTGAGTGAAGCCTAGGTAGCTGTTCAGCAGTGATGGAGATTATTTCTTCAGTCTGCCCAGCCTCAGCACACAGACTTGACTGTTGTAGGAATTGGGATCTGCCTATTTTCATACACAGTATTATTAAATGTTCCGTAAGGGACAGAACTTTATGATGTCACCACAGGAATAATTAGAGTGATTGACCCCACATGATAGCATGAAAACCATGCAACTCACTGACCAGTTAACGCAATTCCTCCTAAGCATGCTGACTACAGTGATCAGATAGCAGGATATATGGCATCTAATTCTAATCCCAGTTCTTTAGAATCTGGTGACATTCTTCCCAGGGATGACTTAGGAATGTTTTTTCTTTGTCCTTGTATGTTTATACTTTATTTGTGTGTAATATTCTGGCTCTCTGCCTCCATTCTTATGTTCCACACAAGCAGCTAGCTTAAAGGAGGACCTGCCTGCCTTTGTATACAGGATTTCTCGGTTCTCACCTGCAATTGCCAGACTCTATTTTCAGAATCCTCATGCATAATATTTCTGTAGCTCTTTCTTAATTTCAGTGGTTCATGTGTATATGTGTACGTGTGTGAGGATGGTAGTGTGTGTGTGTGTGTGTGTGTGTGTGTGTGTGTGTGTATGGGTTTAGGGGTTGGTTGATGGTAGAATACATGAGGTTAATATTCACAAACTCTTATCTGGGGTATATTCCTTGAAACACTGCACAGAAAAGATACTATCATTCAATATTATAGGTAAGAATAACCAAGGCTCAGAGGAGCCAAAGCGTTGGTACCTAGGATTGAATGTCAGATAGCTGCCTCTCTCTCCTGCACAGATGTTTAGAAGAGTCTGTCTCTCCAGCAGCAGCTCTGTGTACTCTCTGATCTGTCTCACTGTCCAGCATACTTGCTTCAGTCATGGGAGGAGTATGTCAGATACATTGTCAGACAGGGTAGTTCCCACCCCGTATTGAACCTGGACTTTCTCAGGCTGGGCACTGTTGACATGGAAAACTGGAGAATTCTTTGTTTGTGGGGTGGGGGAAAGCTGTCCTGTACATGATCGGATGCTTACCACTGTCCCTTACCTCTCTGTCCCTGACGCTCATAGTACCACCTTTTGAGTTGTAACAACCCAAACTGTCTCCAGACATTGGCAAATGTTTCTGGGAGGTGAAGGGGACACAAATGTGCTGACCAAAGAACCAGTGATCCCACCCAAAGAGGTCTCCCTTTATGCACCCATGGGTTTCACTGTGTTTTCTGTGCAAGCCACGACCCTTTCCCATCTCTCTCAATATAGCACAGGGGGTGGGGCGTTCCCATGTACTCAGTGCAGGCCCACTCTGGGTGCTCCACCATGATTCTATACTAGTTTTTCTCCCATTCCTCCCATTGTCTCTCCTAGACAGTCCAGATGATGAAAAGTAAACATTACAGTCAGTGACACAAGCAAGATTCCATAGTGACAAGGATATGCTGTGATTGCAGACGCCAAGGACAGTAGCTCCGTTAGAGAAGCCTTCCTGCCTACTCCCATCAGCCGGGGCTGTGCACACAGAAGCATCTGCCCATGAACGGTGTGCCGTGGGCATGAGTGCTGCACAGGATTACCCCATGTAAGAGCTGCAGCCATGGAAGTCCTAGTGCCCAGCATGGAGGAGTGCAGGATGAAAGCTGCTTCAGCTGGAATGATTATAATGGCTAGGAACATCTTGTGCACTGAGCCCAGAGCTATGGGACCTGCCCCGCCCATGACCTGTGTATTCCGGGTGGCTGGAGCCAGTCTCTAGGCCTCACTTTCCTCATGTG
>NC_043712.1:35435857-35437421 GCF_006229205.1 Suricata suricatta | reverse complement strand
ATGAGTGCAAACATATGGTATCTGTCCTTCTCTGCCTGACTTATTTCGCTTAGCATGACACCCTCAGGGTCCATCCACTTTCCTACAAATGGCCATATTTCATTCTTTCTCATTGCCATGTAGTACTCCATTGTGTATATATACCACATCTTCTTGATCCACTCATCAGGTGATGGACATTTAGGCTCTTTCCATGTTTTGGCTATTGTTGACATTGCTGCAATGAACATTGGGGTACATGTGCCCCTTTGCATCAGCACTTTTGTATCCCCTGGGTAAATCCCTAGCAGTTCTATTGCTGGGTCATAAGGGAGTTCTATGGATAGTTTTTTGAGGAACCTCCACACTGTTTTCCAGAGCGGCTGCACCAGTTTACATTCCCACCAACAGTGTAGGAGGGTGCCCGTCTCTCCACACCCTCGCCAGCACCAAGGATGCTGTTTCATATAATGGAATGTTAGATATTAAAGTTACTTTTATAGGGGACCTGGGTGACTATATCAGCTGAGTGTCTGACTCTTGATTTTCAGCTCAGGTCATGATCTCATGGTTTGTGGGTTTAAGCCCCACATCAGACTTTGTGGCAACAGTACACAGAGCCTTCCAGGGATTCCTCACCTCTCTGCCCTCCCCTGCTCACATGTATGCTTTCTCTCTCTCTCACTCCATCAAAATAAATAAATAAACCAAAAATTTAAGCCACATTTCTAATTTTTACACTATTATATCATCATACTAGAATGATAAATTAAAAGAGAGAATAGAAAATGTACACATTGCTTTGATCTCAGTTAGTAAAACAACCAGTGTGAGCAATGTGACTGAAAAGAAATTATAGAAAAATCTCAGGGATTCCATTTGTACCTTTGCAATGGTATCAACTATTCTAATACTATGGGCACAAATTGTATTCAGGGGAAAAATTTTCAGAACAGTAATTCCCCCCTCCCCCTTACTGGTATTTGACATTTCAATTACTCCTCCATCACCACCTCCAGCTGTGGTCGGGAAGCAGAAGATGGTTCATGTGACACACAGTCAGCAGGTGAGGAGTAGCCCCGTGCTGCATCCCAGTCCCTGGCTCACTCACCTCACTGCATCTCATCCTGTGGGCATTTGAGCACCTTGTGTCGTCACAAGTAGAAGGGGGTGGGCTACAGCATAATGAGGTACTTGGAGAGAGAGACCACACTCACATAGCTTTTGTTATGAAATTGAGTTATGATCGTACTCTTTTATAATTGATTATTGTTAATCTCTCATTGCATCCTGCTTACAAACACTTCTCTGAGCCCTGTAATCCCAGACAGGGTCCTCAGCTCCACACTGTGGCCTGGGCTAGACCCTGATGCCAGAGAAAGACCCCAGACACTCCCTTGCTGAGTTTGCTTTACCTCTGAGACCCTCTGTCTTCTTCTCCCCCCTAAATCCTTATGGGAAGGTCAGCCTCTGCTGGCGTTTCTCTCCCATCCTTCCTCCTAGCTGTGCAGGCTCACCTGGTGCCTCAGGTACAGACGCTTCATGGAGAGCACCTGTCCTCCTGGTCTGAGGCCCAGAAATCCCA
>NC_043712.1:35428394-35435757 GCF_006229205.1 Suricata suricatta | reverse complement strand
CAGACACTCCCTTGCTGAGTTTGCTTTACCTCTGAGACCCTCTGTCTTCTTCTCCCCCCTAAATCCTTATGGGAAGGTCAGCCTCTGCTGGCGTTTCTCTCCCATCCTTCCTCCTAGCTGTGCAGGCTCACCTGGTGCCTCAGGTACAGACGCTTCATGGAGAGCACCTGTCCTCCTGGTCTGAGGCCCAGAAATCCCAGTGGTACATTTTCACCAGCAGAGACAGGAGTCTTTAAGCAGGAGCCGTTAGTCCTTTGGAACCCTGTTAGTCCCAGGAGCAATTTAAAGTTTCAAAGTCAAATGTGCAAGGGGTTCAGGCCCTATGCTTACCTGGGGCCCCCGGAGACCCCACCCTGTCTCCCATTTAGAGGTCATGACGGGAACATGTTCAAGTGGAGATGGGCAAGAGCATTCAGCAGATGGCGGCTTCCTCTGGAGCTTTCCCTGGGGTCTCAGAGAAGCCAGCACTCAATTCAGGGACAGAATACATTGTCCCCTTATTGAAGTCTAGACATCCAGAACAGGGAAGCAGGACAAATGTCTAATAGCAGTAGCAGCAGCAGCAGCAGCAGCATAATTGGGTGCATATGTTGAGCGGCTGCCATGTGCCAGTCACTGAAATGAACACTTTACAGGCATTAGGTTTAACATTTTCTCCACTTCTTCTCCACAACGTGTCATTACTTGCCTTTTGGTCCTAGGCATTCTGACAGGTGTGAGGTCGTGTCTCATAGTGGGTTTAATATGCATTTCCCTGATGAATAGTGATGTTGTGCCTCTTTTCATGTTTGTGGTAGCCATCTGTAGGCCAGCTTTGGAGAAATGTCTATTCAGGGCCTTTGTTCACTTTTAATTATATCATTTGTGCGTTGTTTTTTGCGGGGGGAGGGTTTGGGTTTTTTGTATTCTTTAAAAGAAATTGTTTTTACCCTTTATTCCCCTTTGAGAGACAGAGAGACAGAACATGAGTAGGGGATAGGCAGAGATAGAGGGAGACAAAGAATCTGAAGCAGGCTCCTGGTTCTGACCTGTCAGCACAGAGCCTGATGCGGGGCTCAAACCCATACCCTGGAGATCATGACCTGAGCCCATGTCAGCCCCTTAACCAACTGAGACACCCAGGTGCCCCTATGTGTTCTTTATATGTTTTGAATATTAACTGAATATATTATCAAATATATTGTTTGCAACAATTTCCTCCTTACAATAGGTTGTCTTTTGTTTAACTGATGCTTTCCTTCACTGTGCAAAAGCTTTCTGGTGTGGTGTAGTTCCAAAAGATTACTTTTGCTTTTGTTTCCCTTGCGTGAGTGAACATATCCAGCAAAATGTTGCTAAAGCCAATATTCACGAAGTTGTAGCCTATGTTTTCTTGAGGAGTTTTATGGTTTCATGTCTTTCATCCATTTATATTTTATTTTTGTGTATGATAAAAGAAAGTGGCTCAGAGTTATTCTTTTGCATGTAGCTCTACAGTTTTCTCAACACCATTTATTTTTTTAATGTTTATTTATTTATTTTGAGGGAGTGAGCGTGCGTGAGTGGGCAGGACAGAGATACAGGGAGAGAGAGTGTCCCAAGCAGGCTCCTCTCTGTCAGTGCAGAGCCCACCGTGGGGCTGGAGCTCACTAACCGTGAAATCATGACCTGAGCTGAAGTTGGATGCTTCACTGACTGAACCACCCAGCACCCCAACTTTCTGTATTCTTGTTAAATAAGTCTGTCATTGGTCATGGAATTTAATATAACTTGCCCCAAAACTGCTTCTATCCATCCACTACCATCTCTGAAACTCATTTTATTTGGTCTATTTGTTCTAGATGGGAACCGTATCTTGCTCATTTCCTCATGATACACAGTCCTGTGCAGCATTCATGATAGTAGTACTACTGCTAGTACTGCTACTACTACTCCTACTACTAGTACTGCTATCTTGTAGTTCTCTTGTGCTTACCATAAATAAGGATTTATTTATAGGATCTTATCTAATTTGCCTAAAATCAAGTGGTTAGTTTTTAAAATATGAAGAAATAGACGGAGAAAGGTTTTGACACCTGCCCAAGGTCAGCGGTAAGAAAATAGTTCCCAGTTTTTACTGTGATGAGATATGGAGGTTCGAAAATGCTATAGATTTTACATTCACAGTGTACTTGACCGTATTAAAGACTTTGAAAAATCCTGGGACAATGAAATATGTCAAATTTTACCTGCTACTGTCTTCCAACATACTTAGCCCCGGTCTATCGATTTATCTATCACATTTATTTCATTTTCTCCTATCTCTCTCTTTTTTCTTTCTTTCCTTTCCTTTTCATTTCTTTTCTTTTCTTCTTAGGATCTGAGTTATTTCCTAACAGAAGCCTAGCTCTTCTATTGGGAATTGGATAAGTGGTAAACATCAAATTCTAACTTTATTCTCATTCTTGAATTTATTTTTTAAATTTTAATTATTTATTTATTTTAAGTCTTTATTGTCAAATTGGTTTCCATATAACACCCAGTGCTCTTCCCCACAAGTGCCCTCCTCCATCACCACCACCTCCCTTCCCCCTCCCGTTCCTTGTTCAACCCTGGGTGCCTTTTCAGTATTCAATAGTCTCTCAGGTTTTGCTTTCCTCTCTCTCCCCAACTCTCTTTCCCCCTTCCCCTCCCCATGGTCCTCATTCTTGAATTTAATTTAATAGCAGTATTTCATAAGGTGAAGTGCACCGAGAAAAAATGGCCTCAATTTTCTCATAGTTAAAAAGCAATTCAGTTTATCAGCCTAGATTATTTCCACCAAAGAATTTTCTATGTAGAAACCTTGTCTTTGTTCCCTTCTTGATATGTCAGGTGAACAGAATCCATAATGAAAAATTTCCACTTCCTCCTTGTGTCACTGGCTGCCCTAGGGAGTCCAGTAGGGATGACAAGTGGCTGTGAGAGCCCTCTCTGTGCACTGACTCTGTAGCTTGCACACTGTGTGGCCCATTCAGCTTGCTCTAATGGTCCTTTATCCTCAGGTTTAGCGTGTATTCAGAACGTCTTCAGACATAACATTAGCAATTTATTGTCTGGCATCTTTGAAGCTCTCAGATATTTGGCTGAAACTCAGATGATACAATCTGAAACCTTACACATTCCCTGAAAATGGACTTAAGAGCAAGCGATCATTTTAGTTAATATAACTTGCCTTTGGAGTGGGAGCTGTAATAACAAAAGGCCTCTCCTCCACAGTAGTGAGACTTGCAGCGGACCCCTCCTCTATCACTGGGTGAACTATTTCTGAGCCACCAGGTTCCTCACAGCAGCCTTCACGTCCTTGTTCCTGAGGCTGTAGATGATGGGGTTGAGCATGGGGGTCACCACCCCATAGAAGAGAGGGATGAGCTTGTCTGAAAGGTCCTCTTTGTCTTCCCCCTTGGGATCCTTAGACTTGGGCTTCCCTACATGACAAGTATGGTCCCATAGAAGATGACCACCACAGTGAGGTGGGCAGAGCAGGCAGAAAAGGCCGTTTTCCTCCCCTCAGTGGAGAGGATCCTCAGGATGGTAGCAATGATGAAGATGTAAGAGAAGCAGATGAACAGAACTGGAACCACCAGGAAGATCACATTGGCCACCCCCATGCTGATCACATGGATGAGGATGTCTGCACAGGCCATCTCCAGGACAGCCAGGATCTCACAGGTGAAGTGGTTGATGACATTGTCCCCACAGAAGGGTAACGGTACTGCAAGAGAGATCTGCACCAAAGAGTTGGCTGCACCAGCCATCCAGGAGCTGACAGCCATGGGCACATAGGCAGACCTGCTCATGACCACAGGGTACCTCAGGGGGTTACAGATGGCCACATAGCGATCAAATGCCATCATGCCCAGAAACACACATTCTGTTCCTGCCATGGCAAAGGAGAGGAACATCTGCACAGCACAGCCTGAGAAGGAGATGGTTTTCCTGGGAGTCAGGAAGCTGTCCAGGACCAGAGGGACAGAAGAGGTTGTGTAGCAGATGTCCAGGAAGGAGAGGTTCCCCAGGAAGAAGTACATGGGCGTGTGCAGGCGGGAGTCAAGGATGGTCACCAGGATGAGGACCCCATTGCCCAGCAGGATCACCAGGTACATCGACAGGGTGAGCACAAGGAACATCTTCTCCAGCCTTGGATGGGCTGAGAGTCCTAGGAGGATGAACCCCACCACAGGGGAGGACCAGTTGGCATTTTCCCATGTGAGATGCCTTCTGTCGTCAGCAAAGTACAAAAGCAGCACATCAGGCTTCCTGGGAAGTGACTCAGGATTCTAGTATGCCATCAAGTCTCTGCTACATAAAGAAGAACATATGTGTATAAGAGGAGAGTGGCTGTAAGAGACAGTAGGTAGGAGTGTCCTTAGCTCTTAGATGAGAGAAGGTCAGGGCTGGAACACAACAGAACTCACAGTGCACTAGCCCTGAGGAAAAGCCTCAAATATTCCAGTCACCTCTGTGCCAGGGCCTTTTCTGATGTTGCATTCTCATTGCCAATAAAAGCAACTGAGACCCTGAGATGGGGAGTGACCTGTCTTCATCTTCTGAGCAGGTTGGTGATAGAGGCTGGACTGGAGCCCAGGAGAGCTCATCCCCATTGAAGGAGGACTTTTCCTCTGCTTTATGATCAAGAACCGGAAAAGGCCGTAAATTATTTCCTTTTAATATGAATGCACACACATTTCATATAATCTGGGGTTTCTTAGTTTCTCAGGGTAGAGAATCCCAAGCAGCTCTCATTCTTAGAACTAGCAAATTTTCAAGCATCTGTAAACTTAAAAAATTTGGAAGGAACTTGTATGCAACTGTTAACCCCCATGCAGACAGAATGAAGCCTAGGTAAAGGCTTAGCCGTGACGGGGATGACTTCTTCAGTCTGCCCAACCTCAGCAGACTGACTGTCGTCAGAATAGGGATCTGCCTATTTTCATACACATTATTTATAATGTTCCGTAAGGGGCAGAACTTTATGACATCACCACAAGGATTAAATCACACAATAGCATGAAAAGCATGCTGCTCACTGACCAGTTAATGCAATTCTTCCTAAGCCTGCTGACTACAGTGAGCAGATAGCAGGATATATGGTATTGACCAGGCGCAATTAAGGAATGTTTTTCCTTGTCCTTGTATGTTTGTACTTTATTTTTGCATAATGTTCTGGTACTCTGCCTCCATTCTTATGTTCCACACATGCAGCTACTTATAGGAAGACCTGCCTGCCTTTGTATAGAGGATTTCCAGTCTCCCAGCTGCAGTTGCACAGACTCAATATTCAGAATCCTCATTCATAAAATCTGTATACCTCTTTCTTAAAAGTAATGGTGCATGTGTGTGTACGTGTGTGAGCATGTTTGTGTGTGTGTGTGTGTGTGTTTGTAGGAATGGATGGTTGTCTACCATCTTAATATTCAAAAACATCTCGTCCGTGCCATATTCTTTAAAACACCCCATGGAAAAGATTTCATCATTCAGGTTTTATAGGTAAGAGTAACCATGGCTCAGGGGAGCCAAAGCTTTGGTGCCTAAGATTGAATGTCAGATAGCTGCCTCTCTCTCCTGCACAGATGTTCAGAAGAGTCTGTCTTTCCAATAATGGCTCTGTGTTTTCTCTGATCCGTCTCACTGTCCAGCACACTTGCTTCAGTCATGGTAGGAGTATGTCAGATACGTTGTCAGACAGGGTAGCTCCCACCCTGAATTGAACCCAGACAGTCTCAGCCTGGGCACTGTTGCATGTGGTACTGCAGAATTCTTTGTTCAGGGCCGGGTTCAGGGGAAGCTGTCCTGTACATGATCGGATGCTTACCAGCGTCCCTGACCTTTGTGCACCTGATGCCTGTAGCACCCCGTCTTGAATCATAACAACCAAAACTGTCTCCAGACATTGCCAAGTGTTTCTGGGAGGTAAAGGGGATTCAAATGTGCTGAGAAAAGAACCAGTGATCCCTCCCAGAGAGGTCTCTCCCCTTATGCAACCATGGGTTTCACTGTGTTTTCTGTGCAAGCCTATGGCTCTTTTTCATATCTCTCAATATAGCACAGGAGGGTGATCCCATTTGCTCAGTGCACATGGGTGCTCCACCGTGAAATTCTGCCCCAGCTTATCTCCCATTCCCCCCAGGGGCTCTCCCAGACCCTCCAGAAAATGAAAAGTAAACATTACAGTCAGTGCCACAGCAGGATCCCATAGTGACAAGGATATGCTGTGATTGCTGAGGTCAAGGTAGTGGCTTCTTTTAGAGAAGCCTTCCTGCCTACTCCCAACAGCCAGGGCTGTGCACACAGATCGTCTGCCCATGAACGATGTCCGTGGGTGTGATTGCTGCTCGGGATTTGCCCCATGTGAGAGCTGCAGCCATGGAAGTCCTCGTGCCCAGCATGCAGAAGTGCAGGATGAAAGATGCTTCAGCTGGAATGAACTGAATGGCTAGGAAGATCTTGTGCACTGAGCCCAGAGCTATGGGACCTGCCCTGCCCACGACATGGGTATTCTGGGTGGCTGGAGCGAGTCCCTAGGCCTCAGTTTCCTCATGTGCATCATAAAGGCTGAAAAGATGCTCTCCAGAGCATTCCAAGTCTGTCATGGATTGATTGAGCTGCCCTCATCTTTGGTGAAGCCTTTGGTGAAGCTGACTACCTGCTCCTTTGGGCATGTGGTATGGTGTGTGTGTGTGTGTGTGTGTGTGTGTGTGTGTGTGTGTGTGTGTGCTTGTGCGGGCACACCCTCACTCCCTAGCACATCAAGAAGGGTAGATCTGAATGCTTGGTCTCCCACCATGATATGGCCAGCAGGGGATATGGCCACATCAGGCTTTGGGGCAGACTCAAGATTAATGAAAACTGGGAACTCTGATACCTACAACTCCAACTGGGTAGGAGTCCACCTGGGAGAGTGAGGAAGGGAAGGAAAGTTTTTGCCTTTGTGGCTGCAAACCACGGGTGTGGAGCCTCTGCTGTCAGGGACTTGGTTTTGCTTGTGGTCTGGCCCCTACTTAACTCGGGAGCTGTAAGGCAGCTGGGAACACAGTGTAGTCATGAAAGGGAAGTGAACACATGTACTCAAGAGTCCCATACACTGTCCTCTGGCCTCCCTGGAGAGCAGTTTGCCTAGAAAAAGGAAAAAGCTGGCAAGTCCATATAACTCAGCATTTCTATCTGGGGATAAATTCTAATGAATCAATGAGATTCAGGGACTGGTATCACTCATTGAAGGCATTTGTCACAGCGATATTTGTGAATGAATATAGGAAACAAAAAAACAGTCTACTGATAAATACCCAAGGATGTCGTTTCATATAATGGTATGTTAGACATTAAAGTGACTTGTATAGGAGACCTGGGTGACTATATCAGCTGA
>NC_043712.1:35425214-35428294 GCF_006229205.1 Suricata suricatta | reverse complement strand
CTGGGATTCCTCACCTCTCTGCCCTCCCCTGCTCACGTGTGCGCTTTCTCTCTCTCTCCTTCAGAATACATAAATAAATATAAATTTTAAGTCACATTTATACTTTTTACACTATTATATCATCATATTACAATGGTAAATTAAAAGAGAGAATACAAACTGTACACATTGCTGTGATCTCAGTTAGCAAAACAACTGGTGTGAGTAAAAGTGACTGAAAAGAAATTATAGAAAAAAATCAAAGGGATTCCTTTTGTACCTTTGCAATAATATCAAATATTCAAATACTATGGGCACAAATTGTATTCAGGGGAAGCAATTCTCAGAACAGTAATTCCCCCTCCCCCTTACTGGCATTTTGCTTTCTGACATTTCAATTCCTTCCCCATCACCACCTCCAGCTGTGGTCGGGAAGCAGAAGATGGTCCATGTGACACACAGTCAGCAGGTGAGGAGTAGCCCCGTGCTGCATCCCAGCCCCTGGCTCACTCACCTCACTGCATCTCATCCTGTGGGCATTCAATCACCTCGCGTTGTCACAAGAAGAAGGGGGTGGGCTACAGCATAATGGGATACTTGGAGAGAGAGACCACACCCACATAGCTTGTATTATGATATTGTGTTATGATCATTCTCTTTTATAGTTGATTATTGTTAATCTCTCACCGCATCCTGCTTACAGACACCTACCTGAGTCTCCTGATAACAGACACAGATCTCAGCTCCACACTGTACCCTGGGCCAGACCCTGATGCCAGAGAAAGACCCCAGACACTCCCTTGCTGGGTTTGCTTTATACCTCTGAGACCCTCTGTCGTCTTCTCCCTCCTAAATCCTTATGGGAAGGTTAGCCTCTGCTGGCGTTTCTCTCCCATCCTTCCTCCTAGCTGTGCAGGCTCACCGGGTGCCTCAGGTACAGATGCTTCATGGAGAGCACCTGTCCTCCTGGTCTGAGGCCCAGAAATCCCAGTGGTACTTTTTCCACGCAGTGTCATGAGTCCTTGAGCATCAGCTGTGAACTCCTACAGGGACCCTGTTAGTCCCAGAAGCAATTTAAAGTTTGGAAAGTCAAATATGCAAGGGGTACAGGCCCTAAGCTTACCTGGGGCCTCCAGGGACCCCACCCCGTGTCCCAGTTAGAGCTCAGGATGAGTTAGTGGTCAAGTGGAGGTGGGCAAGAGCATTCAGCAGATGCCGGCTTCCTCCAGAGCTCTCCCTGTGGTCTCAGAGAAGCCAGTACTCAATTCAGGGACAGAATACATTGTCCCCATGTTGAAGTCCTAGACATCCAGAACAGGGAGGCAGGACAAATGTCTAACAGCAGCAGCAGCAGCAGCAGCAGAATTGGCTGCATTCGTTGAGCGGCTCCCATGTGTCAGTCAGTGAAATGGACACTTTACAAACATTAGGTTTAACATTTTCTCAGCTTCCTCTCCACAACATGTCATTTCTTGCCTTTTTGATCCTAGGCATTCTGATAGGTGTGAGGTCATGTCTCATAGTAGGTTTAATATGCATTTCCCTGATGAATAGTGATGTTGTGCCTCTTTTCATGTTTCTGTTAGCCATCTGTAGGCCATCTTTGGAGAAATGTCTATTTAGGTCCTCTGCCAAATTTTAATCACATTATATGTGTGTGGGGGGGGGTTGTGTTGAGTTTTACATATTCTTTAAAAAAATTTTTTTAATAATTTATTCACCTTTGAGAAACGAGAGACAGAGCTTGAGCAGGGTAGTGGCAGAGACAGAGGGAGACACAGAATCTGAAGTAGAATCTGAGCTGTAAGCACAGAGCTCAACGCGGGGCTCAAAGGGACACCCTGGAGATCATGACCTGAGCCTATGTCGGCCCCTTAACCAACTGAGTCACCCAGGTGCCCCTATGTGTTCATTATGTATTTTGGATATTAACCAAACATATTATCAAATATGTAGTTTGCAAATATATTTTCCCATACTGTAGGTTGTCTTTATGTTTAACTGATGTTTTCCTACACTGTGCAAAAGCCTTCTGGTGTGGTGTAGTTCCAAGAGTTTATTTTTGCTTTTGTTTCCCTTGCATGAGTGTACATATCCAGCAAAATGTTGCTAAAGCCAATATTCAAGAATTTATAGCCTATGTTTTCTTGAGGAGTTTCAAGAGTTTAATCCACTTATATTTTATTTTTGTGTATGATAAGAGAAAGTGGTCCAGTGTCATTCTTTTGCATGTATCTCTGCTGTTTTCTCAACACCATTTATTTTTTAATGTTCATTTATTTATTTTGAGGGAGTGAGCGCGCATCAGTGGGCAGGACAGAGATATAGGGAGAGAGAGAGTATCCCAAGCAGGCTCCTCTCTGTCAGTGCAGAGCCCATGTGGGGCTGGAGCTCATTAACCATGAAATCATGACCTGAGATGAAGTCGGACGCTTCACTGACTGAACCACCTAGGCACCCCAAGTTTCTGTATTCTTGTTAAATAAGTCTGTCATTGGTCTTGGAATTGAATAAAACTCATCCCAAAACCACTTCTATCCATCACTACCAACTCTGAAACTTATTCATTTTGGTTTATTGATTCTAGTAAGGACCCATAACTTGCGCATTTCCACATGATACACAGTCCTGTGCAGCCTTCATGGTACTAGGACTGCTACTACTACTAGTACTACTTTCTTGTAGTTTTATTGTGCTTACTATAAATAAGCACTTATGTTTAGTATCTTATCCAATTTGTCTAAAATCAAGTGGTTTGTTTTTTTAGATTCTTTATATATATATATATACATATATATATATATAAATATATATATATAGCTTATTGTCAAATTAGTTTCCATAGAATGCCCAGTGCTCTTCCCCACAAGTGCCCTCCTCTATGTCCATCATTGTCTTCCCCTTTCCCCTTCCCCCTTCATCCCTCAGTTCATTTTCTGTATTCAAGAGTCTCTCATGATTTGCCTCTCTCCCTCTCCGTAACTCTTTCTCCCCCTTCCCCTTCCCATGGTCCTCTGTTAGGTTTCTCCTGTTAGACCTATCAGTGAAAACATATGGTTACGTTTTAAAATATGAAGAAACAGACTGAGAAAGGTTGAGCA
>NC_043712.1:35423306-35425114 GCF_006229205.1 Suricata suricatta | reverse complement strand
GATCAAACGCCATCATGCCCAGAAGCACACACTCTGTGACTCCCATGGCAAAGGAGAGGAACATCTGCACAGCACAGCCTGAGAAGGAGATGGTTTTCCTGGGAGTCAGGAAGCCGTCCAGAATGAGAGGGACGGAACAGGTTGTGTAACAGATGTCCAGGAAGGAGAGGTTCCCCAGGAAGAAGTACATGGGCGTGTGCAGGCGGGAGTCAAGGATGGTCACCAGGATGAGGACCCCATTGCCCAGCAGGATCACCAGGTACATCAACAAGATGAGCACAAAGAAGGTCTTCTCCAGCCTTGGGTGGCCAGAGAGTCCCAGGAGAATGAACCCCACCACGGGGGAGGACCAGTTGGCTTTTTCCATGTGATATCCCTTCTGTCGTCAGCAAAGTACAAACGCAGCACATCAGGCTTCCTGGGAGGAGTCTCGGGCATCTGGTCTGCTGTGAAGTCTCTGCTACAAAAAGGAGAGCATATGTGTGTAAGAGGAAAGTAGCTGTAAGAGACAAAAAGTAGGAGTGTCCTTAGCTCTTAGATGGAGAAGGTCAAGTCTGGAACACAACAGAACTCACAGTGCACTAGCCCTGAGGAAAAGCCGCAGATATTCCAGCCACCTGTGTGCCAGGGCCGTTTCTGATGTTGCATCCTCATTGCCAATAAAAGCAACTGAGACCCTGAGATGGTCAGTGACCTGTCTTAGTCTCCTGAGCAGGTTGGTGATAGAGGCGGGACTGGAGCCCAGAGACCTAATCCCCAGTGAAGGAGGACTTTCCCTATGCTTTATGATCAATAGCTGGACAAGGCTGAAAATTATTTCTATTTAATATAAATGCATACAATATTCATTTAATCTGGGCTTTCTTAGATCTCAGGGTGGAGAATCCCCCAGCCTTTCTCATTCTTAGATTTAACAACTTTTCAAGTATCTGTAAACCTTGATAACTTTAGAAGGAACTTGTATGCAAGTGTTAACCCCCATGCAGACAAAATGAAGCCTAGGTAAAGGCTCAGTCATGACGGGGATGACTTCCTCTGTCTGCCCAGTCTCAGCAACACAGACTTGACTGGTATCAGAATTGGGATCTGCCTATTTTAATACACATTTTATTAAATGTCTGTAAGGGGCAGAACTTTATGAAGTCACCACAGGAATAATTAGAGTGATTGAACCCACATGATAGCATGAAAACCATGCAGCTCACTGACCAGTTAATGCAATTCTTCCTAAGCATGCTGACTACAGTGATCAGATAGCAGGATATACGGCATTGAATTCTATCCCAGCTCTTTAGAATCTGGTGATATTCTTCTCAGGGATGGCTTAGGAATGTTTTTTCTTTGTCCTTGTATGTTTATACTTTATTCGTGTGTAATATTCTGGCTCTCTGCCTCCATTCTTATGTTCCACACAAGCAGATAGCTTATAGGAGGACCTGCCTGGCTTTGTATACAGGATTTCCCAGTTCTCAGCTACAATTGCCCAGACTCAATAATTAGAATCCTCATTCATAATATTTCATTGCTCTTTCTTAAAAGCAATGGTGCATATGTGTGTGTGTGTGAGCACGTTACAGTGTGTGTGTGAGTGTGTGTGTATAGGAGTGGGTTGATGGTAGAACACAAGGGGTTAATATTCACAAACATCTATTCGGTGATAATTCTTTGAAACACCCAATGGAAAAGATACTATCATTCAAGTATTATAGGTAAGTGTAAGCAAGGCTCAGAGGAGCCAAAGCGTTGGTACCTAAGATTGAATGTCAGATAGCTGCCTCTCCCTCCTGCGCAGATGTTTAGAAGAGACT
>NC_043712.1:35421787-35423206 GCF_006229205.1 Suricata suricatta | reverse complement strand
TTTGATCGCTATGTGGCCATCTGTAACCCCCTGAGGTACCCTGTGGTCATGAGCAGGTCTGTCTATGTGTCCATGGTTGTCAGCTCCTGGACAATCGGTGGGGCTGCTTCTGTGGTACACACATCCTTGACAATTCAGCTGCCCTTCTGTGGGAACAATGTCATCAACCACCTTGGCTGCGAGATCCTGGCTGTGCTGAGGTTGGCCTGTGTTGACATCACCATCAATGTGATCAGCATGGAGGTGTCAGATGTGATATTCCTGGTGGTCCCAGTTCTGTTCATCTCCTTCTCTTACGTCTTCATCATTGCTACCATCCTGAGAATCCCCTCCACTGAGGGGAGAAAAAAGGCCTTTTCTACCTGCTCTGCCCACCTCACTGTTGTGGTCATCTTTTATGGAACCTTATTTGTCATGTATGAAAAGCCAAAGGATTCCAAAGGGTTAGACAAAGAGGACCTTTCAAATAAGCTCATCCCTCTCTTCTATGGGGTGGTGACCCCCATGCTCAACCCCATCATCTACAGCCTCAGGAACAAGGATGTGAAGGCCGCAGTGTGGAACCTGGTGGCTCGGAAACACTTCGCTCAGTGATGGAAGGAATCCTCCGTGGTTCTTATGTCATGGAGCATGGGTTTTGATCATTACAAAAGCCAGGTCACATAACTGATGATCACTTAAGTTCATTTTCAGGGAATGTGTAACTTTTCAGACTGTATCATCTGAGTATCAGCCAAATATCTGAGAGCTTCAACAGATGCCAGACAATAAACTGCAAATGTTATGTACAAAGACATTTTGAATACACGCTGAAACCGAGGTGACCAGACCATTAGAGCAAGCTGAATGGTTCATACAGTGTGAAAGTGACAGAGTCAGTACACGGACAAGGCTCTCACAGCCACTTGTCATCCCTACTGGACTCCCTAGGAGCCAGCGAAACAAGGAGGAAGTGGAAATTTTCATTACTAGATTCAGGTCACCTAAAGTATCAAGAAGGGAACAAAGACAAGGTCTCCACATAGAAAGCTCTTGGGTGGAAATAATTTAGACTGATAAACTGAATTGCTTTTTAGCTATGTGAAAATTGAGGCTATTTTTTCATAATGCACTTCATATTATGAAATACTGATATTAAATTGAAGAAGTAGAATAAAGTTAGAATTTGATGTTTACCACTTATACAATTCCCAATAGAAAAGCTAGTCTTATGGCAATGAGGAAGAATAAAATATGGCCATATGTAACAAAGTGGATGGACCTTGAGGGTGTCATGCTAAGCGAAATAAGTCAGGCAGAGAAGGATAGATACCATATGTTTGCATTCATAAGTCTAACAGGAAAGACCTGGCAGAGGACCATGGGGAGAGGAAGGGGGAAAGAGAGCAGGGGAGAATGAGGGACACAGATCAAGGGAGG
>NC_043712.1:35420224-35421687 GCF_006229205.1 Suricata suricatta | reverse complement strand
GTTCTGTCCCACAAAGCCTGATGTAGAGCTTGAAACCACAAATCATCAGATCATAACCTGAGCGGAAATCAAGAATCAGACACTCAACTAACTGAGTCACCCAGGTCCCTTATAAAAGTAACTTTAATGTCTAACATTCCATTATATGAAAAGGCATCTTCGGGCATTTATCAGTAGAGAGTTATTGTGTTTCCTATATTCATTCACAAATATGGCTGTGATAAATGCTTTTATTGAGTGAGATCGGCCCCCCATTCTCATGGATTCATTAGAATTTTTCCCAGAGGTAGAAATGCTGAGTTACCAGGCTTTACCTTTTCTAGGCAAACTGGTCTCCAGGGAGGCCAGATGACAGTGTAAGGGGCTCTTGACTACACTGTGTGCCCTTTCCTTCCTCAGCTGCCCGCTAGTTCCAGTGATAAAAGGGGCCAGACCACAAGCAAGACCAGGTCCCCGACAGCCCAGCTGGCATACCCGTGGGCTGCAGCCACAAAGGTAAATACTTCCCTTCCCTTCCTCACTCTACAGGTAGACTCCTGCCCAGCTGGGGCTGCAGGTATCAGTGCTAATGGTTTTCTTCAATCTCGGGTCTCCTCCAAAACCTGATATGGTCATATTCCCTGCTGGCCATATCATGATGGGAGACAAAGCATTTAGATCTTCCCTCCATGAATGCACACACACACACACACACACACACACACACACACACCAACCACACCACACGGTACCATACTCCCAAAGAAACAGGCAGAGGCCCTCACCAATAACGGTGCCCTGCCTGATGAGGACAGCTCAAGCAATCCATGACAGACTTGGAATGCTCTGAGGAGCACCTGTTCAGCCTTTTTATGATGCACATGAGGAGACTGAGACATAAGGACTCGCTCCAGCCACCCAGAATGCCCATGCTGTGGGCAGGGGCACATCCCATAGCTCTGGGTTCAGTGCACAAGATCTTCCTAGCCATTAAGTTTATTCCAGCTGAAGCAGCTTTCATCCTGCACTCCTCCATGCTGGGCACGAGGACTTCCACGGCTGCAGCTCTTACATGGGGCAAATTCCAAGCAGCAATCATGCCCTCGGCCCATGATTTATGGGCAGACAATCTGTGTGCACAGACCTGGCTGATGGGAGTAGGCAGGATGGCTTCTCTAAAAGGAGTCACTACCTTGGCGTCTGCAATCACAGCATATCCTTGTCACTATGGGATCCTGCTGTGGCACTGACTGTAATGTTTACTTTTTATTATCTGGAGGGTCTGTGAGAGCCGTGGGAGGATTGGGAGCTAAGCGGGGGCAAAATTTAATGGGGAGCACTCAGAGTGAGCTTGCACTGGGCACATGGGGACGCCCTCCTGTGCTATATTGAGAGAGACGAGAAAGAGTCATAGGCTTCCACAGAAAACACAGTGAAACCCATGGTTGCATAATGGGGGAGACCTCTCTGAGTGGGATCACTGG
>NC_043712.1:35415282-35420124 GCF_006229205.1 Suricata suricatta | reverse complement strand
CAGCAGCAGCAGCAGCAGAATTGGCTGCATTCGTTGAGCAGCTCCCATGTGCCAGTCACTGAAATGACACTTTACAAGCATTATGTTCAACATTTTCTACACTTCCTCTCCAGGACATGTCATTTCTAGTCTTTTTGATTCTAGGCATTCTGACAGGCAGGAGGTGGTATCTCATGGTGGGTTAATATGTGTTTCAATGATGAATAGTGATGTGCCTCTTTTCATGTTTCTGTTAGCCATCTGTAGGCCATCTTTGGGAAAATGTCTATTTAGGTCCTCTGCCTACTTTAGTCAAATAATTTTTGGTTTGTTTTTTTTCTTTTTGGTCTTTAGTTTTATGTATGCTTAAAAATTTTTTTACACTTTATTCACTTTTGAGAGAAAGAGACAGAGCTTGAGTAGGGGAGGGGCAGAGACAGAGGGAGACACAGAATCTGAAGCAGACTCCAGCCTCTGAGCTGTCAGCACAGAGACTGATGCGGGGCTCAAAACCACATCCCATAGATTATGACCTGAGTCGATGTTGGGATGTCAGCTGCTTAACCAACTGAGCCCTCAGGTGCCCCCATATGAGTTTCATATATATTTTGAATATTAACTGAATATATTATCAAATATATTGTTTCCAAATATTTTCTCCCCTACAGTAGGTTGTCTTTATGTTTAACTGATGTTTTCCTACACTGTGCAAAAGTTTTTTGGTGTGGTGTAGTTCCAAGAGTTTATTTCTGCTTTTGTTTCCCTTGGGTGAGTACACAAATCCAGCAAAATGTTGCTAAAGCAAATATTCGTGAAGTTGCAGCCTATATTTTCTTGAGGAGTGTTATGGGTTCATGTCTTTAATTCTTTTTTATTTTATTTTGTGTATGATAAAAAAAACATGGTCCAATGTCATTCTTTTGCATGTAGTTCTGCAGTTTTGTCAACACCACTTCCTTTTTAATGTTTATTTATTTATTTCGAGGGACTGAGCGTGCGTGAGTGGGCAGGCCAGAGATACAGGGAGAGAGAGTGTCCCAAGCAGGCTCCTCTCTGTCAGTGCAGAGCCCCCCGTGGGCCTCAAGCTCACTAACTGTGAAATCATGACCCGAGCTTAAGTTGGACGCTTCACCGACTGAGCCACTCAGGCACCCCAACTTTCTGTATTCTTGTTAAATAAGTCTGTCATTGGTCATGGATTTCAATATAACATGTCCCAAAACTGCTTCTATTCATCACTACCATCTCTGAATCTTATTCATTTGGGTTTTTTGGTTCTAATTTTTTTTATGTTCTTTATTTATTTTTGAGAGACAGAGAGAGACAATGGGAACAGGGGAGGGTCAGAGAGAAAGGGAGATACAGAATCTGAAGCAGGCTCCAGTTTCTGGCCTAGCTGTCAGCACAGAGTCTGATATGGGGCTCAAAGCCACGAACGTAGGCTGAAGACCTGAGCGAAATTGGAAGCTTAACTGACTAAGCCACCCATGCACACCGGGTTTTTTGGTTCTAGATAGGAACCATGTCTTGCACATTTCCACATGATACACAGTCCTGTGCAGCATTCATGATACTAGTACTGCTACTACTGCTATTACTACTAGTACTACTTTCATGTAGTTCTATTCTGCTTACCATAATAAGCACTTATTTATAGTATCTTATGTAATTTGTCTAAAAGCAAGTGGTTAGGTTTTAAAATATGAAGTAATAGACTAAGAAAGGGTAAGCAACCTGCCCAAGGTCAGAGGTAAGAAACTAGTTCCCAGTTTTTATTGTGATGAGATATAAAAGCTCAAAAGTGCTAAGATTTTACAGCTCTTGGACATTCCCAGTGTACTTGAACATATTAAAGACTCTGAGAACTCCTGGAACAAAGAAATATGTCAAATTTTAGCCTGCTAAAGTCCTCATGTATATTTAGCCTCTGTCTATCTATTTATCTATCACCTTTGTTTCATTCACTCCTTTCTCTCTCTCTTCCATTTTTCCTTTATTTATCAGAATCTGACTTGTTCAATAACAGAAAACTAGCTTTTCTATTGGGAATTGTATAAGTGTTAAACATCAAATTCTAATTTTATTCTCCTTCTTGAATTTAATTTAATAGCAGTATTTCATAATGTGAAGTGACTTGAAAAAAATATCTCAATTTTCTCATAGCTAAAACACAGTGGAGTATATCAGCCTAGATTCTTCCCACTCAAAAGCTCTCTAGGTGGAGACCATGTCTTTGTTCCCTTCTTGATACGTCAGGTGAACTGAATCTAGTAATGAAAATTTCCACTTCCTCCTTGTTTCGCTGGCTCCTAGGGAGTCCACTAGGGATGACAAGCAGCTGTGAGAGCCCTCTCTGTGCACTGACTCTGCAGCTTACACACTGTATGGCCCATTCAGCCTGCTCTAATGGTCCTGTCTCCTCAGTTTTAACATGTATTTAGAAGGTTTTGGACATGATATTAGCAATTTATTGTCTGGCATCTGTTGAAGCTCTCAGATATTTCACTGAAAGTCCAATGATACAATCTGAAAAGTTACACATTCCCTGAAATGGTCTTAGGGGAAGCAATCATTTCAGCAAATGTGACATGCCTTTGGAATGGGAACTGTAATAATCAAAGGTCCTCTCTTCCACAGAAGTGAGATCTGCAGCGGACCCCTCCTCTATCACTGGGTGAACTATTTCTGAGCCACCAGGTTCCTCACAGCAGCCTTCACGTCCTTGTTCCTGAGGCTGTAGATGATGGGGTTGAGCATGGGGGTCAGCAACCCGTAGAAGATAGAGATAAGCTTATCTGAAAGGTCCTCTTTGTCTTCCCCCTTGGGATCCTTAGACTTGGGCTTCCCATACATGACAAGTAAGGTCCCATAGAAGATGACCACCACAGTGAGGTGGGCAGAGCAGGTAGAAAAGGCCTTTTTCCTTCCCTCAGCAGAAGGGATCCTCAGGATGGTAGCAATGATGAAGACATAAGAGACAGAGATGAATAGAACTGGAACCACCAGGAAGATCACATTGGCTACCCCCATGCTAATCACATTGATGGTGATGTCAACACAGGCCAACTTCAGCACAGCCAGGATCTCACAGGTAAAGTGGTTGATGACATTGTCCCCACAGAAGGGTAACTGTACTGCCAGAGAGATCTGCACCAAAGAGTTGGCTGCACCAGCCATCCAGGAGCTGACAGCCATGGGCACATAGGCAGACCTACTCATGACCACAGGGTACCTCAGGGGGTTACAGATGGCCACATAGCGATCAAACGCCATCATGCCCAGAAGCACACACTCTGTCCCTGCCATGGCAAAGGAGAGGAACATCTGCACAGCACAGCCTGAGAAGGAGATGGTTTTCTTGGGAGTCAGGAAACCATCCAGGACCAGAGGGACAGAAGAGGTTGTGTAGCAGATGTCCAGGAAGGAGAGGTTCCCCAGGAAGAAGTACATGGGCATGTGCAGGCGGGAGTCAAGGATGGACACCAGGATGAGGACCCCATTGCCCAGCAGGATCACCAGGTACATCAGCAGGATTAGCACAAAGAACGTCTTCTCTAGCCTTGGGTGGCCAGAGAGTCCCAGGAGAATGAACCCCACCACGGGGGAGGACCAGTTGGCTTTTTCCATGTGAGATGCCTTCTGACGTCATCAAAGTACAAAAGCAGCACATCAGGCTTACTTGAGAAGAGTCTCAGGTCTATTATGCCTCAAGTCTCTGCTACAAAATGGAGAACATGTGTGTGTGTAAATGGAAAGTGGCTGTCAGGGACAGTAGGTAGGAGTGTCCTTAGCTCTTGGATGAGAGAAGGTCAGGGCTGGAACACAACAGAACTCATAGTACACTAGCCCTGAGGAAAAGCCTCAAATATTCCAGCCACCCTGTGTCAGGGCCTTTTCTGATGTTGTATCCTCATTGCCTATAATAGCAACTGAGACCCCGAGATGGGGAGGGACCTGTCTTAGTCTTCTGAGCAAGGTGGTGATAGAGGCAGGACTGAAGCCCAGGAGACCTAATCCCCAGTGAAGGAGGACTTTTCCTCTGCTTTATAATCAACAGCTGGAAAAGGCTGTTTTATGTAAGTGCATACAAATTTCATTTAATTATTTGGGCTTTCTTAGATTCTCAGGGAGGAGAGTCCCCAAGCTGTTCCCATTATTAGAACTAGCAAATTCTCAAGCATCTGTAAGCTTTGATAACTTTAGAAGGAATTTGTATGTAAGTGTTAACCCCCATGCAGACTGAGTAAAGCCTAGGTAAAAGTTTAGCCGTGAAGGAGATTATTTCTTCAGTCTGCCCAGCCTCAGCAACACAGACTTGACTGTCGTAGGAATTGGGATTTGCCTATTTTAATACACAGTATTATTAAATGTTCTGTAAGGGGCAGAACTTTATGACGTCACCACAGGAATAATTACAGTGATTGAACCCATTCAATAGCATGAAAACCATGCAGCTCACTTACCCGTTAATGCAATTCTTCCTAAGCATGCTGACTACAGTGATCAGATAGCAGGCTATATGGCATTGAATTCTAATCCCAGCTCTTTAGAATTTGGTGACATTCTTCCCAGGGATGACTAAGGAATGTTTTTTCTATGTCCTGTATGTTTATACTTTATTCGTGTATAATATTCTGGCTCTCTGCCTCCATTCTTATGTTCCACACAAGTAGCTAGCTAATAAGAAGACCTGCCTGCCTTTGTATACAGGATTTCCCGATTCTCACCTGCAATTGCCAAACTCTATTTTCAGAATCCTCATTCACAGTATTTCTATAGCTCTTTCTTAATTTCAGTGGTGCAAGTGTATGTATGTACGTGTGTTAGATGTTAGTGTGTGTATGCATGTGTGTATGTGTGTGT
>NC_043712.1:35411490-35415182 GCF_006229205.1 Suricata suricatta | reverse complement strand
GTAGCAGAGACTTCACGGCATACTAGATGCCCGAGACTCTTCCCAGGAAGCCTGATGTGCTGCTTTTGTACTTTGCTGACATCAGAAGGCATCTCACATGGAAAAAGCCAACTGGTCCTCCCCCGTGGTGGGGTTCATCCTCCTGGGACTCTCTGGCCACCCAAGGCTGGAGAAGACGTTCTTTGTGCTCATCCTGTTGATGTACCTGGTGATCCTGCTGGGCAATGGGGTCCTCATCCTGGTGACCATCCTTGATTCTCGCTTGCACACGCCCATGTACTTCTTTCTGGGGAACCTCTCCTTCCTGGACATCTGCTACACAACCTGTTCCGTCCCTCTTGTCCTGGACGGCTTCCTGACTCCCAGGAAAACCATCTCCTTCTCAGGCTGTGCTGTGCAGATGTTCCTCTCCTTTGCCATGGGAGCCACAGAGTGTGTGCTTCTGGGCATGATGGCGTTTGATCGCTATGTGGCCATCTGTAACCCCCTTAGGTACCCTGTGGTCATGAGCAGATCTGTCTATGTGTCCATGGTTGTCAGCTCCTGGACAATCGGTGGGGCTGCTTCTGTGGTACACACATCCTTGACAATTCAGCTGCCCTTCTGTGGGAACAATGTCATCAACCACCTTGGCTGCGAGATCCTGGCTGTACTTAAGATGGCCTGTGTGGACATCACCATCAATGTGATTAGCATGGGAGTGACAAATGTGATCTTCCTGGTGGTCCCAGTTCTGTTCATCTCTGTCTCTTACATCTTCATAATTGCTACCATTCTGAGGATCCCTTCTGCTGAGGGAAGGAAAAAGGCCTTTTCTACCTGCTCTGCTCACCTCACTGTGGTGGTCATCTTCTATGGGACCTTACTTGTCATGTATGGGAAGCCCAAGTCTAAGGATCCCAAGGGGGAAGACAAAGAGGACCTTTCAGATAAGCTCATCCCTCTCTTCTATGGGGTGGTGACCCCCATGCTCAACCCCATCATCTACAGCCTCAGGAACAAGGACGTGAAGGCTGCTGTGAGGAACCTGGTGGGTCAGAAACACTTCACTCAGTGATGGAGGAGGGGTTGTCTATAGTTTTTACTTCGTGGAGCATGGGTTTTGATCATTAGAGTTCTCACTCAAAAGCAGGTCTCATTAACTGAAATGATCTCTTGGCCTTAAGTCCATTTTCAGGGAATGTGTAACTTTCAGATTGTATCATCTGAGTTTCAGCCAAATATCTGAGAGCTTCAACAGATGCCAGACAATAAACTGTGAATGTTATGTCCAAAGGCATTCTGAATACACGCTGAAACGGAGGAGACAGGACCACTAGAGCAGGCTGAATGGCCCACACAGTGTGTAAGCTACAGAGTCAGTGCATGGAGAGGGCTCTCACAGCCACTTGTCATCCCTGCTGGACTCTGTAGGACAGCCAGTGACACAAGGAGGACGTAGAAATTTTCATTACTAGATTCAGGTCACCTGATATATATAGAAGGGAACAAAGACAAGGTCTCCACATAGAAAGCTCTTGGGTGGAAATAAGCTAGGCTGATAAACTGAATTGCTTTTTAACTATGAGAAAATTGAGGCTATTTTTCTCAATGCACTTCACGTTATGAAATACTGCTATTAAATTAAATTCAAGAATGAGGACCATGGGGAGAGGAAGGGGGAAAAAAGTTGGGGAGAGAGAGGGAAGCAAAACCTGAGAGACTGTTGAATACTGAAAAGGAACCGAGGGTTGAATGAGGAGCAGGAGGGGGAAGGGAGGTGGTGGTGATGGAGGAGGACACTTGTGAGGAAGAGTACTGGGTGTTGTATGGAAACCAATTTGACAATAAAGACTTAAAATAAATAAATAATTAAAATTAAAAAAGAAATTCAAGAATGAGAATAGTTAGAATTTGATGTTTACCACATATACAATTCCCAATAGATAAGCTAGGCTTCTGTTAGAAAATAACTCAGATCCAAAAAAGAAAAGAAAAGAAAGAGAGAGAGAGAAAGAAAGGAGAGAATGAAATAAAGGTGAAATATAAATAGACAGGGGCTAAGTATATTGGAAGACATTAGCAGATACAATTTGACATATTTCATTTTCCCAGGATTTTTCAAAGTCTTTAATATGGTCAAGTACACTGTGAATGTAAAATCTATAGCATTTTTGAACTTCCATATCTCAAGACAGTAAAAACTGGGAACTATTTTCTTACCTCTGACCTTGGGCAGGTTGCTTAACCTTTCTCAGACTATTTCTTCATATTTTAAAAATTAGCCACTTGATTTTAGGCAAATTAGATAAGATCCTATAAATAAATGCTTACTTATGGTAAGCACAAGAGAACTACAAGATAGCAGTACTAGTAGTAGGAGTATTAGTAGCAGAAGGAGCAGTACTAATATCATGAATACTGCACAGGACTGTGTATCATGTGGAAATGAGCAAGACCTGGTTCCTATCAGGAACAAATAGACTGAAAAAAATGAGTTTCAGAGATGGTAGTGGATGGATAGAAGCAGTTTTGGGACAAGTTTTATTAAATTCCATGACCAATGACAGACTTATTTACCAAGAATACAGAAACTTGGGGAGCCTGAGTGGCTCAGTCAGTGAAGCATCTGACTTCAGCTCGGGTCATGATTTCACGGTTAGTGAGCTCCAGCCCCACGGTGGGCTCTGCACTGACAGAGAGGAGCCTGCTTGGGACACTCTCTCTCCCTGTATCTCTGTCCTGCCCACTCACGCACGCTCACTCCCTCAAAATAAATGAATAAACATTAAAAAAATAAATGGTGTTGAAAAAACTGCAGAGCTACATGGAAAAGAATGACACTGGACCACTTTCTTTTATCATACACAAAAATAAAATATAAATGGATGAAAGACATGAAACCATAAAACTCCTCAAGAAAACATAGGTGAGAACTTCGTGAATATCGGTTTGCTGGATATGTTCACTCATGCAAGGGAAACAAAAGCAAAAATAAACTCTTGGAACTACACCACACCAGAAAACTTTTGCACAGCGAAGGAAAACATCTGCTAAACATAAAGACAAACTACTGTAAGGAGGAAATTGTTGTAAACAATATATTTGATAATATATTCAGTTAATATTCAAAACGTATAAAGAACACAAAGGGGCACCAGGGTGACTCAGTTGGTTAAGCGGCCGACACCAGCTCAGGTCATGATCTCCGGGGTGAGGGTTGGAACCCCGCATCAGGCTCTGTGCTGACAGGTCAGAACCAGGAGCCTGCTTCAGATTCTGTGTCTCCCTCTATCTCTGCCTATCCCCTACTCATGTTCTGTCTCTCTGTCTCTCAAAGGGGAATAAAGGGTAAAAACAATTTCTTTTAGAGAATACAAAAAACCCAACCCCCCACCAAAAACAACCCACAAATAATTTGATTAGAAGTAGACAAAGGCCCTGAACAGACTTTCTCCAAACATGGCGTACAAATGGCTAACAGAAACATAAAAGAAGGCACAACATCACTATTCATCAGGGAAATGCATATTAAACCCACTATGAGACACGACCTCACACCTGTCAGAATGCCTAGGACCAAAAGGCAAGTAATGACACGTTGTGGAGAAGAAGTGGAGAAAATGTTAAACCTAATGCTTGTAAAGTGCCCATCACACTGGCAGGCACATGGGAGCTGCTCAACGAATGCAGCCAATTCTGCTGCTGCTGCT
>NC_043712.1:35407785-35411390 GCF_006229205.1 Suricata suricatta | reverse complement strand
TGAGGCCCAGAAATCCCAGTGGTACTTTTTCCCAAGGAGAGACAGGAGTCCTTGAGCATCAGCTGTGAACTCCTACAGGGACCCTGTTAGTCCCAGAAGCAATTTAAAGTTTGGAAAGTCAAATATGCAAGGGGTACAGGCCCTAACCTTACCTGGGGCCTCCAGGGACCCCACCCTGTGTCCCAATTAGAGGTCATGACGGGGACGTGGACAGGTGGAGATGGGCAAGAGCATTCAGCAGATGTCGGCTTCCTCCGGAGCTCTCCCTGGGGTCTCAGAGAAGCCAGTACTCAATTCAGGGACAGAATACATTGTCCCCATGTTGAAGTCCTAGACATCCAGAACAGAGAGGCAGGACAAATGTCCTACAGCAGCAGCAGCAGCAGCAGCAGCAGCAGCAGCAGCAGAATTGGCTGCATTCGTTGAGCGGCTCCCATGTGCCCGTCAGTGAAATGGACACTTTACAAACATTAGGTTTAACATTTTCTCAGCTTCCTCTCCACAACATGTCATTTCTTGCCTTTTTGATCCTAGGCATTCTGATAGGTGTGAGGTCATGTCTCATAGTGGGTTTAATATGCATTCCCTAATGAATAGTGATGTTGTGCCTCTTTTCGTGTTTCTGTTAGCCATCTGTAGCCATCTTTGGAGAAATGTCTATTTAGGTCCTCTGTTTACTTTTAATCAAATTATTTGTGGGGTGTTTTTTTTGTTGTTATGTTCTATGTATTTCTTTAAAAAAAATTTTTTAATACTTTATTCACCTTTGAGAGACAGAGAGACATAGCTGAGCAGGGGAGGGGCAGAAACAGAGGAGACACAGAATCAGAAGCAGGCTCTTGGTTCTGAGCAGATAGCACAGAGCTCGATGCGGGGTTGAAACCCATACCCTGGAGATCATGACCTGAGCTGATGTCGGCCCCTTAACTAACTAAGTCACCCAAGTGCCCATGTGTTCTTTATATATTTTGAATATTAACCAAATATATTATCAATTTGTTGTTTGCAAATATTTTTTCCCATTCAGTAGGTTGTCTTTATGTTTAACTGAGGTTTTCCTACACTGTGCCAAAGCCTTCTGGTGTGGTGTAGTTCCAAGAGTTTATTTTTGCTTTTGTTTCCCTTGCGTGAGTTAACCATATGCAGCAAAATGTTGCTAAAGCTGATATTCAAGAAGTTATAGCCTATGTTTTCTAGCGAAGTTTCATGTCTTTAATCCATTTATATTTTATTTTTGTGTATGATAAAAGAAAATGATCCAGTGTCATTCTTTTCCATGTAGCTCTGCAGTTTTCTCAACACCATTTATTTTTTAATGTTTATTTATTTATTTTGAGGGAGTGAGCGTGCGTGAGTGGGCAGGACAGAGATATAGGGAGAGAGAGTGTCCCAAGCAGGCTCCTCTCTGTCAGTGCAGAGCCCACCGTGGGCCTCAAGCTCACTAGCCATGAAATCATGACCTGAGCTGAAGTTGGATGCTTCACTGACTGAGCTACTCAGGCACCCAAGTTTCTGTATTCTTGTTAAATAAGTCTGTCAATGGTCAAGGAATTGAATAAAACTCATCCCAAAACTGCTTCTATCCCTCCACTACCATCTCTGAATCACATTCATTTTGGTTCATTGGTTCTAGATAGGAACCAGGTCTTGCTCATTTACACATGATACACAGCCCTGTGCAACATTCATATTAGTACTACTGCTACTACTACTAGTACTACTAGTACTGCTATCTTGTACTTCTCTTGTGCTTACCATAAATAAGCTCTTACTTATAATACCTTAACTAATTTGTCTAAAATCAAGTGATTAGTTTTTAAAACATGAAGTAATAGACTGAGAAACGGTAAGCAACCTGCCCAAGGTCTTAGGTAGAATATCATTCCAAGTTTTTTAATGTGATGAGTTATGGAGGTTCCAAAATGCTACTGAGTACTGCTCTTGGACATTCACAGTGTTCTTGACCATATTAAAGACTTTGAGAACTCCTGGAACAAAGAAATATGTCAAATTTTAGTCTGCTAAAGTCTTCAAATATATTTAGCTTCTATTTATCTATCACCTTTATTTCATTGTCTCTTTCTCTTTCTTTCTTTCTTTCTTTCTTTCTTTCTTTCTTTCTTTCTTTCTTTCTTTCTCTCCTTTCTTTTCAGAATATGAGTTATTGTCCAACAGACAACTAGCTTTTCTATTGGGAATTTTATAAGTGGTAAACATCAAATTCTAAGTTTATTCTCCTTATATTTAACTTAATAGCAGTATTTCATAATGCAAAATGTATAAGGAAAAAATAGCTTCAGTTATCTCATAGCTAAAAATCAATTCAGAATATCAGCCTAGATTCTACCCACTCAAAAGGTCTTTATGTGGAGACCTTGTCTTGGTTTCCTTCTTGATATGTCAGGTGACCTGCATCTAGTAATGAAAATTTCCACTTCCTCCTTGTGTCACTGGCTGTCCTAGGGAGTCCAGTAGGGATGACAAGTGGCTGTGAGAGCCCTGTCCGTGTACTGACTCTGTAGCTTACACACTGTGTGGCCGATTCAGCCTGCACTAATAGTCCTTGTCTCCTAATTTTTAGCACGTATTCAGAATGTGTTCAGACATAATATTAGCAATTTATTGTCTGGCATCTGTTGAAGCTCTCAGATATTTGGCTGAAACTCAGATGATACAATCTGAAAAGTTACACATTCCCTGAAAATGGACTTAAGGGCAAGTGATCATTTCAGTTAATGTGACTTGCCTTTGGAATGGGAGCTGTGTAACCAAAAGTCCTCTCTTCCACAGAAGTGAGACCTGCAGCGGACCCCTCCTCTATCACTGGGTGAACTATTTCTGAGCCACCAGGTTTCTCACAGCAGCCTTCACGTCCTTGTTCCTGAGGCTGTAGATGATGGGGTTGAGCATGGGGGTCACCACCCCATAGAAGAGAGGGATGAGCTTATCTGAAAGGTCCTCTTTGTCTTCCCCCTGGGGATCCTTAGACTTGGGCTTCCATACATGACAAATAAGGTTCCATAGAAGATGACCACCACAGTGAGGTGAGCAGAGCAGGTAGAAAAGGCCTTTTTCCTCCCCTCAGCAGAAGGGATCCTCAGGATGGTAGCAATGATGAGGACATAAGAGACAGAGATGAACAGAACTGGCACACCCAGGAAGATCACATTTGTCACCCCCATGCTGATGACATTGATGGTGATGTCAACACAGGCCAACTTCAGGATAGCCAGGATCTCACAGGTGAAATGGTTGATAACATTGTCCCCACAGAAAGGAAGCTGAATTGTCAAGGATGTGTGTACCACAGAAGCAGCCCCACCGATTGTCCAGGAGCTGACAGCCATGAACACATAGACAGACCTGCTCATGACCACAGGGTACCTCAGGGGGTTACAGATGGCCACATAGCGATCAAATGCCATCATGCCCAGAAGCACACACTCTGTCCCCGCCATGGCAAAGGAAAGAAACATCTGCACAGCACAGCCTGAGAAGGAGATGGTTTTCCTGGGTGTGAGGAAACCATCCAGGACAAGAGGGACAGAACAGGTTGTGTAGCAGATGTCCAGGAAGGAGAGGTTCCCCAGGAAGAAGTACATGGG
>NC_043712.1:35403886-35407685 GCF_006229205.1 Suricata suricatta | reverse complement strand
GGGCATCTAGTATGCCGTGAAGTCTCTGCTACAGAAAGGAGAGCATATGTGTGTAAGAGGAGAGTGGCTGTAAGGGACAGTAGGTAGGAGTGTCCTTAGCTCTTGGATGAGAGAAGGTCAGGGCTGGAACACAACAGAACGCACATGCACTTGCACTGAGGAAAAGCCTCAAATATTTCAGCCACCTGTGTGCCAGGGCCTTTTCTGATGTTGCATCCTCATTGCCTATAAAAGCAACTGAGACCCCGAGATGGGGAGTGATGGGTCTTAGTCTTCTCAGCAGGTTGGTGATAGAGACAGGACTGGACTGGAGCCCAGGAGAGGTAGTCCCCAGTGAGGAAGGACTTTTCCTCTGCTTTATGATCAACAACCGGAAAAGGCTGTAAATTGTTTTCTTTAATATAAATGCACACAAATTTCATTTAATCACTGTCATCTTAGATTCTCAGGGAGGAGAATCCCCGCAACTGCTCTCATTCTTAGAACTAGCAAATTTTCAAGCATCTGTAAACTTTGATAACTTTGGAAGGAACTTGTATGCAAGTGTTAACCCCCATGCAGGCTGAATGAAGCCTAGGTGAAGGCTCAGCCTTGATGGGGATGACTTCCTCTGTCTGCCCAGTCTCAGCACTCAGACATGACTGTTGTCAGAATTGGGATCTCCCTATTTTAATACACATTATTATTAAGACTTTCGTAAGGAGAATAACTTTATGACGTCACCAAAGGGTTAACTGTAGTGATTGACCACACATGATAGCATGAAAACCATGCAGTTCACTGACCAGTTAATGCAATTCTTCCTAAAGATACTAAGGATAGTAATCAGATAGAGGACATACGGCTTTAACTAGGGGGAGGATAAGGAATGTTTTTTCTTTGTCCTTGTATGTGTGTACTTTATTTTTCCATAATACTCTGGTGCTCGGCCTCCATTATAGGACGACCTGCCTGTTTTTGTATAGAGGATTTCCAGTCTCCCAGCTGCTACTGCCCAGACTCAATATTCAGAATCCTCATTCATAAAATCTGTACCTCTTTCTTAAGCAATGGTGCGTGTGTGTGTGTGTGTGTGTGTGTGTGTGTGTGTGTGTGTAGGAGTGGGTGGGTCGTAGACCACAAGTGTTTAATATTCAAAAATATCTCTTCTGTGCCATATTCTTTAAAACACCCAATGGAAAAGACTTTGTCATTCAAGTTTTATAGGTAAGAGTAACTAAGGCTCAGAGGAGCTAAAGCGTTGGCACCTAAGATCTAATGTCAGATAGGTGCCTCTCTCTCCTGCACAGATGTTGAGAAGAGACTGTCTCTCCAGCAGCGGCTCTGTACTCTCTGATCCATCTCACTGTCCAGCACACTTGCTTTAGTCATGGTAGGAGTATGTCAGATACATTGTCAGAGAGGGTAGCTCCCACCCTGAATTGGACCCAAACTCTCTCAGCCTGGGCACTGTTGACATGTGGGACTGGAGAATTCTTTGTTTGTGGGGTGGGGAAGTTGTCCTGTACATGATAGGACGTTTACCACCATCCCTGACCTCTGTGCACCTGTTACACATAGCACCCCCCCTTTGAGTTGTATCAACCAAAACTATCTCCAGACATTGTCAAATGTTTCTGGAAGTTGATGGGGGTACAAATATGCCCAGTAGAGAACCAATGATCCCACCCAGAGAGGTCCCCCCATTATGGAATCAAGGGTTTCATGGTTTTCTGTGTAAGTCTGTGACCCTTTCCCGTCTCTCTCAATATAGCACTGGAGGGCATTCCCATTTGCTCAGTGCAGGCACTTACTGGGTGCTCCACCATGAAATTCTGCCCTGCTTAGGTCCCATTCCTTCTAGTGGTTCTCCCAGACCCTCCAGATAATGAAAAGTAAACATTACAGTCATGTCACAGTGGGATTCCATAGTGACAAGAATATGCTGTGATTGCTGAGGCCAAGGTAGTGGCTCTATTCGGAAGCCATCCTGCCTACTCCCACCAGCCAGGATGTGCACACAGAAGTATATGTCCGTGAACTATGTGCCGTGGGCATGATTGCTGCACAGGGTTTGCCCTGTGTGAGAGCTACAGCCATAGAAGTCCTAGTGCCCAGCATGAAAAAATGCTGGATGAAAGCTGCTTCAACTTGAATGAAAGGAATGTCTAGGAACATCTTGTGCACTAAGCCCAGAGCTATGGGACCTGCCCTTGCCAGTGACATGGGTATTCTGGAAGGCTGAAGTGAGTCACTAGGCCTCAGTTTCCTCATGTTCATCACCAAAAGGTTACTCAGAGCATCCTAAGTCTGTCATGGATTGCTTGAGCTGTCCTCATCAGGCAGGGTGCAATCTTTAGTGGAGGTGACCGCCTGTACCTCTGGGAGTGTGGTATGGTGTGTGTGTGTGTGTGTGTGTGTGTGTGTGTGAACACGCGTGCACGTGCACCGTGCACATGCACACGCATTAATAAAAGCAATATCTGAATGCTTTGCCTCCCATCATGATATGGCCAGCAGAGAATAAGGCCATTTCAGGCTTTGGAAGAGACTCGAAGTGGATGAAAACCCGGAGCGCTGATACCTACAGCCCCAACTGGGTAGGAGTCCGCCTCGGACAGTGAGGAAGGAAAGGGAAATTTTTACCTTTGTGCCTGCAGCCTGCAGGTGTGGCGCCTCTGCCCTCTGGGTCTGGTCATGCTTGTGTTCTGGCCCCTACTTATCTGTGGAGCCGGCAGGCAGCTGAGGAAGGGAAGGGAAACAGTGTAGTTAAGAGCCCCTTACACTGTCCCCTGGCCTCCCTGGAGAGCAGTTTGCCTAGAAAATGGAATACCTAGCAAGCCCACATAACTCAGCATTTCCACCTCTGGGGAAAACTTCTAATGAATCCATGAGATTGGGGGGCTGGTATCACTCAATAAAGGCATTTATCACAGCCATATTTGTGAATGAATATAGGAAACAAAATAATTGGCTATTGATAAATACCCAAGGATGCCGTTTCATATAATGGTATGTTACACATTTAAGTTACTGCTAGAGGGGACCTGAGTGAGTCTGTTGGTTGAATGAATGACTCATGATTTTCAGCTCAGGTCATGATCACATGGTTTGTGGGTTCACACTTCACATCAAGCTTTGTGGCGACAGGACGCAGAACCTGCCTGGGATTCCTCACCTCTCTATCCTCCCCTGCTCACATGTGTGCTTTATCTCTCTCTCCTTCAAAATAAATAAGTAAACGTAAAATTTAAGTCACATTTTTAATTTTTACACTATTATATGATAATAGAATGATAAATTAAAAGAGAGAATAGAAAATTGGACATATTCTGTGATCTCAGTTAGCAA
Source organism: Suricata suricatta (assembly GCF_006229205.1). Lineage (NCBI taxonomy): Eukaryota > Metazoa > Chordata > Mammalia > Carnivora > Herpestidae > Suricata > Suricata suricatta. Next base: position 35,404,355 of record NC_043712.1, on the reverse strand, counting down.
CACAATAGGTATGAATAATAGTGACTGAAAAATTATAGAAAAATCAATGGGATTCCTTTTGCACCTTTGCAATAATCAACTGTTCTAGTACTATGGGCACAAACTGTAGTCAGAGAAAAAAATTCTCAGAACAGTACTTCCCTCCTCCCCCTTACCGGCATTTTGCTTTCTGACATTTCAATTCCTTCCCCATCACCACCTCCAGCTGTGGTCGGGAAGCAGAAGATGGTCCATGTGACACACGGTCAGCAGGTGAGGAGTAGCCCCGTGCTGCATCCCAGCCCCTGGCTCACTCACCTCACTGCATCTCATCCTTTGGGCATTCGATCACCTTGTGTCCTCACAAGTAGAAGGGGGTGGGCTACAGCATAATGGGATACTTGGAGAGAGAGACCACACCCACATAGCTTGTATTACGATCTGTTGTTATGATCGTTCTCTTTTATAATTGATTATTGTTAATCTCTCA
>NC_043712.1:35402121-35403786 GCF_006229205.1 Suricata suricatta | reverse complement strand
CCCCATGTAAGAGCTGCAGCCATGGAAGTCCTAGTGCCCAGCATGGAGGAGTGCAGGATGAAAGCTGCTTCAGCTGGAATGATTATAATGGCTAGGAACATCTTGTGCACTGAGCCCAGAGCTATGGGACCTGCCCCGCCCATGACCTGTGTATTCCGGGTGGCTGGAGCCAGTCTCTAGGCCTCACTTTCCTCATGTGCATCATTAAAAGGCTGAACAGGTGCTCTTCAGAGCATTCCACGTCTGTCATGGATTGCTGAGCTGTCCTCATCAGGCAGGGTGGGTGGAGTCTTTGGTGAAGGTGACTTCCTGCTTCTTTGGGAGTGTGGTGTGGTGGTGGTGGTGGTGGTGGTGGTGTGGTGTGTGTGTGTGTTTGTGTGTGTGTGCGTGCATCCTTGAAGTGGAGATTGGAATGCTAGGTCTCCCATCATGATATGGCCAGCAGAGAATAAGGCCATTTCAGGTTTTGGAAGAGACTCAAAGTGGATGAAAACCCGGAGCGCTGATACCTACAGCCCCAACTGGGTAGGAGTCCGCCTCGGACAGTGAGGAAGGAAAGGGAAGTTTTTACCTTTGTGCCTGCAGCCTGCAGGTGTGGCGCCCCTGTCCTCTGGGTCTGGTCATGCTTGTGTTCTGGCCCCTACTTATCTGTGGAGCCGGCAGGCAGCTGAGGAAGGGAAGGGACACAGAGTAGTCAAGAGCCCCTTACACTGTCCTCTGGCCTCCCTGGAGAGCAGTTTGCCAAGAAAATGGAATACCTAGCAAGCCCACATAACTCAGCATTTCTACCTCTGGGAAAAAATTCTAATGAATCCATGAGATTGGGGGGCTGGTATCACTCAATAAAGGCATTTATCACAGCCATATTTGTGAATGAATATAGGAAACACAATAACTGTCTACTGATAAATACCCGAGGATGCCATTTCATATAATGGTATGTTAGACATTCAAGTTACTGTTAGAGGGGACCTGGGTGACTCAGTCAGTTGTGTGTCCAACTCTTGATTTTCAGCTCAGGTCATGATCTCATGGTTTGTGGGTTCACGCCCACATCAGGCTTTGTGGTGACAGGACACAGAACCTGCCTGGGATTCCTCACCTCTCTGCTCTCCCCTGCTCACATGTATGCTTCCTCTCTCTCTCTAGCTCCATTAAAATAAATAAATAAACCAAACTTTTAAGTCACATTTTTAATTTTTACACTATTATATCATCATCCTACAATGATAAATTAAAAGAGAGAATAGAAAATTGTATACATTGCTTTGATCTCAGCTAATAAAACAGTGTGAGTAAATGTGACTGAAAAGAAATTATAGAAAAATCGAAGGGATTCCTTTTGCCCCTTTGCAATAGTATCAACTATTCTAATGCTATGGGCACAAATTGTATTCAGGGGAAAAAAAATCTCAGTAAAGTAATTCCCTCCCCCCTTACCAGCAGTTTGCTTTCTGACATTTCAATTCCTTCCCCATCACCACCTCCAGCTGTGGTCGGGAAGCAGAAGATGGTCCATGTGACACACGGTCAGCAGGTGAGGAGTAGCCCTGTGCTGCATCCCAGCCCCTGGCTCACTCACCTCACTGCATCTCATCCTTTGGGCATTCGATCACCTTGTGTCCTCACAAGTAGAAGGGGGTGGGCTACAGCATAATGGGATAC
>NC_043712.1:35400434-35402021 GCF_006229205.1 Suricata suricatta | reverse complement strand
CCTATGACCCTTTCCCGTCTCTCTCAATATAGCACAGGAGGGCATTCCCATGTGCTCAGATCAGGCTCACTCTGAGTGCTCCACCATGAAATTTTGCTCCAGTGTATCTCCCAATCCTCCCAGTGCCTCCCCAGATCCTCAGATAATGAAAAGTAAACACTACAGTCAATGCCACAGGAGGATTCCATAGTGACAGGAATATGCTCTGATTACAGAGGCCAGGGTTGTGGCTTCTTTTAGAGAAGCCATCCTGCCTACTCCCATCAGCCACAGAACTGTTGGCCCACAAATGGTGTGCCTGGGCATGAGTGTTTCATGGGTTTGCCCCTCTGAGAGCTGCAGCCATAGAAGTCCTCATGCCCAGCATGGAGAAGTGCAGGATGAAACCTGCTTCAACTGGAATAAACTTAATGGCTAGGAAGATCTTGTGCACTGAGCCCAGAGCTATGGGATGTTCCCCTGCCCATGACATGGGTATTCTGGGTGGCTGGAGCGAGTCCCTAGGCCTTAGTTTCCTCATGTCCATCATAAAGGCTGAACAGATGCTCTCCAGAGCATTCCAAGTCTGTCATGGATTGCTTGAGCTGTCCTCATCAGGCAGGGCATCGTCATTGGTGAGGGTGTCTGCCTGTTCTATTGGGAGTGTGGTGTGGTGTGGTGTGGTGTGGTGTGTGTGTGTGTGTGTGTGTGTGTGTGTGTGTGTGCATTCATGGAGGGAAGATCTAAATGCTTTGTCTCCCATCATGATATGGCCAGCAGGGAATATGACCATATCAGGTTTTGGAGGGGACCCGAGATCGAAGAAAACCAGTAGCTCTGATACCTACAGTCCCAGCTGGGCAGGAGTCCACTGGGACAGTGAGGAAGGGAAGGGAAGTATTTACCTTTGTGGCTGCAGCCCACGGGTATGGCAGCTGGGCTGTCAGGGACCTGATCTTGCTTGTATCTGGCCCCTTTTATCACTGAAGCCAGCAGGCAGCTGAGGAAGGAAAGGGAATATAGTGCAGTCAAGAGCCCCTTAAACTGTCCTCTGGCCTCCCTGGAGAGCAGTTTGACTAGAAAAGGTAAAGCCTGGCAAGCCCACGTAACTCAGCATTTCTACCTCTGGGGAAAAATTCTAATGAATAATGAGATTGGGGGGCTGGTATCACTCAATAAAGGCATTTATCACAGCTGTATTTGTGAATGAATATAGGAAACAAAAAGCTCTTTACTGATAAATGCCCGAGGATGCCACTTAATATAATGGCATGTTAGACATTAAAATTACTTTTAGAAGGGACCTGGGTGACTCAGTTAGTTGAGTGTCTGTTTCTTGATTTCCGCTCAGGTTATGATCCGATGACTTGTGGGTTCAAGCTCTACATCAGGCTTTGTGGGACAGGACGCAGAACCTGCCTGGGATTCCTCACCTCTCTGCCCTCCCCTGCTCACGTGTGCGCTTTCTCTCTCTCTCCTTCAGAATACATAAATAAATGTAAATTTTAAGTCACATTTATACTTTTTACACTATTATATCATCATATTACAATGGTAAATTAAAAGAGAGAATACAAACTGTACACATTGCTGTGATCTCAGTTAGCA
>NC_043712.1:35399104-35400334 GCF_006229205.1 Suricata suricatta | reverse complement strand
TCCATGCTGGGCACTAGGACTTCCATGGCTGCAGCTCTTACATGGGGCAATCCTGTGCAGCACTCATGCCCACGGCACACCGTTCATGGGCAGATGCTTCTGTGTGCACAGCCCTGGCTGATGGGAGTAGGCAGGAAGGCTTCTCTAACGGAGCTACTGTCCTTGGCGTCTGCAATCACAGCATATCCTTGTCACTATGGAATCTTGCTTGTGTCACTGACTGTAATGTTTACTTTTCATCATCCGGACTGTCTAGGAGAGACAATGGGAGGAATGGGAGAAAAACTAGTATAGAATCATGGTGGAGCACCCAGAGTGGGCCTGCACTGAGCACATGGGAACACCCCACCCCCTGTGCTATATTGAGAGAGATGGGAAAGGGTCGTGGCTTGCACAGAAAACACAGTGAAACCCATGGGTGCATAAAGGGAGACCTCTTTGGGTGGGATCACTGGTTCTTTGGTCAGCACATTTGTGTCCCCTTCACCTCCCAGAAACATTTGCCAATGTCTGGAGACAGTTCTGGTTGTTACAACTCAAAGAGGGGGTGTTATGAGCGTCAGGTGCAGAGAGGTAAGGGACGGTGGTAAGCATCCGATCATGTAGAGGATAGTTTCACCCCACCCCACAAACAAAGAATTCTCCAGTTTCCCATGTCAACAGTGCACAGCCAGAGACAGTCCAGGTTCAATTTGGGGTGGGATCTACCCTGTCTGACAATGTATCTGACATACTCCTCCCATGACTGAAGCAAGTGTGCTGGACAGTAAGACAGATCAGAGAGTACACAGAGCTGCTGCTGGAGAGACAGACTATTCTAAACATCTGTGCAGGAGAGAGAGGCAGCTATCTGACATTCAATCTTAGGTGCCAACGCTTTGGCTCCTCTGAGCCTTGGTTATTCTTACCTATAATATTGAATGATACTATCTTTAATGGGGTGTTTCAAGGAATATACCCCAGATAAGATGTTTGTGAATAATAACCCCGTGTATTCTACCATCAACCACCCCCTACACCCATATACATACACACACACATACACACATGCATACACACACTAACATCTAACACACGTACATACATACACTTGCACCACTGAAATTAAGAAAGAGCTATAGAAATACTGTGAATGAGGATTCTGAAAATAGAGTTTGGCAATTGCAGGTGAGAATCGGGAAATCCTGTATACAAAGGCAGGCAGGTCTTCTTATTAGCTAGCTACTTGTG
>NC_043712.1:35391070-35399004 GCF_006229205.1 Suricata suricatta | reverse complement strand
TTATGCATCCATGGGGTTCATTGTCTTTTCTGTGCAAACCTATGACCCTTTCTTGTGTCTCTCAATATAGCACAGGGGGGCGTTCCCATTTGCTCAGTGCAGGCCCACTCTGGGTGTTCCACCATGAAATTCTGCCCCTGCTTATCTCCCATTCCCCCCAGTGGCTCTCCCAGACTCTCTAGAAAATGAAAAGTAAACATTAGAGTCAGTGCCACAGCAGGATTCCATAGTGACAAGGATATGCTGTGATTGCAGAAGCCAAGGTAGTGGCTTCTTTTAGAGAAGCCATCCTGCCTATTTCCATCGGCCAGGGCTGTGCACACAGAAGCATCTGCCCATGAACGGTGTGCTGTGGGCATGAGTGCTGCACAGGATTGCCCCGTGTGAGAGCTGCAGCCATAGAAATCCTAGTGCCCAGCATGGAGAAGTGCAGGATGAAAGCTGCTTCACCTGAAATGAATGAAATGGCTAGGAACATCTTGTGCACTGAGCCCAGAGCTATGGGACCTGCCCGTGCCAGTGACATGAATATTCTGGGTGGGTCGAGTGAGTCCCTAGGCCTCAGTTTCCCCATGTGCATCACGAAAAGGCTCGCCAGGGCATCCCAAGTCTGTCATGGATTGCTTGGGCTGTCCTCATCAGGCAGGGTGCAGTCTCTGGTAAAGGTGGCTGCATGTTTCCTTGGGAGTGTGGTATGGGGTGTGTGTGTGTGTGTGTGTGTGTGTGTGTGTGTGTGTGTGTGTGTGTGCAAGCGCGCGCGCATGCGTGCGCACGCCCACACATGCATTCATTGAAGGGAAGATCTGAATGTTGGTCTTTCATCATGATACGGCCAGCAGGGAATAAGGCCATTTCAGGCTTTGGAGGACACTCAAATGGATGAAAACCGGGAGTGCTGTACCTTCAGTCCCAGCTGGGCAGGTGACCCCCTCAATAGTGAGGAAGGAAAGGGAAGTTTTTACCTTTATGGCTGCAGCCCAGGGGTATGGCACCTCTGCTGTCAGGGACCTGGTCTTGTTTATTATGGTCTGGTCCCTACTTATCTGTGGAGCCGGCAGGCAGCTGAGGAAGGGAAGGGACACAGTGTAGTTAAGAGCCCCTTACACTGTCCTCTGGCCTCCCTGGAGAGCAGTTTGCCTAGAAAAAGGAAAAGCCTGGCAAGCCCACATAACTCAGCATTTCTACATCTGGGAAAAAATTCTAATGAATCCATAAGATTAGGGGGCTGGAATCATTCAATAAAGACATTTATCACAGCCATATTTGTGAATGAATATAAGAAACAAAATAACTGTCTACTGATAAATATCTAATGATGCTGTTTCATATAATGGCATGTTAGACATTAAAGTTACTTTTATAGGGGACCTGGGTGACTCAGTCAGTTGAGTGTCTGATTCTTGATTTCAGCTCAGGTCATGATCTCAGCTCAGGTCATGATCTCATGGTTTGTGGGTTCAAGCTCTATGTCAGACTTTGTGGCGACAGGACACAGAACCTGCCAGGGATTCCTCACCTCTCTTTCTGCCTCTACCCCTCTCACAGGTGTGCTTTCTCTCTCTCTCCTCAAAATAAATAAATAAATAAGCCAAATTTTAAGTCACATTTATAATTTTTACACTATTATATCGTCAAATACAATGAGAAATTAAAAGAGAGAATACAAAATTGTACACATTGCTCTGATCTCAGTTAGGAAAGCAATCGGTTAGAATAAAAGTGACTGAAAAGAAATTATAGAAAAATCAAAGGGATTCCTTTTGCACCTTTGCAATGGTATCAACTATTCTACTGCTATGGGCACAAATTGTATTCAGAGAAAAAAAATTCTCAGTAAAGTAATTCCTCCTCCCCCTTACCAACAGTTTGCTTTCTGACATTTCAATTTCTCCCCCATCACCACCTCCAGCTGTGGTCGGGAAGCAGAAGACGGTCCATGTGACACATGGTCAGCAGGTGAGGAGTAGCCCCGTGCTGCATCCCAGCCCCTGGCTCACTCACCTCACTGCATCTCATCCTGTGGGCATCTCATCCTGTAGCCCCGTGCTGCATCCCAGCCCCTGGCTCACTCACCTCACTGCATCTCATCCTTGTGTCCTCACAAGTAGAAGGGGGTGGGCTACAGCATAATGAGGTACTTGGAGAGAGAGACCACACCCACATAGCTTGTATTATGACTTGTTGTTATGATCGTTCTCTTTTATAATTGATTATTGTTAATCTCTCACTGCATCCTGCTTACAGAGAATTTTTCAAATCTTCTGATAACAGACACAATCCTCAGCTCCACACTGTGCCCTGGGCCCGCCCCTGATGCCACAGAAAGACCCCAGACACTCCCTTGCTGGGTTTCCTTTACCTCTGAGACCCTCTGTCTTCTTCTCTGCTGACGTTTCTCTCCCATCCTTCCTCCTAGCTGTGCAGGCTCACCGTGTCCTCAGGTACAGACGCTTCATGGAGAGCACCTGTCCTCCTGGTCTGAGGCCCAGAAATCCCAGTGGTACTTTTTCCCCAGCAGAGACAGGAGTCCTTGAGCAGCAGCTGTGAACTCCTAGAGGGACCCTGTTAGTCCCAGAAGCAATTTAAAGTTTGGAAAGTCAAATGTGCAAAGGGAACAGGCCCTACGCTTACCTGGGGCCTGCAGAGACCCCACCCCGCATCCCAATTAGAGGTCATGACGGGGAAGTGGTCAAGTAGAGATGGGCAAGAACATTCAGCAGATGCCAGCTTCCTCCGGAGCTTTCCCTGGGGTCTCAGAGAAGCCAACACTCAATTCAGGGACAGAGTACTTTGTCCCCATGTTGAAGTCCTAGACATCCAGAACAGGGAGGCAGGACAATGTCTAATAGCAGCAGCAGCAGCAGCAGAATAGGCTGCATTCGTTGAGCAGCTCCCATGTGCCTGCCAGTGCGATGGGCACTTTACAAGCATTAGGTTTAACATTTTCTCCACTTCCTCTCCACAATGTGTCATTTTTTGTCCTTTTGATCCTAGGCATTCTGACAGGTGTGAGGTGGTGTCTCATGGTGAGTTTAATTTGCACTTCCCAAATGAATCGTGATGTTGAGCCTCTTTTCATGTCTCTGTTAGCCATCTGTAGGCCATCTTTGGAGAAATGTCTATTTAGGTCCTCTGTTTACTTTTAACCAAATTACTAGTGGGTTTGTGGTTGTTTTTGGCTTTGAGTTTTATGTGATCCAAATATATTATCAAATATATTCTTTGCAAATATTTTCTCCCATATCTTTAAATTTTTAACTTAAAAAAGTTCATCCATTTACCAAAGACCACATCTCTTGTGAATGCCAGACCTGTATTTCAGTCTCTATATATCTGATTCTCTTTATCATCAGTGGCTCTCCTCTTCCTCTTCCTCTTCCTCATCATGATTATCATCACATTAGTAGACATTACTTGTTCCTGAAACAAAATTTATATTTATATAAGGTATAGGAGAATGTATAATAAAAATAAGCCTGTTTCTTGTCACCTCGTTATATTCCCTTGAGACAACCAATATGAGCAATTTCTTATAAGCCTTTTTTTTCCGGAGATATTTATTCTATGGATATTGTTCATTGAGAAAAGTAAGATATGAAGACAGTGACTAATTTTGCACAAGAATACACTGTTTTAATATCTTGTTTTCTCAGTTAGCAATATATATTGGAGCTATATATCTGGAAAACATGCATAATTTTTATACATGTTTTATATCTCACTTATTTATTGATTTATTTATTATTTTAGAAAGATGTTTATTTTTGGGAGAGAGAGAGATTGTATGAGTGGGGGAGAGGCAGAAAGAGAGGGAGACAGAGAATCTGTCAGCGCAAAGCAGGGCTCAAACCCACAAACCTGACCTGAGCCAAAGTCAGGTGCTCAACCAACTGAGTTGCCCAGGTGCCCCTGCCTCATTCTTTTAAATGGCTGCATATATTCCATTGTAAGAACGTGCCATCATTTAATTAACCGATCCAATATTGATGGACATTTAGATCTTCCAGTGTTTCCCAATCTTAATGCTCTTACAGTCAATGTTATAACAAATATCCTTGCATATTTATAATTTAGCACATGTGGTAAAAACATATCTGTTTATGTACATTTGTAATGTCCAATTTATAAATTCTGATCATCAGCATATAAGAATGTCTGTTTTTCCTTTTCTTTTAATTTTTTAATGTTTTTAAATTTATTTTTGAGAGAGAGAGAGACAGCGTGATCAGGGTAAGGTCAGAGAAAGAGGGAGATACAGAATCTGAAGGAGGCTCCAGGCTCTGAGCTAGCTGTCAGCACAGAGCCTGACGTGGGGCTTGAACCCACGAACCATGAGATCATGACCTGAGCCGAAGCGGCCGCTTAACCGACTGAGCCACCCAGGCTCCCCATGAGAATGTCTGTTTTTCACACTCAGCTAACATATTCCTTTGGTCTCTCAAGAACTCTTTTGGGTCTTTGCCAATTTGAAAGATGAGAAATGATATCACATTGTAGTACTTAATACTTTAGGTATTTAAAATAATTTAAAATGTGAAACATAGCACACATATGTAAATGCATATGGAAGTATATAAAACACATATCTTTAATTGGAAGAATAAAGAAAAAGTAATGATCCCCTAATTTAAGGAGTAGAGCATTGCCAGTACCTTGGAAGCTCCCTGAGTATTCCTTCCCAGTCCATTTCCTTCCTCTCCTCCTGGAGATAACCACATTCCAATTTTAGTTATAATCATTTCCTTGTTTTCCATGAATTTTATCATCTATGTATACACCCTTAAACAGTATAGTTTAAGCGTTCCTCTTTCTAAACTCCAAATCAATTGAATTGCTTATAGGTATTCATTTCAGCTTCTTTCTTCAGTCAATATTATGTTTGTGAGGTTCATTCATATTTACGAGTGTATCTAAATTCATTAATTTGTATTGCTAAATTCCATTATATGAATGTAGCACAGCTTATTTATACATTCTACTTTGAAGGAGAATTGGGTTGTCTCCTAGTTGAATGCTGCTGTAAATATTTTATGCATCTCTCCTTGGTACACATATTTCTAATTGTTCTGCCTACATCTGAGACCCATCCTTTCTCCAGTGATCTGTATTAGCCTCTCTGTTCTACATCAAATGTCCAAACATGAAGGGGTCCATTTCTGGGAAATCTATTCTTTTCCAAGTGGCTTACTTGTCTGGTTCTGTGTTGATGCTACACTGCCCTAATTAATATTGCTTTTTTAATGTACTTTGATATCTTGTAGGGTAAGTCCCTTTATCCCCACCCAGTACTCCTTGAAATGTGTCATGGCTGTTTTTAGTCCTGTATTCTTCTATATAAATTATGGAACCAACTTCTTAAATTCTACAGTAATTGTTTTTGGGGATTTAAAAATTGGTATTACATTGATTTTATAGGTCTATAATATTCAAATTTTCCTCTATTTTAATATTGTTCAAAACATGTTATAACTTATAATTTTATGCATGAAGGTCTTGAAGATCTTTTGTCAGATTTACCCCTGTATGAGGATATTTATATTTTAATATAAATATATTAAATTATATATTTAAATATATAAATATGTGTATTTATTTAAAATTTTTTAAGTGTTTATTTTTGAGAGAGAGAGAGAGAGAGAGCCTGAGCAGGGGAGGGGCAGAGAGAGAGGGAGACACAGAATCTGAAGCAGGTTCCAGGCTCCGAGCTGTCAACACAGAGCCAGAAGCATGGCTGGAACCCATGCACCATGAGATCATGATCTGAGCTGAAGTTGGATGCTTACTGACTGAGCCACCCAAGCACCCCAGTACATGTATTTATATTTCTTGATATCTTTAAAAATATTTCATAATCTGTTGCTGGAATATAGAAACACAATAGATGTTTTTTGTATATTGATTTAGTGTTGAGGAATCTTGCAAAACTCTTTCAAATATTTATAAAATTCTTTTAATGTTTTAATTTATTTTTGATAGAGTTAGAGCCCGAATTGGGGAGGAGCAGAGAGAGAGGGAGACACAGAACCTGAAGCAGGCTTCAGGCTCTGAGCTGCTAGCAGAGATCCAGATGTGGGCTCAAACTCGTGAACTGCGAGATCATGACTTGAACTGAAGTCAGATGCATAACTGACTAAGCCACCCAGGCGCCCCAACTCTTTTAAATATTTAGATAATATCTTGACATAATTTTAGATTTTCCACATAGTAGGCAATAATAACACCAGTGAATAATGAAAGTTTTTTTCTTCCTTCAAAATTGTTAGACTTTTCTCTTTTCTTGCCCTACTGCACTGGCTGGGACCTCCAGTTCAATGCTGAAAGTTTTTGTTTTTGTTTTTCACCATAAATGGGCATTGTTTTTTCAAATGCTTTTCCTGTTTCATTCATTTGAGGGTTTTTTCTCTTTTAATTTAGCCTGTTAATATGATAGATTGTGTTGACTGATTTTTGCCTATTGAACCAACCCGTCTTTCCCTGTGGAGAAGATCCCCTTCCACTAGAAAGGATGAATTTCAGCTCCCCACTAAGGCTTTGCTGATTCCTTCCTGGCTGGCAGGGGCAGGGGTATATAGTTACCACTCCCATGTCCCCCACTGACACCGTAAGAAAGTTGGCCTCATTACCATAGACACAAGTCCTGACTCTCAGTTAGACCGTTTCTGATACCACCCACGTGGGAAGGAGAAGGGGCACCTCATTCCACAGGGTTGAGGGATGAAAGTCTAGGCTTCCCACGTGGCCTCCACTTGGGGATTTTTTTTTTTACTACCTAGTGGAAATAAAAGTCCCACGTCCCTGCTTAGCCTCCTCTGATGCCACATTAGATTTAGGACTTTGCATCAATGTTCATGGATAGTATAGGTCTGAAAGGAGTTTGTTCCTTTTCTTTTATTGAGAAAGATCCTGGAATTTGACCAAGACTGGTTTGCAGTTTCTTGTATCTCAACTGAGGATGATCTACCATGTTATATAAATGTAGAATTGCAGGTGGAGAATGCAGTGGTCAGCAAGAGAGAGACCATATAAAAGTGCTTTTCTCTGGGCTTTATGATTGTCAGGACTTCCTAGGCTGCTTGATAAAAAACTTACTCCAACCAGCTTAATCGCAAAATGAACTTTAATGTTCATACAATGGAGAAGCTCAAGGGTGGATTCAATCTCAGGCAGGCATAGTTGGAATTAGGGACTCTACATGTCATTAGGAGCCTGGGTCCCTTCATTAGTTTCTTATCTCTATTTCTTTTTCCCTGGCTTCATTTTATTTTAGTTTAGATTGAAATCATGTTGCTGATAGTCTCTTTATTTTTTTTCTTTTTTTTAATAGTTTATTGTCAAATTGGTTTCCATATAACACCCAGTGCTTCTCCCCACAAGTGCCCCCCACCATGACCATCACCCCCTTCCCTCCCTCCCTCTCCCCCTTCAGTCCATGGTTCATTTTCAGTATTCAATAGTCCTTCCTGGCTTCATTTTAAACTCTGGTGGAAAGACTTCCTCATGAGATAGGGAAGAGAGTTGTCTGCAACCTACTTCACATTCTTCTATTTGAGTCTCCAGGTGAAAACTGAGCCCTGGCCAATACCTAGACTGATGTCTTGTGGAGGATTTGGTTGAATTCCTAACTTAAAAAACTGTAAGACTTTGTCAAAAATTAATTGACCGTACATTTGTGGGCCCTTTCTGGGTTCTCTATTCTATTCCATTGGTCTATGTGTCTGTTTTTGTGCCAATACCATACTGTCTTTTTTTTTCCATAATATTTTATTGTCAAATTGTTTTTCATACAACACCCAGTGCTCTTCCCCTTAAGTGCCCTCCACCATCACCACTACCTCTTCCCCCCTCCCCCTTCTCCTTAAACTCTCAGTTCATTTTCAGCATTCAGTAGTCTCTCAAGCTTTGCATCCCTCTCTCTCCCCAACTCTCTCTCCCTC
>NC_043712.1:35389898-35390970 GCF_006229205.1 Suricata suricatta | reverse complement strand
TAAAAGTGTATGCCCAGTTTAGGGGAGAGGTAAGGATGAGATACAGGAGAATATATCTGGGTTGCAAGAAGGTGAAAAAGTAAGGGAGAAAGGAAAAAAGAAAATAAGGAGTAAAATGTAAAAGAATTGAGTAAAGAAAAAGGAATAAAGGTAATAATGACAAAGAAATAAGTACAAAACAAGTGAAGAAAGAAAAAAATTTTTTTTATATTATTAGAAAAAAAGCAGTAGCTCCCCCTGGTGGATAGGCGTGGTTTGATGTGGTAGGTCTTGGAGGCTGTTATCAGAGGCTCCGCCCCTGCCTGAGGCAAAATGAGCAGCAGGAAGTGAAGTGTGCACCTTCACAGACTCAATTGCGGAGTCCCCACCCCCAGCCAGGATCACAATTGCAATGGGGCAAAGGAAAAAACAAACAAACAAACAAACAAAAAAATAAAAGAAAATAAAATTAAAAAACTGAGTCTCTCTTGATTTCCCATAGCTGTTGCTCAAGGTGCTGTGCACTGCTGGAAATGAACTGGGAGCTCCTGTAGTTTAAGCACCCGCCCAGGCCTCCACCCGCCCCGGACTCCTTGTCGGAGGTCACGTAGGTGTGGGCCCTATTTTTTCCTGTGGGTACCCGGGATTCGCGCAGTCCGTGCGGGGGGTGAGGTGCACGTGGTCCCGTTCCGTGGTCCTGTGGTCCCATTCCCAAAACGAAGTTCGAATTGCTCGCCCCTGGCGCTGCCCCACTCCAGCTGCTCTCTGCCGCTGGGAGGTCCGCTCCCCCCGCCACCGCGCTCTGGCCGCTCTCTGCTGCCAGGGCGGGGGGTGGGTCCACTCCCCAGGCGCCGCTGTGCTCCGGCCGCTTTTCACCGGGAGAAAAGCCGGGAAGTGCGCTCCCCTGTCTCTTCCCTTTGTCTCTCGGGCTCCTCGCGCTTCCCCCACGTTGGGCTGGGGATCTTGTCTCCCCTGCCCGTCCTGGCCTGGCCTGTTTTCAGATCTCCCCCGTTCGCCCTCACTCACTCAGGTATCCTTGAGGTTCTATTCTTTCTGGAGTCCATATTTTCTCCTTCCGCTCTCGCAGATGAGA